>NW_016107335.1:2705904-2739349 GCF_001604975.1 Cebus imitator | reverse complement strand
GATGGCGGTGGTGGAGGTGACAGTGATGATGATGGCGGTGGTGGAGGTGACAGTGATGATGATGGCGGTGGTGGAGGTGACAGTGATGATGATGGTGGTGGAAGTGATAGTCATGGCGGTAGTGGCAGTGAGGGTGATGGTGGTGGTGGCAGTGGTGGCGTGGAGGTGAGAGTTACAGTGATGATAGTGATGATGAAGATGCTGGTAGTGGCGGTGGAGGTGAGAGTTGTGGTGGTGGTGGCAGTGAGAGCGATGATGGTGGTGGTGGAGGTGGTGGAGATAATAATGGTGCTGGTGGTGAAGGTGATACTGATACGATCATGGTGGTGGTTATTGTAATGGTGGTAATGTTGGTGGAGGTGATAGTTGTGGCAGTGGTGATAGCAACGATGGTGGTGGTGGTAGAGGTGACAGTGATGGTGGTGGTGGTGGTGGTGGAGGTGACAGTGATGGTAGGGGTGGTGGTAGTGGGAGAGGTGACAGTGAGCATGATGGTGGTGGAAGTGATAGCAATTATAATGATGGTGGTGATTATAATGGTGATGGTGGTAGTGCTGGTGACATCATCATGGTGGTGGTGATGGTAATGGTGGTCATGGTGGTGGAGGTGATGGTTATGGTGGTGGTGATGGTGGTGACAGTGACCATGATGGTAGTGGTGGTGATAGTAATGGTGGTCATAACAGTGATGGAGGTGATAGAGATGATGATGATGGTGGTAGTGGTGGTGGAGGTGTTATGGTTGTGGTGGTGGTGGTGGTGATAGCAATGACAATGATGGTGGTAGAGGTGATAGTGATGGTAATGGTGCTAGTGGTGGTGGAGGTGATGGTTATGGTGGTGGTGATGGTGGTGACAGTCACCAGGATGGTAGTGGTGGTGATAGTAATGGTGGTCATAACAGTGATGGAGGTGATAGCAATGAGGATGATGGTGGTCGTGGTGGTGGAGGTGATGGTTATGGTGGTNATGGTGGTGGTGGTGATAGTAATGGTGGTCATAACAGTGATGGAGGTGATAGCAATGAGGATGATGGTGGTCGTGGTGGTGGAGGTGATGGTTATCGTGGTGGTTGTGGTGGTGACAGTCACCATGATAGTGGTGGTGGTGATGGAGGTGATAGTGATGATGGTGGTGGTGGTAATGGCGGTGATGGTGGTGGCAATGATGGTGGTGGTGGAGGTGATAGTGATGATGATTGGGAGTAATGGTAATGGTGGTGGTGGTAACGATGATGGTAGTGGTGGAGGTAGTGGTGACAGAGATAGTGGTGGTGGTACTTTATAAACCTCAAGAACGAACAGTTAACTGTGTACACACGCACACACGCACACGCACATGCGCGCACACATGCACACGCATGCGCACACACACACACGCGCACATGCACGCACACAGGGGCACACACACGCACACACATGCACAGGCACACACGTGCACACACATGCACACACGCGCACACACGCACGCATGTGCACACACACGTGCACGTGCACACACACGTGTGTGTGTGTATATTATATATATCTCCTTTTTACAGATATTGCCACTTAACGTTGACAATATATTCTTTAAAATCATGAATACGCTAACTGAAACTATATCCAT
This sequence comes from Cebus imitator, assembly GCF_001604975.1. Lineage (NCBI taxonomy): Eukaryota > Metazoa > Chordata > Mammalia > Primates > Cebidae > Cebus > Cebus imitator. The sequence goes on along the minus strand of NW_016107335.1, from coordinate 2,737,741 downwards.
TATTTTCAAAGGAAATTTTTAGCCCTACAGACCAACTTTTTCAAAGGTAACTACACCTCCACACGGGAAAGCAAGTTATGAGATACGCTCCGTGCAGCAGTGTGGCCTTACCAGGGTTAACAGCACCCAAGACGCACAGCCCTGTCTTTCACAGAACATCCACGTGGGACTCTGACATTGGATTTAGAATGGAATGAGATCTCCCTGCTTATCTCTTTGCTTTTGTTTTAAATATTGTATTCATATTGACATTTAGAATCCTAAACATAAGATTTTTTTGTAAAGCATCAGCTGGAAAGTGTTGCATTGAAAGAAATGTACATCTATGACAGTTGGGTATCTGAAAACCGAGAGATTCCACTGGAGGAAAAAGCAAAAATCTTACCCAGGAAGACTCGGCAGACGATCCCAGCAGCTTTTCGTGTGCATGCTATACATTTATGTGAGATCTCATTCTGACTGTTGTTATTTTTTTGGCTAACACATTTTTAAGATCTGTTTCTGCTACTCAGGGCATGCCTCTTCCGTCACTTACCACTGCCCCACAGTGTCCATTTGCCGCATTTGATCTAGCCATTCCCAAGTGATGAACCCCTAGGCTGCCTCCAACACCTAGCCCTGCGTTCAGAGCTACAGCAAACACCCCAAACATGGAATATATGGACTGTGGGAAGTAGAAAAGTTCCTCATTAAAGTTTACTTTCTTGTTAAAAAAATTAATGTGCTAATAACTCTTTGTTAAACCCTATCCTATGTAGCTGTTGAACATGCCATGCTTACAGGCATGTAGTACATTCTATGTCCTTTTACTTTAACCAAAATACCTTGCTAAACGTGCTCATGTCCCAGCTCTCCATTGCTTTTACCTGTTTAGAAAAGTTTTAAGTTATTAGCCAATCGGGTTTTATTTTAAATTGTAAGGTCTGGCTCCAGTCAATGGAGATCAAACACAGCAGTAAGAACAACCCCAAATGTGTAAAAAATAAATATGTCTGTTTTCCTTTGTTCATTGTACTCTTGTGGCAAAATGGCTAGCAAGAGAACCCTTCCTGCAGTCCAGAAAGTAAAAATTGTACTTCTAAAAGATCCTTTGTCTCGGTGCTAATTTATCTTTGCGGCACCAAGCATCTGTTTCCAGCATGGATCTGTATGAGAGTTTCTCTGAAGTATGCCGAGGAGTGGGTTGCTGTATCATGAGAAACATGAACATTTAATTTTACTATAGAATTCCAGATTGCCTGCGGAATGGCAGCCGCACCCAGCCTTCCTCCAATGGTGCATGTGTTCTCCCTTTTCCCCACCTCCTTGCCTATCTGGATATTAAAAGATGGTCTACTTTTTGCTAACCTGATGCATACACAGCAGTGCATATAACATTCTCGTCCTGAATTTGCATTCCTTTAGTTACTGGTAAAACTGAGAATATCTGATTAATAGTAAACTGTCTAAGTCAGAGATCAGAGATCAGACAGGAAAATAGAAACCTCACTAGATATTTCAAATTAAAGAGATTTAACTTTGCAAAAAAAAAAAAAATTTGGTCACAAAATTGCAGGAATGGCTAAAGGAGCAAACACGGATGGAAAGAAACCTTGGTGCTCAGTTGGAGCAGCAAGCTGCAGGCTCCTGAAGGCTGGAAGAACAGGAAGAGGAACACCACAGGCATTGTTGCTGCCATGCCATGGCGGGGCAACCAGAGGCCCTGTTGCCCACCGCAGCCCACCGCAGGCAGTGTCCTCGAAGCTGGTGGAAGCCTGCCAGCAATGGCCAGCACTGCCCTACAACTGCAACTGCCAGAGCCTCTGAAGGGCATAGCTGCCATATCCAGCTTTGGGCACGAGAGCCCCACACTACTCACTGCTGCTGCTGAACAACCAAATACCATCCGAGCCCAAGTCTACTTGGAAAGTCAGCAAACAATCCCAGCATAGGCCAGCAGGCTGCTAACGACTGCTTGATGTCTGTGAGCCCCACTTGGAGCAGGCCATCACTGTGGCATTTGTGGTCCCTGGCCATTCACATCCACTGACAGCCAGTTCAAGTAACCCCCAAACGTGTTGATCTTCCTCTCTCTTGGACCCAATGGGGCACATCCTCAGGTCACACTGGGAAAGCTCAGATAGAGACTCACCATTTATCCTTCTTCTAAGGGACCCAATCTCCCCGTCCATCAAAGGGCTCTGAGTCTGAAAGCGCAAGTAGACCTGGTAAATTGTGTGAGATTCCATGGCTCCCCATTTCTGCTCACCCCACACGGAATCCTCTACTACTATGCACAGATAGCTGACCACCCATCCATTTCATTCTGGGGGCCTTGCAGTCAATGAGCCACTGCCAAACCCCAAATTTCTTGCAGTTTGAAATATTTTTTGCTATGACTCCACCCCCACTACCTATGATGATGTCTGTTCCCATCTCATCTCTGAAGCAAAATGCTGCCACTTGGCACAGGCTACTCCGGACCCAATGTCTCCATTGTAAGCAGGAAGCCCATTTCAAAGGAAGTATTTCCTTCTATTGTCCATGGCTTACATAGGACAGAGCTTCTGAGCTCCTGAGAGATTCCAGGGCTCCCTCACCACTTGGGTCAGGGAATGTTTCTTTTTTGATCTGCTTCTACAAAAATTGCTGGGTTATTCATGCACCTTTATCCTTCTAAATAAATCAGTTTCTTGAGTTCCTAAAGTTATTTACTGACATTTTTATTGGAATTACATTGAAATTATTGATACATTTGGGACCAATTGACATCTTTATGGTATTAAATTGTTCCATCCATGAACCTGGTATATCTTTCCATAACAGAGCTTTTAATTTTCTTGTAAAAGTCTTATGCATCTCTGTCAGTTAGGTTCTAAATATTGTATAACTATGTTACCATTGTGAATGTTGCTTTCTTTATATTACATAATCCAGTTGTTTTCTGTTGGTAAAGAAAAACATCACTGAAAACTGTAAGTTAATTTTGAATCCAGCATCTTTACCAGACTTCCTTATGAGTTTAATCATTTATCTGTTGATTCTGTTAGGTTTTCCATATAAACAATTATATAAAAAATGATAGTTTCATCTCTCTCCCATTATCTTTATATCTTTGTGGGGGATTTTTAATCTTTGTGTCTTATTTCTTGGATCAGCACATCTGTTGAACATTAACAAGGATAGCAGTCATCCATGTCTTGATTCTAATCATAAAGAAATGATCTTATGATTCCTCTATAAACTATGTTGCTTACTGTTCATTTTTGTTTATACAGGCCTCATAAGGTTAAGGAAATTTCTTTCTATTCCTAGCTTCTGAGAAGGTTCATCATAAGTAAATGTTGAACTTCAGCAAATGCTTTTTCTGCATCTGATAAAGTAATTATCATTTGGTACATTAATATAGTGAATTACTTAGAGAAATATCTAACGATGAAACAGTCTTGTTTTCCTGAAATGAACCATGCTAAACCACGATGAATTTATAATGCACTATTGGATTAAGGAAATTAATATTCCTTTAGGATATTGCAGGCATGTACATGAGTAAAGTGGGCTTAAAGTTTTCTTTGTATTTGTTTATTTATTTTATTTATTTATTATAACTTTAAGTTCTGGGGTACATGTGCAGATCATGCAGGTCTGTTACATAGGTATACATGTGCCATGGTAGTGATTTGCTACGTCCATTGCCCCATCATCTATATTAGGTATTTCTCCTAATGCTATCCCTCCCCAATCCCCCACCCCCTGCTATTCCTCCCCTAGCCCCCCACCCCACAGGCCCCAGTGTGTGATGTTCCCCTCCCTGTGTCCATGTGTTCTTATTGTTCAACTCTCACTTATGAGTGAGAACACGTGGTGTTTGGTTTTCTGTTTTTGTGTCAGTTTGCTGAGAATGATGATTTTCCAGTTTCATCCATGCTTAAAGTTTTTATTTCTTGTAAGCTGCCACAAAGGATCCTTGGCCTTGTTCCCTCTGCCTGGAATGTTCTTTTGTTTCTTCACTGACATGGTTCCTCTGGACACAGAAACCAACCCACATGTCCCGTCTGCACAGAGGCCCTCCTTGACCACCCAGACCTCTCCCTCATCACATTGTGCTGGTATTTTGCAGGAGAGGGGAAGCCCAGTGCTTATCCCAGTGCAAACCGATTATTTATTTGCTTCCTTATTAGTTGCTGAGCTCGCCCAATAGAATCTAAGCACGTTGGGAACACAGACCTCCTCTGTCCTGTGCAATGGTGTGTCCTCACTACCCGGAACACTTTCTGGAATACAACAGACTGTCAACAAATATTCAGTTAGGGAACAAGCAGCAGCAGGGACGCAGTGGGCAGACATTGTGCAAAGCAATGTGATGAAGGGATGGGGCTGATGAGGACAGCTCTGATTCCCTGAAATGCCTTACGAAGGCTCTGTGATACTTACACTGGTGGGGTGTGTGTGAGAGAGACAAACACTTTGGTTACAATTTAAAAAACACAGGCCTGCATACAGGTTCCCTGAAGATACATGTTCCTAGCATATATCACTAAAACAGCTTGGTAGATACTCACAGAAACCAACCATTCAGTCAACATTTTTCAGACTTAACTAAGTGCACAGCACCCTGCTGGCACCAAAAGACACACAGAAACCAAACTCCCCAATCTTCAGAAGCTTCAGACACAGCCAGAGAAAGGTACGGCTACAGAAAGCTGCTACAAACCAGAGCAAAGTCATGATAAAAGTGATCACAGTCGCCTGCAGAAGGAAGGAACGCGTGATCTGGGGATGGAAAAGAGGCACTCCCGGAGCCGCGGAGCAACTTCGTAAGGATTGGAGACTCTGAGCGTAGAGGACGGGCCGTCTGGCCAAGAGAAACACGGGGAAGTTTCGACGTGGGGAATAGCTATACGTGGTTCCCTGGAAATGGAGGGAGAGCAGCCTGCTCGGGTCGGAGGCGAGAGCTGAAAATGTGAGAGAGGATTGCTGCAAACATCATCCAAACGCCCCAGAGGAAAATCATCCTTTACTGAGTGCACACACTGCAGAAAGAATGTGAAGAAAGGAGAATGAAGGAGCCCTGATGATCTATGAGCTGATTTTACAGAAGCGTCCAGCTACGTTTCACATTAGTCGGGTTCTGTCACTGCGGCGGCAGAGGACTTCTGACTGTGGCGATGATTTCTTTCCAGTGCATTTAGCATGCACAGTGCCAAAGCGCCCTCTGCCACAGGCCATGGTGGGAAGACACACACTGAAACCCATGCACGGTGCAGGGGCCAAGGGGCATCCCCTGCCTGGTGGAAGTCCTAAATTGGTAATCTAAACTGTGGGCTGCATCCTGGGCATCTTAGACGGTTCTCCAAAGGCCTGAGAACCAGCCTTGTATTCAGGCATTCCTGACGTGAACAGGCTTTTGTCCAGCGACCACAAAAGGGATGAATTGTGCCCCACTGAATTCCCTGATCCAGAGGGAGGCAGCCAAGTGTGCTCGCTTCACTTTGCTGCCTGTTGGAAGGTGGTTTTCAGGATTTTCAGATGACTACTGAACAAGGACTGTTAAGGCAGTAATTAGTTTTTCATTATCAATTTGCCTAACTAAAAAATGAATAGCCTCGCACTATTAGGAAAACGGCTTCCTTTTCCATATTCTGTGGGTCTCCCATGGATGCCAAGCCTTTGTTAAAATGCTAATTGATTATAAATCATAAGAACATGAATTATTTCTCTATTATGCTGTATACTATGGTCGTCCTGTGGTTCAGGTGTATTCATGATGTGTTTAGCAACAGATGGTCATTTTTTGGAGGCAAGAACACACTCAGACTCAAGCAACAATTATTTTTTAGTTCTTCAACTTCTTGTGATTCTAGGAAGCATATCATTAATTTGCACAGCATGAAAAACCTCCCATATTCCTGCTTGCCCTATGCATGTCCCTAGTTAAACTTGTACGTGCAGAACGCTTTCCTCCTCCCGGTGTTCAAAGGACACAACGCAAACGTGTCCACAGGAACTGTGGTGAGGCAGCCACAGGGGTGTCTGCTAGGCTGGCATTCCTCTGCAGCACCGATTTTTCTTTTCACTGTGTTCGCATCCGTTTAACACCCCCTGCCTTCTAGCATCGTATGTGCTGTCAGGGTAAAAACATCTAAGTCACCACCACCCTCATGTTCACAAATGTTTGTCTTCTAAGTCCATAGCCGCAGGGAGTATCACAGACACATTATTATTATTATTATTTATTATTATTATTATTATTGAGAAGGAGTTTTGCTCTTGCTGCCCAGGCTGGAGTGCAATGACACAATCTCAGCTCACTGCAACCTCCGCCTTCCAGGTTCAAGTGATTGTTGTGCCTCAGCCTCCCGCGTAGCTGAGATTACAGGCCTATGCCACCCCATTACCCTCGACTAATTTTTGTATTTTTAGTAGAGACGGGGTTTCACCATATTGGTCAGGCTGGTCTCAAACTCCTGACTTCAGGTGATCCACCCACCTCAGCCTCCCAAAGTGCTGGGATTACAGGCGTGAGCCACCACACCCAGTCGGCGCATTTCTAAGTGTGGCACTAAGTCAAGGGGAGATAAAGACTTTTGGGGCCCTGCAGCTCCTGAAAAGATTGCTCCAGCCCATACCAATTCTTTCATAAAATGGCTGTGAAGGAGTTCAATGAGTTCTGGTTTCTTCATAACAGTTATTTCAATGCAAAAAAAAAAAAAAAATCTAATTCCTTCCAAGGCCTTTTCTTCCCTTTCATGACTTTGGAGCTTCTGTTTTGGTTGGGCCCTAATCCTCTGGTGGAGACCAAAGTTTTTACTTCTGTATGAGGAATTCCATTGAGCAAGCAAAGGAGACTGGAGAAGGAGTTTCCTGGTGATCTTCTTTACTCACGAGTCAGGCTCTGTCTGCAGGTACCACACTGTCTTTCTGATAGTGACGCAGAATTCCTTACTGGATCTATGAAACCCAGTTCAGAAATTCTAACATGAACCCCCAGCAATCCAGAACCCATGGATCTGGAAACGTTCAGAAGAGCTGAGTCAGCTGTGAGCAAATAAACAAGGTGGAGGTGTTGAAAATCTCCCCAAAACTCCACAAATCCCTGATGCAGAAGTGGGTAGACAGAGTGGTTGATGTGCATGTGGGGCGTCGTGGGTGTAGGGAGACGGGTGTCTCTGAGCCCTGTGACTGCAGGTGACTCTGTGAGACACTCATGTTACCACAGGCACGAGGGCACGGAGCCCCCTGAGGCCCACGGGACCAACTCCAGCAGGGAGCCCAAGGCAACAGCAGGAGGAACCTGGCCCCGTTTGAATGGTGCCCCTCCCACAGCAATGGAGTTGAAATGACCTAAATTAGACGCATGCATGATTTCACTTCATTGTAACCCTCACATTTCATGAACGCTCCATGGTTTCCCAAATGCTCCATGTTTTCTCAAATGCTTTTTCAGATGCTATCTTGTGGTTTTCACAAACCCCATGGGGTGGCTCATCGCTGCATCACCCTTGCACGGGTGAGGACATTGAGCTCTTCAAGGATAAATGTTTCCCAAGGGCAGAGAGCAAGTGCACGGCAGCTTAGAACAAGATTCTGGAGCTCGGAGCTTTCAGGTGTCAAACTCCTCGTCACAATGAAAGTCAGCCAAGGAAACTGCAGCGCACCTCGATGCAATGGGCCCGTGCCTCCATGGCCGCTGTACAGGTGCCCAGAGCCTCTCACCCACAGGGCAGCAAAGGGAAGGCTGGTGAAATGCTTACGGGCTCAGACGCTTCAGCAAATCCACCTTTTCAGTGGCTCACAATTATCAAATAAACGTGAAGGTAGGGAGCCTTCAGCTTTACAACTGATGCGGCTTTGGTCATGCGAAAGTGCTGTGCAGTTGCGTGAGCAGCAGTCGGTCTTACAGGCCCCTGAAAGATTCAGCCAAATATTCTAAAAGTCCATTTGGGGAACTGAGCAGCCGGAGAGTGTTGTGTTGATGCTGCTGATCTTGATCAGGGACGGGCAAATTACTAAAAGTAATTACAGCTTATAATGTTGTGCAATCCCTCCCTAAAAGTGTAAAAACTCTTGTGGGGTTATAGAAACTGAGGCAGAACTTTCTCAGCGTGAGGCGCAGTTGTGACTTGGGCGGGGTTTTCTATGTGCGTGGGCACGCATGGGGGTAAAATGTGACCACATGTGATGTGTTTTGGAGGTCAGAGGACAATGACAACAGCAACACCACAATTCCGAGGTTTGCAGTGGGACCCACAGAGGCTGATCCTAGAAGCGCATCTGCCTGGAAGACAGAACACAGCACGTACATCGCGCAGATTTGCCCATGTGCCATTAGAGGCGAGAAGAGGACTCCTCCAAATTTGGGAGCTGGGACTTGTTTTGACTGCCTCGCTCTTAAGCACCACACCTGGCCCACGGAGAGGGCTCTGTCCTGCTGGCTGAAGGAGCAGGGTGGGTCAGGCTGCCTCAGGTGGCGTCCGTGAGGTCTCGTGTGAGCCGTGCTCGCAGCCAGAGCCCCAGGGACTTCCCTTGGGAAAAGCACATTCCTCTCTCTCCCTGTGTTTTGCACACCGATAAATTGAGATCTGTCCCATCCACCCTGCCCCCCTCAGCAGACTGTTCTGAGCGCTCACTGGGAACTGAGGAAGGCCCTTTAAACGCACGGCACACGGGAAGTCAGATATCGTTGCTGACTGGAACGGGTCCATGTCGAGAACTTGGCTCTCTCGTCTAGTCATTCACAAACTGGGGACTTCTGACTCCACTCCAGCATCAAAGCCTTGGTAACGCATCCCGGCTTTCAATTCCAGGTCAGGACTGCAAAGCCTCCCCAAGCCAATGGGTGAATTGTGCGGCACTTAAGTGCAATGTATTATTAGCTTAAATGGCTTAATGTTCTCAATTCCATGTTTAATGGATACGTGTTTCCATGTCACAAAACCACACAGCAATAGACTGTGGAGGCTGAGAGGCTGGAGCCACACAAGAAAGGGACAGTGGGACAAGGGGCCACGGAGTTCACAGGACACGAAAAGTGGGCCACCGGCTCACCCACTGCCCCAACGGGCAGGGGAAGAGGGGACAGAGGGAAGTGGCTGAGTCCTGAAAGGTAGTCCTTTTAAGAATAAGGACAAGACTGGCCAGGCGGGGCGGCGCGCGCCTCTAACCCAGCACTTTGGGAGGCCAAGGCGGGAAGATCACCTGAGGTCGGGAGTTCACAACCAGCCTGGCCAACATGAAGAAAACCCATCTCTACTAAAAATACAAAATTAGCCAGGTGTGGTGGCGCATGCCTGTAATCCCAGCTACTTTGGAGGCTGATGCAGGAGAATTGCTTGAACCCAGGAGGCAGAGGTTGTGGTGAGCCAAGATTGTGCCACTGCATTCCAGCCTGGGCAACAAGAGCCAAATTTCCTCTCAAAAGGAAAAAAGAAGAAGAAGAAGAAGACTGCAGGAGCCATGCAGAGCCCTGGGGCCCCCTGAATCCCACTGCAGAAAGGACACAGGCCTCTGGAGTAGAGATAAGCTATGTTCCCCACAAGGTCCGTCTTTTGCATGAGCACGCGAGTTATGAATTATGATCTTATATTTTACAGAGAAAATTCGGTTGTTACTTTGGGCAGCTCATGCTGAAGTATCAGTCAGGTATTGACCAAATGGATATGGCCAGGATTCCAAAGGAGGTGCGGCCCCTGCCCTCAGGACGGAGCTGCTTCCGCTGAGAGCCCAGGAATAATTCCGGGTGTGGCACTAGTGACGGGGGGAGAGGAGTTATTAGTGCTCTAAATCTGTGTGGGGTAAAATGAAAAATAAGCAACTGTACGCCAGGGAGAATGACACCAGCCAGACCTTCCAAGATGACAAAGCCTCAGACAGAGGGGGAGGCCAGAGAAGGTCTGGAGTGGACAGAAGGGACAGTCTGGGTGTGCCGCCAGTCTGTGGCCAAGCTCTCGGGGCAGCGTCCGGCAGGGAGGGCAGAGAAAGAAAGGGCCAGAGAGGAACCCAAACAGGTCACGAGCCAGACCTCAGGAGGACATCGCCAGCACCAGTGAGAGGAGATGAGGTCTCCCCTCGGCAGCCGCAGCCTTCTCAGCATAGCGAGGGAGCCGCCTGGTGTTACCTTCAGCTGTGAGTTCCACAGGGTCAGCCATGGCCCTGGGCTTTAAAGAGGCGGATGGAGTCCTCTTTCCAAAGCCCTTGGGCCAGCAAAGCCGCTGACTGTCCACTCAGGAATTTCTGTGATGACCGTGGAAATAAAGATGGCACCACACGGAAAATGCATGTGCTCTGAGGTTTTCATCGGAGGATGCATGATTTTCAAGAGCTCTTAATCACTATGACTCATTAGATTGACGAAAGTCATTAGGATTGAAATTATAATACTAAGAAATATAGAAGAATCAGAAGACTCTTAATAGAATGACCCGGCCAGCTCGCCATCCCAAATCCTCCCTCCCCCAGCCCAGGCAGCCTCCCTCCCTCTGCCGGGTCCACCTCCAGCCTGGTCGTCAGGAACGGAGTTCTGCTCTTCTCAGTTCTTTGAGATCTGCATCCTGGCTCTTCATAACTATGTCCTTGTTTGCATGGGGCTGATTGCCGCAGCCAAAAACGCTGAGACCCTGCCAGCACCCAGGCTTGACATTGCCTTGAATTACTGCCTTGAAAGGTAGTCCTGTCTTCCCTCCAGGAGCTGAAGTGGCCCTCCCAGCCCGTCTTGAGTTTCCACCACAGTGGCTGTGGGTCTCTCCTCCAGCACTTGCCCCTGCCAGGCAATGAGTCCTCTATTCCATTAGACCCAGAGACTCAGCACCTCCACCCTTGAAGCAAAGCCCAAAGGGCCCCCAAAGAAGGAACCTTGTGCAGCTCTTCCTTGACAAGGCCAATCCACCAATGAGCAGCTGTCGATGGGCAGCATCGTGAGTACATGAGACATGTTTCTGAGCATCTGTCACACGGTTAGAGAACAAGACAACTTCACATCACCATGCACAGGGGTCCAGAGGGAGAGCAGGGCACATTTCAGAATGATGATCGCACACGAGGAAATCTGAGCTGAAACTTCAGGAAGGAAATAGGTTCTGGAGAGGTGGGAAGGAGTAGGAGTCAGCCCATCTGAAGCATGGAGGCAGGAGGACTCGGGGTGTGTTCAGAGACCCCCAGATGTTCACCCAACACACTGTGGCAGGCATGAGTGCAGGTGCTGGGATCCATCAATGGACGAAACAAATAGCCCACTCTCGGGTGGACTACATTCTGGTGGCCCTGTGTCAGAAGTAGGAGCGGACCGAGGTTAGAGTGGGCTATGGGCAGCTGTGGCCCACCTGACAAAGCCCCGCCACCCTGTTCTGCCCCTTGAGAGCCCTGGAGCTATGGCCAGAAACCAGCAGCACCTGGTCCTACCTGCCACCCACTCCCACACGCCCTGACCTTGGGTGTTTGATCCTTCAGCTCCTCAGTTTCCTCATCTTTAAAATGATGAGGCGGAGTCACATCTAGCTCCAGAATTCGGGGGTGCTGGTTATAGCTTGGTTTTCCAATCATAACATTTCTGGGATTAGCAGAGGAAAATCTAGGTAACTGTTCATTTTTATTTCATTTGCAAGCTGCCATTGAGTCATTTTTCTTATTTTGTAATTCAAGCTCTCCAAGTGTGTGTTCCTCAGCCCTCATTTCCCCCGAGCTCAGGATCTGCACTTTACACAGGTAGAAGAGGTAACTAGCTGTGTGCCTATTATTTGAAAAGAACTAAAAGCCACCAAAATTATTTTCTGTTCTGAAATCCCTGTGAAAATGAGGCCTGGGTGGATAAAGTGACACCCTCTGGAAAGGCACCCACTACTTTGGAAGCATGCACATTACAAAAGGGATTATCACTATTGGCAAGTCACACGTACTCATCAGACAGCTGGAGGTCGGTCAGGAAAGGAAAACGAGGAGTTGGGGGGAAAGGCACACGTGTTTTGAACCAGCAGGGAGCTAAGTTTCCTTTTTCGGTGAGTGAATGGACAAGCCCAGAATCCCAGGACAGACACAGGATGACCCCACTTTCTCAGTTCCATCTCCTTTTGCTCCGTCCTGGGCTTCAGAGAGGTGCCTGAGGACTGCTGATAAGCGTCTCCAGCCCATGCGGGGCCCGAGGTGTCCGTCTAGGGGTGCTGAGGCAGTTGTGGGTTTGCGTAGCTGGGCCAGGCTCAGTGCAGGCAGGTGGTGGCTGGATTCGCAGGGCCCTCAGGTCCTGGGGCGCAGTCGGTTATAAAGAGAGAATGCAGGCACTGAGGCATTGAAGTTCAAAGCCAGTGACACAGAGAGAAAACTGAGATACCGAGTTCAAAATCAGCCAGCAGCGAGGGCAAATTAGCGCTGCGTCCATGAGCTGCTAATCTGGGTTCCGTAGAAAGCTCCGCCCGCGTCTCTGTCTGGGTGCAGCTCAGCTGTGGGTGGAGTTCCTGCTTTGAAGTTCACGGAGATGCCTGTGAGGGAGCCTGGATCAGGGTGCAGGTGGAGCCCACAGGAGGGAGAGGGCATCAAAGACACACTTCGCTGGTTGCGCCATTTGCTCAGGGCTGGGCCCGGCTCCGGTTACAGCTCCATAATCCATTGTGTTCACCACTGTTTGCTTAGGTTTAACTTGGAGTTAGAATTCTGGTTTTGTTTCTCACTTAGGAAAAAAAAATAGCTTTGTAAAGGGAGGTTACTAAATAAAACTCTGAGAACTCTATTCACCCTCATAGGATGACTTTTGGCTTGCAATCTGATCCCTGGCAGGTTACTGTTCATGTATAGAATTTCCAGGAGACTAGAAGGCGTTTGAAAGGAATTCTTACCGAACATTAACCTGCCTTGGTAACCACAGAAGGCATTTCTACCTGCCAAGCTCAGGCTGGGAGCTGGTGCAGCCCGACCTCAGCATTCTCTTCCTCTTTCAGGAAGCAGGTGTGAGCGACTGCTGTGGACTAAGCAGCAAGTCAGGTGCCCAGGGGCGTGCTCGGGTACATAAAACACAGGCTCTGCCCACAAGGAACTCGTAGTGCAACAAAACTGCACGAGGAATTGTGCTCATCAATTTAAGGGAAAAAGAATTCTAGCTGATTGAACAGCATCAGATCCAATAGGAAAGGCAAAAGCCCTGAGTCAGTTCTTAGAGAATAAAAGCAATGGAAAGGGGTGAGGTACCAGCCACCAGGATGAGACCCACAACACTGTCAGGGTGCCCTGAGAGCATCTCCCCACAGAGGGACAGTCAGATGCTGCGGCTGGGGTGTGCCAGGGGAGTGCTAAAGACATGTGGCATCGTCTGGAACCCAGAAGACTCACAACTCATGTGTACCTGTGCAACGCCCCTGTGAGACCCGGATTTTGTGTATGTGTTACTGAATTAAGATGAACTGCAGCACCCAGAGTGGTTCACAGCTGAACTCCATGTGAGTGTCCATGCTGACTCCTGGCAGGAGGCAGGCTTGAAGGCCAAGGTGGTGTTGATCGAACTCATGAAGGCAAATGTGAGGTGCTGTTGGGGGGTGAACAGCCAAGATGCCTTAGGGCTGTCCATGTGGGTTCCACAGGAAGCGGACCGTGTGCTGGAGGCTGGCATGCAGGCAGTGTGCTAGGGTGGCCTCTGGAATCCCAGAGCCTGCAGGAGCGGGAGGGTGGGACTGCAGTTTCAGGGAGGCCGCCACCCACCCCACGGCCACCAGCATTCTCCCTCTCGGGGCAAGAGACCAGGCCTTTGCCCAGCTGCTTCTCTCCATCACTGACTGTGGGTTTCTCCAAGGAGAGGTGCACTTGGCCAGGTCTGTCCCCTCACCTGAAGCGGTTCCCAGGGAACGCAGATGGCAAGTGCTCCCATTCCCGGGAGCTGGAGGATCCGTCCTTTTTCCTGGAGGAGATCTGGGTGCTGCCCTGCACTGGCCCTACGTGGCCTGAGATGAAGGCACACACCCAGGGCGGTGCTGAGAGGCGCTGCTTCCTGCCCTCACGCTACCCGGCCTCCCCTGACGTCCGGAGCATGCACCCAGCTTCTAAGACATGGCCACCAAATTCTCCCTTCAACAAAAGACACACATTCCTCCAACACACCAGCGTCCGTGTCCCCAAACATCTGATCCTGGTGAAAATGCAAGAGCAGGACGGGGCCAGTCCTGCTGCCTTCCAAAGTGCACCGGCCAGGCTAGCCCTAGCCCATGGCCAGGTCTCCACGGTAGCATGGGGCCAGGTGAAAGCCTCCCGCGGGGAGCTCTTTGTTGTCACATCCAGACACTTGTAGAGACATCACATTTAACTACTGGCAGAAAGACAACCACAGTCACCGAGAACTGTGGGCCATATTTCAGGGTAATCTTGCTTCTGTTATGATTTCACTTATAATGCCCTATAAGGAGCCATGTATTTACGTGAAAGAAAACGTGCAAGGTGTGTGTCTGAAGGGCAGGCCCTGTCTCTCCTTCATCAGCACTGGAGGAGCCTGTTCTGATCTGCGCACCACGGGGCCAGAAAACCAGCAGGAGACCAAACAAATTGCAGACGTGACCTCTATCCTCAGGAGCCCTGCCCGTCCGAGTCAAAGAGCAAGGCCTTCCCACAAAACAACGTGGTTACGTGATCAGATGGCTTGAAACTGGCAGCAGCAACAAAGCTTTGAGATTTCAGAGAGGTGGGAGAGAATGCAGGCTGTGGTGATGAGGGGGCAGGGCTTGGAGTGCCCTGGAAACCTGGGAAGGTCCTCGGTGGTGGTGGGAGCAGGGGGATGAGGTGGGAAGGACTGGGTATCATGACATCATTTCCTGCAGGGAGAAGGCTGGAGGGAGGCCCAGAAAGGAGGGGAAGGAGACGCACGGGTCGGGGGGCTGGAGACTGCTCCGGCTCCAGGGAGGCTTCCAGCCAGGAAGTCACATGGGCAGTTCCGTGACCTGCACCATGCTCCTCTCGTTCCCACATGGCTGACACCCGGAGAGCCATCAGGCTGTGGACGTAGGGCTGACGGGAAGACACGTGTTCTTCAGGTTCAGGGAAGAGTCCCCATAATTAAGAATCAGTGGCTCCTGGCCACAGCTTGGGACTGTGAAATGGACATCACCGTGACCTAAGAATAAAAGGTTTCTGTGAGACCTACAAGAGAAAGATCTCAGCCCTCGGGATTCAGGTGCCACCTGGGGGAAGAGGGGCGATTAGGGGGAAAGAAGGGAGGAAAGACCTCAAGGTGCAGAGAGCAGGGGAGGACCAGAGGACCAAGGCTGCAGCCTCCCAAGGAGGGGCCTTTCCCAATGCCACCGCTGAGTAGCCACCTGCCCGCGCTGCATCCGGTCAGGGGCTCTCTGTGTGTCATTCTGTTAGCTGGGCCAGGATGTGACCAGTGATACTCTTTCCTCATCTCATAGCCAGATGACAACGGTTCACAGGAGACAACGTTTGTATGTGCAGTGGAAACTCCCCTCAGCGACCAGTCCCAAGCGTCCACTTGCCACTCAGCCCCGACCCGTCCCCACCACATCCACAGCCAAACAGCATCTCAGACGGAACGTGTCCAGCTCCAGCCCTCTGGCCCTCCTGTCCCCAGCCGCTCTTTCCATGTCCCTCACAGCAGCGGAAATGCCTTCCTGTCCATGGCTCGGGTCAAAGACACTGGAACCCTTCCCAGTGTTTCCCTTTCTCCCAACCCAATGTCTAACCAAGCAGTAACACAATACCTGTGCCTCACCTCCCACCGTCCCAGGACACGACCACCACTCAGCAGCCCAGCTCCCACCCGGACGGCTGCTCCTGCCCCTGGACCTTGGCCCTGCCATGTTGTCCCATAGAGAAGCCAGTTTATTAACACACACACACACACACACACACACAGAGAGAGAGAGAGAGAGAGAGAGAGAGAGAGAGAGAGAGAGAAAATAAGCATTGGTGAGGGTGTGGAGATCCCCAAGCCCTGATGCATGGCTGGCAGGAATGTAAAACGGTGCAATGCAGCCTCTGTGGAAAACGGTGTGACAATCCTTCACAACATCACGCAGAGTCACCACAGGACCCAGCACTTCCACTTCTGGGTGCGCATCCAAAGA
The DNA here is from genome assembly GCF_001604975.1 of Cebus imitator. NCBI lineage: Eukaryota > Metazoa > Chordata > Mammalia > Primates > Cebidae > Cebus > Cebus imitator. The sequence goes on along the minus strand of NW_016107335.1, from coordinate 2,721,716 downwards.
AAAGGAAAGCCAGGACTCAAACACATTTGTGGCAACATTATTTTCAATAGACAAAAGGTGTATGCCACCTAAGTGTCCATCAACAGATAAAGGGGTAAACCAGACATGCTCCGTCTAGATGGGGAACTATTCCTCAGCCTTAGAAAGAAAGGAAATCCTGACACACATCACAGCAGCGATGAACCCTGATGCTCAGTGAAAGAAGTCAGTGGCCAAACGACAAACACTGTCTGATCCACTCGTATGCGGTCCCCAGAGTCCTCAAATTCAGAGAGACAGAAAGTGGAAAGGTGGCTGCCAGGAGCTGGCAGAAGGATAGGGAGTGAGTGTTTGATGGGGACAAAGTTTCAGGGAAGACAAGAAAGTTCTGGAGATGATGACAGTGTAAATGTGCTTAATGCTGCAGCACAACGACAATGGTATCTTCCATGTGGTGCTGATTTTACCGCGATGAAAAAGAGGGAGAAGCCAGAGCACCATTTTCAAGCTCAGATCAGCCTTGTCTCTGCTGTGCTTGACCCTCAGAGCTCCTGCTCACTGTGGTTCTGTGCCCATGACACTGCCCACCGGCCTGGGCAAGGGCATGTTCTGCTCCCTCTGCCCCTGCCACATGGCCTCTCCCCACAGCACCTGTAGCCACCCAGCAGGTACGTCTCCCCAGAGCCAGGGGACACCCATACTCCTGCAGCCTCTGCCCTGCCAGGCCCAGGCCACCCTCAGCCCCACCCACCCAGCACGCCCTGCCTCGATCTCTCTTCCCGGCACTCATGACCGGCTGATGTAATGGGCATGGCACTTATTCGCTTATTTACTGTCTCCTCAAATGAAAACGTCATTTCTATTAAGCTTAGATTTGATCCCTGTATGTTTGACATTTCCTAAACACCCAAACAGTGCCTGGCACACGGCAGGTGCCCTGTGCCCACCTCTCATACCTGCTGAGTGAGTGAATGAGTGAATGAATGACTGCCTACCTCCAGCTTGATTATGTAAAGGAGAGGAGTATTTTCTCTGAAATATTAGCTTTTTCTAAAACTCCAAATCTGTGTATGCTGATTATTTCCCTTTAAGTGAAGGTAATGCGGTTAAAAAGAAAACCATATGGTGTGTGCATCAAGCCGAGGAAAACAAATAGTCTAGCATCCAATGGCTTTTATAACAACACAGCACCTATTTACCCTATCTGTGACAAATTACAAGTCATGATTTCTAGATTACAAGCACATAAGTGAATACATATGTGTGTGCATATGTGTATTAAAGAGTATTTAACAAATTTAGCATTAAAACATAGTTGTAAAAGTTAGCGGGAAAAACACCTTCACTTTACATTTTACCTGTAGGTTATTTTTGTAATAAAATGTCCAACTGTGGTTACCACACTGGATTTCCCAAGGCTTCAAAAAGCCGAACTGAAGGACTACACATTTGAAGCTCTGCACGTTTGAAAACCTCTCTTGAAAATGCCAATAATATTCAAACAAACCGCTGGATGTTTGGGAAGAGAATGGCATTCTTCACTCCCAGCATTTTCTCCTAAACCTCAGCTGTCAACACCGGCTAAGACCCCACCTATCAGATACCGCGGCTGTACCTGGCTTCCCCTCACCCACCAGCCACTTAAAATACTTTGCTTCCTTTTAATCAGAATAAGCTCCGCTCATCTCCCTTCAAACCGAGATTGTTGTTTTTACAGCGTTAACAGTCTGAACCCGAGCATAACGAGCGGCTGTCTCGGGCGCTTCACGGCGCGGGACAGACGGCTCTCTTCTTACACATTGCAGGGAACTCACACAATCAAACAGCAGAAACATAGATGAGGCTACCCCGTCAACAACAGGGGACATACCTGCCGCTGCAGGAGCAGTGTGCTGCAGAAAATCACAGAGGAGCAGGCCCTTTTTGCTCAGAAGTGAATTGTTTGTGGATGTTAATCGCAGAAGTGAGCAGGTGTGGGGAAGCCAGAATTTTGGTTTCTCATGCATTGTTCTAAATTGATGAAAAATACAGTATCAGCTCACTGACTCTGAGGAGCAGAGGTAAATATGTGGGTACCAAAATAAATCTGAAAACAGAGCAAAGGAGGATGGTTACCCTGACATCATGGTTCGAGATCCACCGGGATTCAGTAAGCTGCTAGTAAATGGTCTGTGCAGTGAAGTAGAAGAAACCCAAGGAGCGATTGTTCCAATCCTCTCCAAAACACATTTCCCTCAAAATATTTTCAAAAGGACAGAGCTCCTACTACCTGCATGATCTGATTATGTAAGAACATAAGGACATCACTGTCAGTGACACCATGGCCCGAGACACGCTGCAGGAGGAGGGAGGAGCCGCCGTTCCTCCTGGGGTGACCCCGGGCCTCACGGCTGCCACAGTCACTGTTCACTGTGCAGCTGCCATGCGCGACTCAGTGGACGGAGTTTCCACATCACTTCCTGAGAGGTGACTTTCTCTTTGTTTTAAGGGAATGCTTCCCTCATGTTTAGCCCACCTGAAACGTTTTTCTTTAGCGGAGATGTGGGGGCTGGAACACTACTGAAGAATACTGGAATTTCAGGAATAAATGGTTATTTGCTCCATGTGCCCCCTCCACCCCAGGAGACTCTGCTAGGCCCCCAGCTTTGCCCTGCCCCCTCGGCCCGGCTCACACATCCACACTTACCCTTTCTCCATCAGGTCCCCCATACTGTGGGGGCGGTGAGAACGAGACTTAGCGTAAAATGAAATCTTTTGATCACTCTCCAGCACAATCGTATCTGTACTGATTCAATGCCAAACTAGAAAAAGAAAGCTCTAACCTGATAGGAAAACCATTAGCCACGTGCCACACTCTCCTGTTAGGGTTCTAGGCAAAAAGATTGAGGTTGGCAGCGTCAATGCTTCTTCTCCCTCGTGTGGGCGCAGCCGGCGTCCACAGGCGCCGTGGCTTGTGCTGGAAGCCGCGTCCTGGCAGCGGACTTGTCAGTGCGGGGCTTTGACCATCGCTTCCCGTTGAAATGAGAGTTTGTCAAGATTTCTGTCACATCATTTATAACTTCATTCAAAGGTCACACATCTTTACTTCCAATAAAGCACCAACCATGTCGTCAACATGTTGTTGACCCCACTGACAAACAGCCTGGGACAGTTCGGCAGAAGTATGAGTGATTGCTTGTCATGTCTCTACTTTCAAAATACTTTCTATATGTTGCTAATTATCCTTCCGCAGCTGCACAAAGAAGGCATAGTAAAAGATGCATCCATGTCTTGGAAATAATTTCATAAAATACATGGATGTAAGTATATGCCCAAGAGACACACACTTTTTGCATATTAAATTGTAAAACAAAATGATTAGCTCTCACCTTTCATACAATAGTCCTTAAATGAGAGATTCTATACTATTAGCTCAAGGCAATTATTTCACATCTAAAGGTTAAATTACTTGGTTTTCTTATTTAAATTTATAAATAACTGAACAGTGATCTGATGGGTTCTGTCAGATGGTTCAAACTGAAGTGCCAACACCTTCTCCACCTTCACAGAGCAGGACTCAGCTTACTGTACTGGGAAGGCATGTATTCTTTATATAGCAGCTGTGTTAGACAGTTACTAAAAATTTACCGAGCAGTCCGGGGCACAGTGGCTCATGCCTGTAATCCCAGCACTTTAGGAGGCTGAGGCGGACAGATCACATGAGGCCAGAAGTTCAAAATGAGGCTGGCAATACGATGAAACTCCATCTCTAAGAAAAATACAAAAATTAACCGTACGTGGTGGTGGGCACCTGTAATCCCAACTACTCTGGAGGCTGAGGCAAGAGAATCTCTTGAACCTGGGAGGTGGAGATTGCAATGAGCTAGGATTGCACCACTGCAATCCAGCCTGGACAACAGAGCAAGACTCTGTCTCAAAAAAAAAATTTTTTTACTAAGCACCTCTTACAGACCTAGCATGTGATCCAGTCACCCTATTATTAAACTCAGAAAAGTCTCCCTTTCCGCATGTTAATGACAGGCTGTGAATCACCCACCATATTTGTTCCATTCTATCAACTGACTTGTAAACATCATTTTTAAAATGACAAAAATGTTGAACCAATGGACAGTGTTTAGCAGAGCTGGTAAGAACAACCGTGGCCCCACCGACCTGTAGGGCAGCAAGCAGGCAAAAGACAGAACTGAAAAAGATACAAAAAAAAAAATGAACTATGGACTCAACAGGCTCACACTCATCTACAGCCTCCTCTTGCTTCTCAGCCCTGCGTTGCCTGGAAAGCCCTCCCGGAGTTTCCTGTTTTTCAGCCTCCTTTCAATATTTTAGTTTCAGAGTTTTCTGAGTTTTATAAAAAGTATTTAATCTCAGAGGAAAAAAAATGCCACTGACTGTATACATTCAGATTTGCCAAATGTAATTTGCTTCTATTTATCTTGATGTTCTTGGGAAGAGATGGAATGAGATCATTTTAAAACCTTACCAGTAGAAGTAGAATTGTGATTCAATTCGATTTTTGTTCCTGAATGCGGGTTATCTTCGAGTTCATTTACCTATATTATCTTCACTTTGTGGAGGCAGAGGGTCTGGAGAGACAGAAAGAAAAATGTGACAACCTTGAAATTCAAAGCTCTGTTTATCTCAAGAACAGTAAGTCAGACTTCTTTCAATGTCCAGAAATCATTTCAGTGTTCTAAAAAAAAATTACTGGAAGTGCAGAAAGCTCATCCTTGTAAAAATTATTATACCTTTAGTTTGCTTCCTGCGAAAAGGTCAGAGGGCCTAGATCCAATTAATGGTAAAAATCTACTTCAGACCATGACATAATTTAGTAGTGACTACATTTAATTATTCCTCCAGTCTCTTGGAGACAAAAGCTACTCCTATGCTGTGTTATCTAAACCCATTTATAAAGGGACTCATTATATGGTCTAAATCCCTACAAATAAAACAAAAAAAAAATTTTATGGGTTCTCTTATCATGGAATTTTGTTGTAACAAATAAACTGTTAAAACCACATTCCTGATCTACAAGACAAAGAGAGGTAATAGACAAATCCCTGGGTCCTACGTAAATTGGTAATTAAAGTAAAACATTTGGTGCCCAGGAGAACAAGAGGGCACCATGCAAATGTTTCTCCTTCTCTGGGAGCTGGGGGCAGCTCTGTGTATGTCTTTGCTGTTGGTAGCTGAAGAGCTCAAGTGGGTTTTCCTGGCTAGAATGGTTGGAATTCTTAAAGTGGCAAGAGGCAAAGTCAGGATGGCAGAGTAGAAAAGTCACAAAACTCAGCAACAATAGGTCAGTTCTAAGTCCCCTCCAGCTCGCAAAGTAAACTGCTATAAAGAACTTCTGAGAACTAGGTGTTCTCTGATTAAGACGAAGCATTTTTGCCAAGGATCATCTAACATCAACTGTTCACTGGGCCGGAGGGACAGTGCACTCTGTGAAATTTCTCTGCAGTGGCTTCTGCGTGATGGCGTTTCACCTGAACTGTAGGTACCAGCAAGACATCCGGGCAAAGCCCCAAGGACTGGGAGGTGTGCTGCACCAGGAGGGTGGCTACCTGTGGGGCCGCAAGGATGTCTTCTTGGGGGTGACAGTCATCAAGGCATGCACATGGCAGCTACTCATGCATAGGCCCTGGATGAGACAGGTCCCCGTGAAAGGCTTCTCAGGGTTCTTTCTGTGCTCTCAGCCTTGAACTCAATACCACTAATGTGGCCCAACAGAAAAGCCACTCCCCAGCCCACAGTTCAGCAGACTCACAGGGACGGCCCACCCAGTTGCTCCATGCCAGTCAGCAGAAGCCCCGCCTCCACAAGCCCCGCTCAGCTCCCCGCATCCATGGCTGCCCTCCAGCCTGCTCCAGGGTCCCCGGACACCCTCCTTCATCTCCCCAACACTTGCCACTCCAGCTGCCCTGTCCACTTTATATAGTTTGGATGTGTGTCCCCTCCAAGCCTTACATTGAAATGTAATCCCTGGTGTTGGATGGAGGTGGGGCCCGGTGGGAGGGACTGGACACAGGGGTGTTTTCTCATGAGTGGTTTAGCACCATCCCCAGTGCTGTCCTCATGACAATGAGGGAGCTCTCATGAGATCTGGTCATTTAAAAGTGTGGCAGCTCCCCTCACCTTGGCTCCTGCTCCCGCCATGTAAGACTGGCCTGCTTCCCCTTCCACCATGATTGTAAGTTTCCTGAAGCCTCCCCAGAAGCCAAGCAGATGCCAGCACCATGCTTCCTGCACAGCCTGCAGAGCCATGAGCCAATTAGACCTCTTTTCTTTATCAATTACCCAGCCTCAGATATTTCTTTATAGCAGTGCGGGGACGGCCTGACTCGCCACACTTACTGCGTACTCGCTGCCTCGGACGGCTGGGCCTAGACTCCATCAAATCCTGTTTTCTGTGGTTCTCTGCATGGGGTTCACAATAAGCAGGATTCCAGGACACTGGAATCAAAGGCCAAAACCCTTCATCCCGAGGGCCGCAGGATCATGTAGGTGAGACGGAGAACAGTGCAGCAAGATCTTCCTTTGAGAGTCACTGTTAACACCGGAACTCAGTGGTCGAGGACAGAGCCAGGCAGTGAAAACACAGGAAGGCTGGAGCCCGCAGCAGTGTCTCCCATGCACGCTGAGGAAGGCACCCATGGAGCACCAGCCGCAGGAGGTGAGCACATTCCTTCACAGCTCAGGGCCCTTTCTTTCTTCTCTCCATTGCCCCTGCCCTTCCCTGAGAAAAAAAAAACCTCTTGAGCAATGACTCATCACTTCCCAGCTCACAGAGCAAGGACAGGCCACTTGGCTCTCTCTGTCAGAAGCTTTACAAACAAGACCCACATCCTAAAAGGCCTGAGAAGAAGAAAAAGCAGAAAAGAAGCTGAAAGGTGACGTGGGGTCCTGTTCCAGGAGCCGCTGTCACTCTGCCAGCCGGGACGCGGGGTGAGCCTCTTTCCATTTGATTTGTCTTTTGTTCAGGACCTGGCCTATTAAGTGCTCGTGAATGAAGAGAACTGATATTCACTACATTCCTACTAGGTGGCGAGCACTACTCCATGTTCTTTCCATATCTCATCTTTACCAATGGAAGTGAAGGGATGAGGGATGCCCAGGGTCAGAAAGCTTGCAGGTGGCACAGCTTGGCAACGTTCGTAAGGGTGGGGGCTGTACTAGAAGACCTAGCCTGGTACAAGCTCAGAACACACTTCATCAGGACTCATCGAACGATTGAGTCAATACATGTCAAATAATCAAACAAAGGAGTTAGTTCTGTTCCCATACTATGAGAAGCATGGGACTTTATTCCACCTCAATAGGGAGGGGGTAGGAGGGGCCAGACATGCATGCTTAAGACTTTGTGGTGCTGAAGACGTGGCCCCTATGTGAGCAGAGTTAACATGGAGGTGCACTGACATGATTGCTCCCCATCGTGGAGACCATTATCACGCATGCATACATTCCTTATTCTTGAGGATTTTAAACCCTGGGGAAGATCAACCCATGGGGACATCACATGCTCATTCACATCCCTGCCCTGTTTCCAAAAGATTACCGTGTTCTGAAGATTCTTCTTCCAAAATGTCTCTGAACCTGGCCCACCCTGCCCTCCCCCTTCCTCTGATTCCACCGGTCAGAGCATCGCACAAATGAACTCATTTCTCCTCATCTATAACCAACCATGACATCCCCGTTGCCTGGCACAATGCCTGGCACACAGTAGGTGCTCATTAAACATCTTTGGATGAGTGGTTGAGGGGATGAAGCTGTCTCCTGGTCCTAAGTCCATCCTCCTCGCCACTGCAGAGTCCTCTTTATAAAGCGCTCATCTGTCTTGAGAACGGAGGGGTGAGAAATATTCCTCTCTGAGAAAGAAAAGACATTACTTAATCTCAAAATATATGTTCAGCAAGAGGAATATTTTTATAAAAATAAAGGATAAGCTGAAAGAATGTGAGCAGAAGCTGTAATTTCAGCGGTGGCATTTACCCTGTTTGTTTGAAGCATTGGCAGTGTATATTACCCTGCATTAGCGGCAAGGATAAACAGTGTTTTCAGATTCAAATACGTCAATTACAGCGTCCTGGATATTCAGAGGTCTTTTCCTGTTCCATTTTTTATGCTGTTCCTCTCAGAGTTCAAATCGAACCCCCCAAAAATATCTTTTTTGTTCACTATAAGCTCAGGGTGGTCGATCTTAATTTTACTATTCTTGTGAAAACAAACAAAACCAAATTTGCCTTGATAAGAAATATTCATTATCCAAAATGTACATTTTTATTATCTGTCCACATAAAAATTATACTGATAAGGTTAGAGGTAAAAAAGTAAATGTAAATCTTAAACACAGTTCCTGAACTGCTTTGTCGCTGAGAGTTAAAAATCCACTGGCAGCCTAACCCTCTGCATCTGACATTATTTTTTGCGGCTATTTCTCTAGTGAAGTAAGTCACTCACACTTTAGGGCAAGTCACTCTTAGTCACTTTCTACAGGTCAAAGCGAAGCACAACAGAAAAGCAGTAAAGAAGCCGGTGCAGGCGTCCAGGTTCTGCCCAGGACCGCCTGAGTGGAAGGCTGCTTCCCTCGCCCCCCTCCAAAGTCACGAATTGGGAGGGAAGATGGCCTTCCAACACCAACCACTGACGAGAATCAAGCCTGGAAAAACATATTAAACACAGCCTTTGACCTTCTATCCACAACCGGAAACATTACCCAAATTTTAGTGAGCCCAGAATGCCAGCAGCCATCCTTCCCAAATTCATTTTTAAAATAGTGAACGAACCCAGGTGAAGGACCTGCGGCTTGGCGCCATCTGGTGCCTGCACGGAGAAGGCGTTCCACCCGGGCTGGGTGCTGAGTCTCTTTGTTAGCCCCAGTGGGGAACGTTTTTTCAAAACACAACGGTTGTCTTTCATGACAACAAATCCTAAAGTGCCACCAACAACAAATGCAGTCTGAAAATAAACCTGGGAATTATTTACAGTTTTCCCAACGCTGATCTTATTTTGAGAGGGAATATGTTAGGTTCTGCTAACACCAGGGCTCTTAAAACGTAGTGACTTCTACTAACTCTTTCTATGTGTATATGTTTGTTAACTGATAAAAGCATTTTCCACGGGGGAAACCAGTGAACTTTCTTTGTCATTGAAATGTACAGCACAAATAAGAATTGTGTCAAACACTGGTCCTGAGGCAACAAGATGCTACTCTTCCTGAAAGATCTATTTAAGGGCATACATCTAAAGTTGATTTGAAAATTGGAAAAATGGAATTTTTTGATTATCTAAAATAATTAGGGAAATTAAACTGCAAAGATCTGAGTAGAATACTTTTACTTCCCAAAATATGAGGCTCATTTCCTGGTTGTTTCTGCCTGCAAAGGTACGAAGCTAAAAGGCCGAAGCTCAGGGTCAGCCAGGCTTGCTCAGCCCTGGTCGCACAGATTCAATGGCATGCCCAGCGCCACACGACACCCGTGACTGGAGGTGAGTCGCTGCGTGGACAAAGTTGTGATTAAACACAGAAGGGTGCACTTCACCCGTTTCATTCTTGCTTCCAATTTCTTCTTGGCTTCAGTTCATCGTACAAAAAGCCGCCGAGTTAACTCTGGTTGACTTATGGGATGACACTGACCCGCCATCTTTTTTCATCTGTTTTCTCCACGGGCCACCCCATAGTCTTCCACACAAACCCAGTGTTTCAGCCTGACTGGCACAGGAGGTAGCTTCCAAATACATCATAAACCCCTCACCTGGTATTGTTCCTTTCTAGAACATTCTCTCCCTTCCTCTCTCATTACCTAATGCCTCCGGGCTCTCGTTCAAGTCTCGTTCTTTCCCTAAACGCTTTCTGCAGGGTCTCCACGTTGTGTTCTCTCCACGTTCCTGAATGTGTGTAGTTGACTCTTCATCATTCACTTGGGAATTTCTCTACAGAGTTTACATTTTTATTTTTATTTTTGAATTACACATTATTTTCCCTGCTAGACCATAAGATCATTCCATTTAAGGGATATTTTATAGGTTTGCACACTAAACATTTTACAGTATCCAATGATGATAACTAATACTTCTTTGCAGTCGTGACATAATTGCTGTGTTTTAAGTGGTTTATCTAAAAACTCTTTAAGGCAGACGTTATTATTCCCTTCACTTTAAAGATGAGGAAATTGAGCAAAAAAAGGTAAGGCCACTGAGTGAAAATGAGGGAGCTGGAATCCCACGCAGCTGTCTGCCCTGCAGCCCACCTCTGTGGCTGCCATGTGAACCTACACCTCAGCACCGGCTGGCGGAGGGGCAGCCAATGCTAATCAACACTTCAGGTCCCCGAAGCCTCCAGCCACAGCCATGTGGTCGCACACCACATACCACTACCACCATCCACACAGAATCCCAGTGACTCACCACACACAGAGGGGGCCGCCAGTGTGAGGGAGGAACCATGCCAGGGGTCTCAGCCTCACGTCACCCACTGACCAGATGCTAACCTCAGGTGACTGGCTCCACCTCTCTGACCCTCAGCTTTCTTGTTCCTATAACGGAGCTAATCAGGTATCCCATGCAGGGTTGCTGTGAGGGTTGTAAGAAACCCACAAAAGGAACGTCAGAAGCAATGCCCCCAAGGCAGCTGGTCACTGGAAGTTATCTGTTAGTCTACACAGCAAGTTTGGCATCTCCCTTGAGCTATAAACCAACCACAGACTGCAGTCCCAGGTCTGCAGGATGGACAGCCTGTGGGCTCATCCCTACCACTCCCCATGCTCCTGCCATGCTGAGCTCTGTCTCTCGACACCCTCAGAGCCGCTTGCTGCCCCAGGAATAACAAACCTCATTCCCTCAGGATGTGGCCTGGCCCATTTCCCTTGCTTCCCATGTGCAATGTGCCTTTCTGGAATGCCTGTCCACTCGGAAGATTCCTACTCATCTAGACGACTCAGCCCAAAGCCAGCTCCTCATGGAGAATCCCCTATGACCTCAGCAGGGCCAGCCCCTCCTCCCCCTGTCCCCATGCTCAGGCAGCTCCTTCCTCCATTTTGATCTTATTTCATGCCTGATCAACCCCACTGATGTGCCCTGAGTCCTGGGCTGCAGGCTCTTGAGAGCAGAGTTCGCATGCTTGCCTGGTACAAGGTGCCCAGTAAATGCTGATGGAATGAATGCACAAATGCACAAGCAGATGAGAGAAGAAGAACGAAAACAACGAGAAGAGATGGAGACCAGGAGAGAGCATGAGGAAGGAAGAAGGAAGAACAGGAAGGGAAGGGCATGCAGCCTAGGACCTGAAGACAGTAAGTGGACATACTGCCATCCCCCCCAATTTACAGGGCCCACAGGGTGACACCCATGCCTTGTGTCCTCAGAGTCTCATCAGTGCCCTACACAGGCAGAGGAGAATCCCAAATCCCACCTTCCTTCTCCTCCAAATGAAACCACTCCTCATGCTGCCGTATTCCACTAGATGAGGTGGGGAAAGGGGGTAATGAGTTTGAATCCAACATGGCTTTGGGAGCACCAGAAATCCACACCAGATTTTTCTCTCTGCAAAGCCCTCTGTCTCGTCCAAGCAACCCACTGACAACTTCCCCAACTAGTGAGTCCCCCAAGAACATGCTCTTGTAACATATGCTACCTCCAGCCAAAGCCATCTGTCTCCAACCCCTGCCCACAGCACGCCCCTACATGGGGAATAGCACAGACAAGAGGAGGACTAGTGTGGGAATTTTCCAAAAATTATATTGAGAGGCTTCACTGTCTTCAACCACCCACAGGGCTACCTCAATTTTAACTTTTGTCGGGGGGGGGGGGGCATCATCCATGTTTCTGTGTGATTTTTAAAGCTCCATCCAGCAGCAGGTTTATGGCGGGGTGGTCTCTCTCAGGTCCCAAGAACACCATGGGGAAGTGCACAGGACCCCCAGCCCAGATTCCCTGTCTGTGACCACAGTGTTGGCTCTCCTCTGTGAAATGTACGTCACTCTCCCTCTCAAGAAACTGCAGCAGGGGAAAGCTGAAAGCTTTTGCTCTAAGATCAGAAACAAGACAAGGATGTCCACTCTCACCACTTCTACTCAATGTAGTACTGAAAGTGCTAGCCAAAGCAATTAGGCAAGAGAAAGAAAGAAAAGACGTTCGAACTGGAAGAGAAGAAGTTAAATTGTTGTTCTTTGCAGACAATGTGATCCTATCTATAGAAAACCTTAAAGACACCATCAAAAAACTATTAGAACTACTAAATGAATTCAGTGAAGTTGCAGGATACAAAATCAACATACAAACATCAGGAGCCTTTTTATACACTTATAGCGAAATATTTGAAAAAGAAATCAAGAAAACACCACCATTTACGTAGCTGCAAAAAATAAAATAGAGATAAATTTAACCAAGGAGGTGTAAGATCTCTACACTGAAAACTATAAAACATTGATGAAAGGCATTAAAGATTAAATAAATGAAAAGATATTCACGTTCATCGATTAGAAGAATAAATATTGTTAAAATGTCCACATAACCCAAAGTGATCTACAGATTCAATATAATCCTGATCAAAATACCAATGACATGCTTCACAGAAAAGAAGAAAAAAAATCTAAAATTTATATGGAACCACAAAAGAGCAACCAAAGTTATTCTGAGCAAAAAGAGCAAAGCTGGAGGCATCACATTACCTGACTTCAAAATATACTACACAACTATAGGAATCAGAAGAGCATGGTGCCGGTATAAAAACAGACACACAGACAAACAGAACAGAATGGAGAGCCTAGAAATAAATCCTTTCATTTATAGTCATGTGATAATTAACAAAGATGCCAAGAACACCCCAAGGAGAAAAGGGAGTCTCTTCAAAAAACGATGTTGGGAAAACTGGATATCCACATGCAGAAGAAGAAAACTGGATGCTATCTCTCACCATATGAAAAACCAACTCAAAACGGATTAAAGATTTACCTGTAAAACCCAAAACTATGGAACTACTAGGAGGAAACACGGGGAAACTCCATGGCATGGGTGTGTGCCATGATTTCTTGGACATGACCTCAAAGCACAGGCAACAAAAGCAAACAGAGATAAACAGGAATACACCAAACTAAAACGCTTCTGCACAGCAAAAACAAACAAACATCAACAGAGTGAAGAGACAACCTAAAGAATGGGAGAAAATATTTGCAAACCGTGCATCTGATAAAGGGTTAATCCCCAAAATATATAAGGAATTCAAACAACCTAACAGCAAGAAAACAACCCAATTTTTAAAGGTTGACAAACGATCTGAACAGATAGGCCTCAAAAGAAGACATCCCGATGGCCAACAGGTCTATGAAGAAAATGCTCAACATCACTAGTTATTGGGGACATGCAAATCAAAGCCACAGGGAAGCTATCACCTTGCACCTGTTAGGAAGGCTGTTATCAGAAAGAAGAAAGACAACAAGTGTTGGCAAGGATGTAGAGAATTGGAAGCCCTTGCACATTGCTGTTGGGAATGGAAAATGGTACAACCGTTATGGAAAACAGTATGGAGCTTCCTCAAAATATTAAAAATAGAACTACCATGTGATCCAGCAACCCTACTGCTGAGTATAGATCTGAGGAAATGAAATGGGTGTGCTGAGCAGACATCTGCACTCCCATGTGCAAATAGTGTGCAGCACTATTCATGACAACCAAGGTTTGGAATGAATGAATAAGGAAAATGTGGGGTATATATATATATAATGGAATACTATTTCACCATGAAAAGAAGGAAATCTCATCATTTATGACAATGTAGATAAATTTGGAGGGCATTATGCTAAGTGAAATAAGCCCCATGCAGAAAGACAAACATCACGTGGCCTTACTCACAGGTAGAATCTAGCCAGCTGACGGCTTGGTTCAGGGAGGGGAGGATGGGAAGATGCTACTCAAAGGATATATATCACAGTCAGACAGCAGGAACAAGCCCTGCAGATGCACTGTGCAGCATGGTAAGCAGAGAGAGTGATGATACTTTCTCAAAAAGTACTGAGAGTGGGTAATTGTTCTCATCACAAAAATGATAACTGAGTGAAGTTCACTCACTTAGCTTCGGATAACTACCTTTGGATACAAAGGATAACTGACCTTGGTGAGTTAGCAAGGTTTCACTGTTCCGTAACGTATATAACTTCAAATTAGCTTGTGCATGATAAATACAAATGGCTATCTGTCCATTAAAAACAGGAAAAAGAAACCCCCAGAAATCCAAAGACTGAGCGGGTGCCGTTGTTTTTCATCTTAGTTATGAGTCGGCCTGGAAATTCGTCTCTGGATCCCATGTTGTCCGATCCTGAATTCTTGAGAAAATTCTTTTCTGTGAGGGAGAAGCCAGGAGAACTGAGATGGAAGTGAGAACAAAGGAGGCGACAAGGTCATGTTTGATAGCGATGCTTCAGACGGCGGCCTCAGAGATTCTCCGAATGGCAAGGTGGGAAGGCTGTAATGGCCCTAAACTACCTTCTTTGTGTCCCAGTAAAGAAACAGGCACAGGGAGCCCAGCGGCTCACCCAGGACCCCCCAGGCCAGGGCCTTGAACCAGGGCTTGGTAGCTCTGCCTCTGCCGACCCTGGGGACAGTGACTTCAGGAGGTGAGGAAGCCCCAGGTGCTGCCCACCCAGAGGCTGGCCTCCTGGGCCTGACGTCCCTGCTGCCTGAGGTCAGCTCGTCCCAGCCACTCTCCCTCCCCGGCTGCCGGCCCCACTTGCCCTCCGAGTCACTCGCCAGCCTCAGGGCTGCTGGCCAAGCACATCCTTGTGTCCTCAGGGACCCACCACATCCTCCCTGTCTGCTGTGGGCCTTGGCGCCTTCGCTGCAGGGCTGCCTCCACCCCCAGCCCTGTGCCCTCAAAGGTGTCAGAACCTGAGAGTCGCCCCCGAGAGCACCCCTCTCCAACCTGCCAAGCAGGCCAGGTGACCACCCAGGTGCTCCCACGGAGGCCTGCGCCCCACCCCAGGCCACGGCTGACCTGTGTGACTGCACACTCTCCTCCTTACATGTGTGACTGTGGTCGGAGGCCTTTCTCCTCACCGGGTTGTCAATTCTATGAGGGCACAGGCGAGCCTACCTTGTGTCTGTGCCACTGGAGCCCAGCAGGGCCCAGCACCCAACAAATGCGTGTTGAATCAGGCCCCCTGAGCTGAGGGTGTGGATTAAACGACCCCCACAGAGCCCTTCTAGCCAAAAGGTCCACCATCTCAGGGGTGTGTGTGTATGGAGACAGAGAGAGGAGGGAAATCCATTTAAAAAGAGAGAGAAAGAAAGAGAGCACCCTGGAGCTTGAGATGCAGCATCTACAGTTCTTCATTTTTGCATTCCAGTTTTATATAATTCACACGTAAAAAGATGCTCAATGTCATTACTCATTAGGAAATGCAAATCAAAGCCACAATGAGATAGCACTTCACACCCGCTAGGATGGCTGTAATCAGAAACTGGGAAAGGAGTGTCAGCCCGGACGTGGAGAATGAGGGTCCTCACGCAGAGCAGCAGGAATGCAGAGCGGTGCAGCTGCAACAGAGAATGGCTTGTTCTCCACAGGTAAGCATGGAATTACCGTATGATCCAGCAATTCCACAACTAGGTGTTTATGCAAAGGAATTGAAGACCGGTGTGGAAGCTAAAGCCGTGCACAGATACTTACAGCCACAGAAATTAATAATGGCCAAAAGCATTGTCCATTGCTTAGCACCTACCCACACGGCCATCAAAGCATGAACGGACAGACACAATACAGCACAGCCATGCAGCGGACCCGTGTTCAGCCACAGGCAGGCATGAACGGACACAGAAGACAGCACAGCCATGCAGCGGACCTGTGT
>NW_016107335.1:2701952-2705618 GCF_001604975.1 Cebus imitator | reverse complement strand
CAGCCACAGGCAGGCATGAACGGACACAGAAGACAGCACAGTCATGCAGCGGACCCGTGTTCAGCCACAGGCAGGCATGAGCTGTGGATGTTTGCTGTCTGCACTTGGATGAGCCTTGAAAACACCATGCTGAGTAAAGACACTAATAATAAAAAGCCACATATTGGAAGATTCCATTTGTGGAATGTCCAAATGTCCAGAACAGGGCAATCCATGAGGACACAAAATAAATCAAGGGTTGCCAGGGGCTGGGCACTGAGAGGAATAGGGAGTGACTGTTTAGTGAGTGGGGGTTTCCTTCTGGGCCCATGAAATGTTCTGGAGCGAGAGAGGGTAGCTGTGCACAGTGGAAATGTACTAAATGCCCCTGAACTGTTCACTTTAAAAATGGTTTTCTCTTTTGGAACATTTGGGGTCTAGCTATGTTGCTTGGACTGGTCTTGAACTCCTGGCCTCAAGGAATTCTCCTTCCTCAGCCTCCCAAAATTCGAGATGACAGGCATGATTCACCACACCCAGTCAAAATGCTTATTAGTAATTAATTATTGAGTGTTTATTATTATAGTATAGAAATTTTACCTCAATAAAAAAGCAGGGAAAATTATATTTCATTTGAAATTTATTCGGGCTAATAACTGACACTTTTTCTTACAAGTTTTATTTTGGAATGAAGGAGTTTAATGAAATTGAGAGTGCCCAGCAGTAGACCAGCTCCCTAGCGTCCTTCAGAGCCACACTGCGGGGAGCCAGCCCTTCTCCTGCAAAAAGAACAGCAACCATATGAGCATCCCCACGGCGTTAGCTCTGAGTCAATGTGGAAAAACCTGGACATGCACACGAGTTATTATACAAGTCATGCACACAGCACAGAAGCAAGGCCTTGCACTCCTACGTGAGAAAAACATTTGTCAGCTTCTGCACCACTGGTGGGGTAGCAGTCTTCATAGGATGCAGACTTTTCTAACTCATTCTCAAAGCATGAGACCTGTAGAATACCAAACCTCTCTCATGATAAACAGTGGTGCAATGGTATTCTCCTTTGGTAAAAGAGACTAACTGGGTGGAGTTCCCTGGGTGAACTAGCTGCATTCTGCTGCTCTCCTGAGAACACACGTTATGGGGCTTGCCAGGTTTGCTGCCTTGTTTAGCAGGAGGGAGTTACAGGTACATCCATCTCCATTCCAACTCGCTTCCATCACCAGAGCTCGCCATGCGCTAAACCCCAAAGGGAAAAGCACTGCTCTTCAACTTTTCTATATAAAATGATTGAATTTCTTTCAACTAGAGGCACTGTATCTTCTAAAAAGAGACTTTGCACAAGTTATTGGCTGCACATGACAACCTGTGTGTTTTGGGTCTGGGCTCTCGCTCGGACCGTCTTTAGATGGATGCTGCCTGTACCTCCCATTGTCCGGGGAGTTCAGTACATCTACCAGAGGGGCTCTGCTTCTTCTGTGCTACTGCCTGTGCTTCCTCGTGGTCTACAGGTGATAATCAGCCTCAGTACCAGGGCGATAAATAAAGTTGAAACTGCTAGAACAACCTTCAAGACATCCCTTTGCAGAGCAGGATGGTGGTATCCAGGCAAATAGGTCTCCTGAACACCCACACAATGACTGATTGGTGGTATCACTGGATGGCCACTGGAATGTAATACTCGCCGTTATGACTGTCACTGTTGCTTTACTCAATAGTTGTGAAAAGAGGAAAAAAGCAAAGCTTTATAAATTAAATCCATTACATCAATCCTTGAAGGAACGCTGTAGTAAATTATTTTATAATTGTTCTATAATTCACCCTGTAATTTATTATATATAATTATTTTTAAGAGAAGCAGACCTGTATCATTAGCATTGTAATATCAGTTAACATTTTCCTTAAAGCAAAAGATGTAGCAATATCCCCCAAATTAAGTAATAACATGTAGCCATTACTGACAGTATTTTAAATGACAGTCTCTTGGACAAGTATAGGCATAATGGCTGGGCTAAGTGAAACAAGAAAAAGGAAGAGGAGGAGAGAAAGAAGGAGAGGAAGACAGAGGAAGGAAAGAAGGAAGAGAGAGGGAAGGGGGAGGCTGGGGTGGGGATAGCTACCTTAAACACTTATTACACCACTGAAGCATGTGATCAAGCACTGAGCTCTTTCAGTGTCACAATGATGAGTGTGTGAGTGTGCGTGCCTGCGTGTGTAAGTGTGTGTGTGGGCGCGTGTATGTGTGTGTATGTTTAGATGTCTAGGGGATGCAATGCTGAAAGTTGCCAGAGACAGAGAATTGCTCAAAAGGGAACCCCAAACCCAAGTAACAACCAACCAACTCTGTCCCAGGACCCACAAGGCTCTAAAAAGGGTGACGGGAATTGAGATGCACCTTACCACATTCACTCTCTGGCAAGTTACTCTTCAAAATGAGGGTGTCACAAGCTACTGCAGAATCTCCAGGAGAAAAGCTCCTCCAAGGCATGGAAACAGAACCTGCAGGGTGAGCTAGAGATGGTCTTAGTGGGTAAAGAACCTCTTGGGCTAGCTCCCTGTCAGAGACACTAGCCTTCCAAATATCTGACTGTTACTTACTGGGGAGTTCCAAAATTTCCTAAAGTAGAGAATGAAATAATGGTAGCAGTTTTCCTTTTGGTTCGTTTGCTTGCTTGCTTGCTTGCTTGCTTGCTTATTTTTAGACGGAGTCTTGCTCTGTTGCCCGGGCTAGAATGCAATGACGCAACCTCAGCTCACTGCAACCTCTGCCTCCCGGGTTCAAGTGATTCTCTTGCCTCAGCTTCTTGAGTAGGTGGAATTGCAGGTGCCCGCCACCATGCCTGGCTAATTTTTTGTATTTTTAGTAGAGACGGGGCTTCACCACGTTGGCTGGGCCAGTCTCCAACTCCTGACCTAGTGATCTGCCCACCTCAGCCTCCCAAAGTGCTGGGATTACAGCAGTGACCCACCGCGCCTGGCCAGTAACAGATTTTTAAAATACAAATGGGTTCAGTGTAGCTCATTGGCTGCTAATTTTTAAACTGTGCAGCGCACACCAAGCATCTGAGCTTTTAGAGAGATGACACGTAACCTCGCTGATAAACTGCTCCACAACAGACACCATCACAAAAGGACGCTCAGAAATGAAACCGCGCGGGCCAGCGAAGATGGTAAATTCAACCCCACTCATGAAAAATAAGAAGAAACACCATGTTAGACATCCACATGCTCTGTGGAAGCCCGGCCTTCGCCTTCGAGGACGCGTCACGAGGAGGTGCTGCTGCTGTCCCCAGTGCCAACCTCAGAAGGTTTAGCCATACCTCTTCCGCCCATTTTAAACTCGTGGCTCATGTTCCCAGGCTGTATCCCATCTTGAAGTGAAGATATCCTGTAAGTTGCCTGCCACACAGCACTGGCGGCCGTGGGAGGAAACGCGAGCGTCCGTCCTCCTGTGATCAGGTGGAGACGTGTGATGAACTGGGTGGGGAACAAGCAGCAGGCGCTGAATGTCACCAGAGACAGCTTTGGCTTTGTTTCTACTGGCCCTTTTAAACCTGTTCTCTGGACATCCCCTCCATCCCTGGATGAAAACCCAGGCCAGACCTATACATTTTCTAATTGGTCCCAGGAAATAAGAAGTTCTGGCCAGGCATGGTGGCTCACACCTGTAACCCCAGCATTTTGGGAGGC
>NW_016107335.1:2691972-2698487 GCF_001604975.1 Cebus imitator | reverse complement strand
ACCTATGCAACAATCTTGCATGTTCTTCACATGTACCCCAAAACCTAAAATGCAATAAAATAAATAAATGGGGAAAAAAAAAAGCAAGATAGTTTTTACAAGTGAGTCCTAACAAATTTTCAGGAAACAGGTCATTGCAATCTCATGCAATCTTATTCTTCTAGAGAATAAAAAGAGAACTCTTATTCCCTGAGGAGAGTGTAAACTTCCTGTTGAATTGAGGCAAGACTAACCTCATTCATGAATATACATGCCAAAATCCTAAATAAAATAGTAAACCAGCACCAGCAGTGAATGAGAAAATATCTCATGCCGTGGCCATATTTGATTCATTTTAGAAATTCAAGAGTGTTTCAATATTTGAAAATCCATGAACTTCATTCACCATATCAACAGATTAAAGAAGAGTAGACCGGGCATGGTGGCTCATGCCTATAATCCCAGCACTTTGGGAGGCCGAGGCTGGTGGATCACCTGAGGTCAGGAGTTCAAGATCGGCCTGGTCAACATGATAAAACCCTATCTTTACTAAAAATACAAAAGTTAGCCCAGCATGGTAGCAGGCACCTGTAATACCAGCTACTAGGGAGGCTGAGGCAAGAGAATCACTTGAGCCTGGGAGGCGGAGGTTCCTGTGAGTTGAGATTGTGTCACTGCACTACAGCCTCTCAAAAAAATAAAGAAAGAAATATGAGTATTACCTGGTCATCTCAATCATTAGAGAAAACACATTTGATCTCATCAAACATCATCCAAGCTAGGAATAGAAGGACACATCTTCAATCTGGCAGCATGTGTATGAAATAGTTCCCATGAACATCATTCTTCATGAGAAAACCCTGGAAGGAACATTCCCTCCAAATGAGACCCAGGCCAGGTTGGCCCAGTGGCTGCCATGAGCACTGCTCCGGACATCACAGGTAACGCTGTAAGGAAGCTGGAATGCGTTAAAGTCACAGGCTTAGAAAGGAGGAAGCAAAGCCAGTATCAGCAACAAAGAGAGAAATGGCCATGGAGAAAATCCAACCCCCCTGCTGAAAGACAGTGGTCTCGTTAGTGATCAGCTCCATGTAAACGGAGCACAGTGAGACTCACTCTATGTCCACTCTACAGGAAAAATAAAGAGTTCTGACAATACCAAAGTTTGGCGAGCATTCAGACCAGTGGGTCACAGAGAAGAACATGCACAGCATCTGTTAGAGACAAAATGCTTGTTCTTAGGTACTGCAAGGAACAATTAGCATTTAGAAAAAAAGTTTTCTTAGCTAGCAAGGCAATTTTACTTTTGGCAGAAAGGGCACTGCTTGTCAGCTCTCTTGCTATGAGAGTACATTGGACAAAGGAAAGGCAGGCATATTTACTCTTTACACGTTCGGTCTTTACTGCTGTGTCTGATCTTTATTGGTTGGAGATGGACTTCACAATCTAAACTAAACTTGATTGGCTAACAACTTAAAACTTTTCTAAATAGGTAAAGACAATGGAGAACAAAGGAAAGGAGGAAGTTGCTTGCAGAAGGACCTAGAAAAGTAACAACATTCTTAAACAAGGAAGGGCACAGGCTGCGAGCTGGGACACGCCTGTGGGCACGTCCAGCACAGGTATCTTGGTTAAAGCACAAGGACATAGAAGGTACTTATTCTTTTAAATCTGACAGCTACATAGGATGGGGCTTAACAAAGAGCCACCAACAAAAAGCAAGAAGGCTTTGAAGAAAGTTAGTCTTTAAAAGAGACTATTATTTCTATCATTTGTTATTATTATCTAACAAGAAGGGAAATTTTGAAGAGGAACTTTTTACTTTCCGCCACCTCTTTGGAAAGCAACTTATTATAATGTTGTAATGGTGAGCATTTGCCTAGACACAACAATCTCACCTTGGGGTACATATCCCAGAGAAAGCCCCACGCTGGCACCTGAAGAAGCACGCAGCATGTGAACAGCAGGAGGGTCCGCAACAGTGAAAGCAGCAGCTCTGGTGTTCTAAGTCAGGGAATGGACAAACTGTGGCAGAGTCACACAGAGCAAAGTTATGCAGCTGTGAATGGCTGCACAGTGCTCTATGCAGTAAGAGCTAAATCTCACCATTATCCAAATATTTCTAGAAGAGTGGGAGCTGGCGAAGCAGCTGGGACAAAATTGTCCAGCATACAGGAGAGATGCCGAGAGCAGAGGCTCAGGTATAGGCCAGAGGCCACCAGAATGGAGGGGCGACTAGGGGTCACGTGAAGAGGGCATGGAAATCCATTTGCTATGGGAAGTGCTGTGCTGAGGCCGGGGTTTCACGGGTTAGGGGGTGCCATTCTCTGAGAGGGAAGACAGTATGGGGCAGGAGAAGGGGGCATGAAGTAGGATCTAGATAGGGAGGGGAGAGACACGCTAAGAAGGGAGAGGTGAGACCCACAGGGAATGAGGGAGAGCATGCCGAGGGCAAGAAAGACTCACATGGCCAGGAAGCATACGTGCCAAGGCCCTGAGGCAGGAGGCAGAGAGCTGTGCTCAGAAACATCCAGAATCCTGGAAGCCTGGAAAGACGCAAGGTGAGGGTGGGAGGGGAGATGGGAACAGCCCGGGAGCAGCGAGGACTCAGCAAACATTAGTGATCGTCCTTTCTTGGTTCTCAAAGCGCCCCCGTGTACCAGGTGTACCAGCTTCGGAAGTGTGGAGAGATTGTCCTTCAGTAATTCGAGAGTTACTTCGATGACACAAATAATCATTTCTTAATTTATGTTGATGTCATTTTGGTTTTGGGTTGTTTGTTTTTGAGATGGAGTCTCACTCTGTCACCCAGGCTGGAGTGCAGTGGTGTGATTGCTGCTCACGGCAACCTCCACCTCCAAAGTTCAAGCGATTCTCCTGCCTCAGCCTCCCAAGTAGCTGGGATTACAGGCATGAGCCACCACACCCAGCTAATTTTTGTATTTTTAATAGAGACGGGGTTTTACCATGTTGGCCAGGCTGGTCTCGAACTCCCAACCTCAGGTGATCCGCCTGCCTCAGCCTCCCAAAGTGCTGGGATTACAGGCATGAGCCACCATGCCTGGCCCTCATTTCTTAATTTATTTCTACATTACTGATTCCCCGTCAGGCTATCTAAGTTACTTGCAAATCAGTATTCTGTCTCATTCAAGCTGCTTCTTTCAAACCTAAAGTTTCCAATTTATCAAATTTCTTTTCTATACAAGGAGCGATAACGATGACATAGAATAGCATGTTGGCACGGTGATCCCAAAACCCAAAATTAGACTTTCATCTACAAAACAAGCCCCCAGAATTCACTGGCATGCTACTCATTTCGCCATGTTTCTCTGGGTCAAGCCCGTTTCAAAAAGAACCTTTATTACATAAAATCACAGAATACCTGTCCCACAGCAAGAAAGAGATGGATCAGGTAATTGAAATCCACGGGAAATCCAGAAACCTCATTTCAGTTCCATTTCAAACCCTTCTGTCATCAATACTTTATATCCATTCTCAGGTAATGAAATTGGTTGATTTATGAAGTTGGACAAGTTCCTTGATCTCTCCAGGCCTCCATATCCTCAGTTGTCAAGCAGAGAGTCTGACAGACAGTCCCTCCAAGGCCCCAAGGGTCCCAGCACCCACACCTCTCCTCCCATCCCCATGGGTGGGAGTGCTGGTGAAGAGACCTCAAAACTCGATCATCAATAGATTGGCAACAAAGACACTGAAACTTAGATCCAGAATTTACAAGTTTTCAGGCCATAAAATATCACACCTGAGAGTAAGACAGCACCAGCCAAGAAGGTAGGATATTGTGACTTCATTCTGTGCACCACAGATATAAAAGGAGGGAAGTTAGACAGAGAGGGCTGTAAGTGAGTGTCAGGAGACACTGATCTAGGAGAGAAAGAAGGGATAGAGGACAACAAAGAGAATCCGGGATATAGGATATACACACACGTTTCCAAGGTGCAGCAAAAATGTTTAGAATGTCACTAACTTTAACTCCTTCATTTACCAAAGACTGTCAACTCAATTTAGTGGGTGATACTTTATATAGTTATTTGCTCTGAGTTTAATCACAGAAAAGCGTAAGAAGTTCTTTCCCCAAAATTCACATTACACCCAACTTTGTTGGAACACATTGCATCAGTAAGGTAGGAAACAGGCGTAGACCCGTGGTTCGCAATCTTGGCTGCGGATTGGAATCACCCAGTCTTATCTGTGGGTTTTTTAAAGGCTGCTTCCAGAGCCACACCCTAGGGAGTCTGATTTAATTGCACTGGGGTGAAAGCAAGGCTTTGAAATTTAAAGAAAAGTCCCCAATGATGCTCATGTGCAGCCAAACTTGAGAAACACTGAATCGTCAAAAGCTGACCGAGGAAGGACTTATAACAGGATGGCCCACCCATGTCGATCAAACAAGGAAAGAGAAGCAGGTGGAGCCAGCTCAGAGCATCCCCTTCCCATCCCACAGAAGTGCAAAAGGAAAGAGGCCTCATTCCACAGAGCACCCGGGTCCAGTCCGGTAACCAGATTATAATCTTGCCATTTCTTTTCTTCAAGCAGGTTTTCCCAACGCAAAGGATCCAGATATCTTATATTATCAATCCATCCAAAATATATAGGTCTGATGGTCTGCTCGCTCTTTTAAATGTTCTTTTAACTGACTAAGGTATGTGAAAACTATGCCTAACGCTGATAATTTTGCATCAATCACTAAACTGTGCTGCAACAGCCTCCGGTACTCAGGCAGTGTGGAGTTCACGGGCTCCAACCCACAAACACGGGCAGTTGCTTCAGCCCCACATGGGATTCAAGTCCCAGCTTTGATCATTAACAGCTTTGTGCCCCAAGACAAGTTCATAGCCTGAGTACTTTACACGCGGATAAAATGAAGGCCCTACTATCTGCTGCCCAGAGCTGGCGTCGGAGACCCGGTAGGCATTGCATCCATCTGTGCCACGTTTTGATGGGCTAGAGGGAGAGCCCAGACACCAGCAGGCATAGAATGCAGAGGGGACAACGCAGTGACACTGTCATCGTCTGATCAATTTGAACTGTCATTTTTAAACTCAAGGTCTCCACTGTGGTTAAAGGAAGAAAAAGATTCATGAAATCAAAATGTCCCTTTTCCACAACACTCATTCAGAAAGCCTGAAAGTGGGGCTCATGCCCTGGGCCAGCCACCTGTCCTTCCAGCCCCAGCTGTGTGCAGACCCGCGCTCCACAGAGGACACTGCCCCACCCCGTTCTCCCCTCCATCCTGCTTCACGGAGGTGAGTGTCTTTTTGCCTCAAATCCCGAGATACTGAGGGGGGAGAGTAAATGGGTGCTTTCACAAATATGCATTGATTTTGTAATCAGAGAAAAGTAATAATACATATTTTTAAAAGAAAAACCCAATGGTCTAGAGTATAGACCATTGTGCTCATGAAACAGTGATGGAAATACAGATCGGTCAAAACATTCTGATGGAAAATTTGAAAAAGGAAATTTAAACTTTTTCTGTTGAGGTGCGGTGGCTCACGCCTGTAATCTCAGCACGTTGGGAGGCAGAGGCAGGTGGATCACCAGGCCAAGAGTTCGAGACCAGCCTGGCCAACATGGCAAAACCCCGTCTCTACTAGAAATACAAAAATTAGCCAGACATGGTGGCTCATGCCTGAAATCTCGGCTACTTGGGAGGCTGAGGCAAGAGAATTACTCAAACCCAGAAGGCAGAGTTTACAGTAAGTTGAGATCGCACCACTGTACACAGAGCAAGACTTTGTCTCAAAAAGAAATTTAAACTTTTTCCAAATAAGCATTTTGGTTGAGCCTACCCATTGACACTGCAATTTCACATCTAAGAATCTGTTTTCAGCAGATAATTTGGGATATATGCAAAGACTGAGCCATAAGACTGCTTATCTCAGCATTCATTTTCATAGAAAAAATAAAAATTTTGATATTTAACAAGAGGGGATTGTTTGGAGAAATTATGATATAGTCATGAGAAGAAATAAACACTGGGTTTTAAAAATTGCATCTGAATGGTCAAAAAGGGCTCTTGATTCTCTTCCTAAAATTTCTGAATCTCCCAAAAATTTTCCATAGGCATGTTTATCATCAAAATAAACGCCATAATGTTGTAGAAAAATAGTTATTAACACAGAAAGATGCTAATAATATATTATTAAGCAACATTTACAAAACAGAATTTATAGTTTGTAAACGTATGTCAGTATATGTGCACATGTACACACATATATTTATATGTTATCGTAATAATTAGGTGAGAGACAGAAGCCTAGGAGTTAATTTATTACATGAGAATGTCCATGTGTCTAGCTCTCCATAGTCAGGTTGTGGGCAGATTTTGTTACCTCTTAGTTGCTCATCTATATTTTCTACCAAGAGCACATACTACTTAGTAATACTTAAGTACTAATTATTTCAAATAATAAGAGTTTAAGTCAGTTTTTGAGGAATACTTCAGAACTTGTTACGAATGTCCTGAACATGACTGTCTTCTTCTTCTTTTTTTTTTTTTTTTTTTTTTTTTTTTT
>NW_016107335.1:2687595-2691897 GCF_001604975.1 Cebus imitator | reverse complement strand
TTCAGGCAATTCTCCTGCCTCAGCCTCCTGAGTAGCTGGGATTACAGGCACGCACCACCATGCCCAGCGGTGGCTCACGCCTGTAATCCCAGCACTTTGGGAGGCCGAGGCGGGGGGATCACGAGGTCAAGAGATCGAGACCATCCTGGTCAACACGGTGAAACCCCGTCTCTACTAAAAATACAAAACATTAGCATGAGTGTCTTCTTGAAGAGCAAGAGCTAACAGATGACACTAACAGAGAAACCACAGGTGGCTGCGATGGCGGGACGTGGCGCCGCGGGAGGGGCATGGGACGGGGCGGGTGGTCCTGGGGAGGCGCGGGCGCAGCGGGGAGCAGGTGGCCGAGGGGTCTTCCCGTGAGAGCACCGCGCCTGCGCAGAGAGGACCGCGGCGGCCCTGGCAGAGCGCAGCCCGCACAGCCCCTCTGGGCCGCAGGATCGAGGACGACCCCGCGCGAGCACCTGGAGGGTCCTGCCCACCCCGCGGCCTCAGCCTCCTCCCAAGGCCTTCCCGCTGCGGGCAGGCAAGCCCCTACACGCTGCCACACCACACTCTGCCTCTCCGGGGCACAGCAACCATGCTTCACCTTCATTACTTGGCTCGAGGCTCATGAGGGCACGGGCTACCTAAGTTTGTTTGCAGCCACAGCCCTGCCACCTGCAAGGGTGTCTGGCACACAGGAGAGACTCAGCGCACATTCTCTGAATAAAAATGAATGCGTGCCTGTTAATTGTCTACTAGGCAAATCAACAAGGCTGTCACATGCACTAACGGCGGGCGAAAGCTAACAGCTGTGGCCTTTTCGGATTAGTTTACACACCTTTTAACAGGCACCAAGGACTTAAGTGAGTGGCTCATTTATCTACTTATACCTGGTTAACGGAAATCATGCATGGGCCATCAAAATACACAACCAGCCTCTCTCTCTCTCTCTCACTCTCTCCTAGTAGGGTGTCTACAGAGGAAAAGACAGAAATTCTTTCCTGACTCTTAAGTAACTTCCCCATCATTTACTAACAGGCCTGAAATCTCAACATGAGTCATTTATTTAAACTTAAGGCCTATGCTAAAATTCAAATGTATTTTCAGAAAGGTGATTAGCAATGTTACACCATAATCAACCTTCAAGATTTGTCCCTAAAGGGTTCTCTTTCACATACAGGCTATCCAAATGGGATTTCAGATGGCTTACAACAATATAGACCTAATAACATCAAAATTAACCAATAGTGAGGAAAAAAAAGGAAGTCAGGAAATGAAGATCAACCACAGGGGTAAGGAAGGTTACTATGTCTGTCTACCTACATGGGTGGGCGGATGGATGGATGCATGGATGGATGGACAGATGGACAGAATAGATATGCAGATAGGCCCCAATATATGATGCATGGACATATGGATGGATAGATAGAGGGATAGATTAGACCGATAGATAGAAGATAGACAGATAGAATGGATGGATGCATGGACACATGGACGGACAGATGGATAGATTAGATAGATAGATGACAGATAGATAGATAGATAGATAGATAGACAGACAGACAGACAGACAAAATGGATGGATGCATGGATAAACAGATGGATAGATTAGATAGATAGATAATAGATGGATAGATAGATTACATGGATGGATAGATGATAGATGGATAGACAGGATAAGATGGATGCATGGATGGATGGATGGACAGATTACATAGATAGACCCCAGTGGATGGATGCATGGACACGTGAATAGACAGATGGATGGATGGATGGATGGATAGATAGACAGACAGATAGACAGACATAGATACAAGTTGCAAAACTTAAGTGCAAAACTTTGCTCCGAGTAAGCTTCCCAGCAGTCAAGCTAGAGTTACTTTGTCTGAAAGTAGAGCTACTTTCCCCTGAGCTGAGGAAATACACGGCTCATGTGAAGCTGGGGTTCTTCCTGGTCCTGAGCTATTGGAGGGACACTGAGCCACGCAATTCTGAACAATACCATCAATGGAAGTTTTATTAAAATGCAAATTTAAGTTACATACGGCTGTTTCTTTTATTGGCCTTCTGGGCATAATGTAAAAGCATAATTATGCACACTTACTTCTCCAGGGTCAGATTGATATGGTGCAGGTCACGGAGCCTTATCTACCTTGAAAAATGGAGATATCAATGGAGAACGATATAAATAATTAGCGCTTCCCGTAAGTATCTTTTACACATCCTCATTTCAGCCGAGCCTTTCATAAGAGTCGCAAGGAAGGCCGTTCAAAAAGAGAGAGTTTCAGCCATGTAGATGGCAAAGATGATTTCCCTGGCACAGGAACCTGGCTCGTGTCCTCACCACAGTAGAGGGCGGCATCTTTCTGCAGGCAGGTGAGAAGCGCAGGAAGCCTCAGGCAGGCCCAGTGTGTGTGGCTTCACAGTGACTTCTTGAAGCCAAAGTTCTCCACCAAAGAAACATGGCCTCATTTATCTGTGTTATGGGTGATCTCGCCAAGTCCCCAGCTGTAGAACTTTCGCGTGCCTCTTGTATTATATGTGCCAGTTGATTGCATACAAAATGAACAGCTGAATTAGTAAACTTATTTAATAGAAGTATATTTATAATATTCATCCAAATGCCAAAAGAAAGTCACCAGCAATGATGATTTGGGTTTGGACATAATCGCAATCCAGATGACATTCTGGCCCAGAATTTGCCAAATCAAGGGCTCCCAGACACCACTCAAGAAGCACGAATGCAGGACTCGGATTGCCGGTGAGCCGGAAAAGCACCCGGTCCATCTGAACTGTGGTGAAATGTGAAAGTATGTGTTAGAAATTTTAAAAAAGTTAAATCTCAATGTTGGTTTGCACCATTTGATCTAGAAATTTGATGAATTAGAAAATCATTTTTGCCCTCCTGATTCTCATGATGGCATTAGGATAAAATATCTAGAAAACCATTTAAAAGCTTAAATCAATATTAAGATCATTTCAATTGCCCAATTAATAATTTCTGTCTATCGAGTCAAAGGTTGATGGTAGACACATAAATTCTATGAAATGTCTTGAAAGATTCTTGACACACTTTTTCTATTATTAAAACAATTGGTGTTTTGCAATTAGAGCTAGGAATTCAAAAGGAGCAGCAATCGAAGACAGAAAGTGACCCAGGATAGGTCTTAAAGGACAGATGAGCTGGGCAGCCACCACAATTTGGGACCCTGGGTATGCTGGTGCCTCTTGGCAAGGGACATCCAATACGTGTCAAGTTAGCAGAGTGGTTCTCTCAAAACTGTCTCCTCTTCTGTGAGTTCCTCCCTAACCCCCCATCTGAACCAGCCCTGGCTCGCTCTCCACAGCACACCTTTAGTTCCTTCACAGCCCTGCTCACCTGCTCACTGTCCCCACTGCCAACCATTCTCTTGACTGGGCTTCGTGTCCCCAGCAAAACATGGGCTCTGTGAGAGCCAAGTGGGTGGGACTGCTCATCCCAGAAGCCCCCACTGCAGAGCATCTTCAGGGCGGACCCCCAGCAGCATGTGAAGTGGGTGCATGTGTGCAGATGGGGCAGGAACTGTGGTATTGAGGAAGACATGGTGTGGCTAGATAGAAAATGCCCACTGCTTGGACAATGCCATCTCCACCTGAGACACGGTTGCCTAAGGGGCCCAGAGGTGTGGGCCCCACGGAGCTGCCGGGGAAAGCCCACCAGGCTCCCTCTGTCCCCAACTCCAGCCTGGAGGTCACACCTGGCTCCAACAGAGATTCTTCCTGGGTGCCCAGAAATGGAACGCAGTGAGCACACAGCACGGCCCCCTCCCCAAGGTGAACAGGGAGAGAATATTCCCCCTCCCAGGGAGAACCGAAGATGGAAACAAACACAGAAAAATACTGCACGCTGTCACTCAGGTGTGGAACATAAAGAAAAAAGAACTCAGACACACAGGGAGGAGGAAGCAAGGGTTACCACGTGGGCAAGGACAGGAATGGGGACAAGGTCAAAGGACAGGAATGGGGAACAGAGGTCAAAGGACAGGAATGGGGAACGAGGTCAAAGGACAGGAATGGGGAACGAGGTCAAAGGACAGGAATGGGGAACGAGGTCAAAGGACAGGAATGGGGAACCGAGGTCAAAGGACAGGAATGGGGAACCCAGGTCAAAGGACAGGAATGGGGAACAGAGGTCAAAGGACAGGAATGGGGAACCGAGGTCAAAGGACAGGAATGGGGAACAGAGGTCAAAGGACAGGAATGGGGAACCGAGGTCAAAGGACAGGAATGGGGAACGAGGTCAAAGGACAGGAATGGGGAACAGAGGTCAAAGGACAG
>NW_016107335.1:2658673-2684642 GCF_001604975.1 Cebus imitator | reverse complement strand
AAGGACAGGAAACAGCAGCGATGCAGGACGCCGAGCCACGGGCCAGGGCACAGCAGGAGGCGACGGCTGAGACGATTCTATTGCATCAGGAATTCTCCATAAATAAGGGGATTCTAGGTACTCTCGTCACCAGGAAACAAGCATGTGAGATGACAGGCGTGTGCCTCACTTCACTGTGGCGGCTGCTGCCCCACCTCTGTGCCTCTGTATCCGTATGCATCCCAGAACATTATCTTCTAAACCTCAAATATACAAAATCCAAGTTAGTTAGTTGTTAGTTATTTTGAGACAGTTTCATTCTTGTTGCCCAGGTTGGAGGGCAATGGTACGATCTCGGCTCACCACAACATTCGCCTCCTGGGTTTAAGAGATTCTCCTGCCTCAGCCTACCAAGTAGCTGGGATTACAGGCGCCCACTGCCACACTCGGCTAATTTTGTATTTTTAGTAAAGGCGGGGTTTCTCCATGTCAGTCAGGCAGGTCTCGAACTCCCAACCTCAGGTGATCTGCCCACCTCGGCCTCTCAAAGTGCTGGGATTACAGGCGTGAGCCACCGGGCATGGCCGATCCGTTATTTTTAAGAAAGATTGAGGCAATGAATAGTCACACGATTGGGAACTTGGGGCATTCACATCTGGGGTTGCACATTTCACAGGAACTGTTAAAATGCTGCTGAATGGTAGTTTTATGTTAAATGAAATTCTGCTGGGTATTTTTAATATTCCCAAGAGGTGCTAGGGCAGGGACTAGGACTGCGACCGACGGCCTCTTTCTCCCATTTTTCAGCTCCTTCTCTCCATGCAGAGCCTCCACACACAGGCTTTTCTCCCTGACCCTCATGGGGATTCCAGCGGCCGTTCCTCCCCTCTCCGGCCCCTCTCCGTGGGGTCTGGGCTCTGAGCCGAGAACCCCTTCTGCCCACCCAGGGCCAGGCTGTGTGCCTCAGCCTGAAGCCTCATCCTGGAGAAGCAGAACAGGAGCTCCAGATTCTGGGCCAATGTGGCTTCTTTCCAGGGGCTGGTCAGGCCAGGCATCCACAGCTGTGCCCTGGTGACCACTCAGGGTGCCTCCAGTCCACCCTGGAGGTCATCACAGACAGTCCACAAGCAAGGAGCCTTCCCATGTGTGTCTGTCAAACTCGTTCTTCAGCCCCAGGAGCGTGCTCTGCCCACGTGAGCAGGGCAGGCTAGAAGCACAGGGGAGCTAAGCCCGCCAGGCAGCCTCGACCACAGCCCGTAAGGGATGAGAGTTGTGAATAAATGCCCGCTCCTCAGGAGTCCCCACGGGATTAGGCCTCGGTTGCCTGTAGCAGACCCCACCCAGAAGCACAGCCCCATCCACAGGTCAGCTTCGTGGGTGGTCACAGAGCCCAAGCCCAACTTCACCCTCTGCCATCAGTCTCAACATTTTCCATCGTTTTTTACAAGGGATCCTGCAGGTTCCTTTGGCACTGGGCCCTGCAAACCATGCCGCTGGCCCTACTTACAGGCTGCTCCTGAGGCTTACCAGGGTCTGCTCAAATAAACGACTGCACTCAGAGCCTCAGCCAAGAGGATCCACTTGGGGAAACTCAAGTCAAGGGGCCGGAAAGCCCTCCTCACCGTTCCTTATGCCCCCCGGCCCCCAATGCCCCCATCTGCCTCCTCCAGATTGCCTTTGGTCCTGGGGACTTCACGGCGTACCGCGGCTGTGTGAGCTCTGCAGCCCAGCGTCTGTCTTTCCATCACTGAGAGGCCGGCTTCAATGAATGGAGGTTTGTGCGGACAATGGGAACTGCAGGAATACAAGAGGGTGGCCTTGACATTCCCTGTTGTTCCAAGGTCCATCCAGCTCAGGGCCTTGCACTCTCAACCCTTCCAGGATGTTCTTCTATACATAGCCCTACATGATACAGAGAAACCCAAGCTTGCACTCACACGGCTTCCACATCGGCGAGGGCTGAGACTCTCATGCGGATTCCCGGCTTCCCAGTGATTGGCTGCAGATTCCCTCTAAGCCCGAAATCCCCACAGGCGTGAGGGGCCTTTCCTTCCTTCCCCGCATCACATGCACTCCTTTGCAGGGCACAGCTTGGCTACAAAGGAAAACACGCCTTTCCCAGCCCCCCAAGCCTTAGTGAGGTACACTTGGCAAATAAAAACTGATTTAGGATGCACAATGTGATGTGTTGGAGTGTATATTCATATACAGTGAAATGCTTAATAAAAATTACAGTGAATTCAAAATTAATTTCCAAAATGCACATTATGTGCCACTGGCTATAATTCGGACATTTTCACTGCCCACTTGATTCTGCTGAACTGTAGCACACTGTAATCTTACAGATATTCTACAGCGAGAAAACTTCTATCAAACATCCAGTATTTGGCCATTGCTTGGGACAGTCTTCAATGATTACCCTGGAGCCTGAGGAGACTGTACAAAATCTTAACAGAGGGGCAACTGAAAAGGAAAGGTTGAGATGGCTGAATTTTTTCTTTTCCTGGCAAAATGCCTTATGCCAACTCCATATTCACTGCATTACAGTTAACATTAATTTAATATTTTAAATCACTGATTCCATCAAATTTATCATGTATTTGATGGTTACCTGTTATAAGTTCAACTTGGGCTAAACATTTAAAAAAGTACACGATACATTTATGATCTATAGTTCCAGCCCTCAGATGGTTATAAATCTGCCTGGAAAGGCAATTTGTTTACACTTGAACATCCTAGTCACACTAAAATTACATCTATGTGGACAATAATGTATACATAGAATACATTATTATGTATATGGACAAAAAAGTATAGGGAGAATGATATGTGCTTCCTGGACACACCAGGCACACTCTTACTTCAGAGGCTTTGCACTCACTGTCCTTCTAGAATGTTCTTTCCTTAGCTTACCTCCAAGCCTCCCTCACTCACTCAAGTGAGGGTGTCTGCTGGAGTTCCTGGACCCATGGGCCTTCCCTGACCACACTGGACAGCAACCTGCTACCTGTTGCCCTGTCTTCTGCCCTACGCTCATTCCTCACAGCACTTGTTAATCCTCACTTCTATTATTTATAAGTTGTCTTTTTTATTAGTATTTTCGGTCTTCCTCCTTCCCGTGACAGCAGGGACTTGCTCTGTTTTGCTCATTCCTCCATTTCTAGTAGCTGGAAGGTGGCCAGCTCATCATAGATATTCAATAAATATTTCTTAAATCAATGTCTAAGGAATGAATCACACAATGCAGTGTGGTATTGCCCAGTCGGATGTCACGTCAGTGAAGACATTTTTCAGGAAGGATTACAACCACTAGGCAAATTGCAAGCTCCCTGGGTAGCATGAGGCCCCTCTCCCAGTGTCACCATCAGCATTACAAGGCGTGCCACCAAATGCCACCACGACTTGCTGATGTGTACGTGTATCTCAAATCGGTACTGGATTTATGTGTATGCAAATACGCAGCCGGCTAAACGCCTAAACCCAGAACACCAATACCTAGACAGGTGCGAATCTCAGATGTTCACACAATGGAAGCAAATAGATTCCATCTCTACCTGAGAGAGACTCATTTTTCAGCGAGAATTATAAAGAAGAACAACACAATTACTCAGCAACCTAACATGCCTCAAGTTAGTCAGCCCCGACGTGAACAGAAGTGCCCCTGTCGTGTAGGCTTTGTTTCACTGCTTGTGTTTGCGTGTTTTTGTTTGCTTCAGCCCAGCTCGTTTGCATTCCCAGATTGAGGCCGGAATATCTTGCATGTGTGATCTTCACCCAACAAAATAAAACACGGACACACACTCTCCCAAGAACATCCTCCACTGGCAGCAGCATGTGGTAGCCAGCGGAAGGCCAGGCCCAGGGCCCGTGGGAGGATGGGGGAATTGTGAACAGAGTGGCAAGAGCAGGGACTTTGAGATCAGAGCGGGACGAGGAACAGCCTCCCTCCCTTTCATACTCTCCAGCTGTTGGATGCCTCCGAGCCTAGCCTGTCGCTCTCAGAACATCTCGAATTCATCCTCTGCCGACGCCACGTGGCGGCTGGCAGCCACTGCCCGGTGTTTCACGATGTTACACAAGTGCTGCCTCCACACCACCTTGTATCAGAGATGGCCACATCTTGTATTTCTTAGATCAGGGGTGCCCAGCTCTCCCCGGCACTATCTGTGCCTGTTAGGAACTGCGCCACACAGCAGGAGGTGAGCAGTGGGCCAGTGAGAAAGCTTCCTCTGTATTGACAGCCGCTCCCCATCACCCACATTACCACCCGAGCTCCACCCCCCGTCAGATCAGCAAGGCCATTAGATTCCCATAGGCACGGGAACCCTGCTGTGAACTGCACGTGAGACAGATCCTGTTACTCCAATGCCTGATGATCTGTCACTGTCTCCCGTCACCCCCAGATGGGACCATCCAGTTGCAGGAAAACAAGCTCAGGCCTCCCACTGATTCTACCTGATGGTGAGTGTTATAATTAATTCATTCTATATTACAACGTAATCATAATAGAAATAAAGTGCACAATAAATGCAATGCACTGGAATCATCTCACAACTATCCCCTCCCTGTCCACAGAAAAACGGTCTTCCACGAAACTGGTCTCTCGTGCCACAAAGGTTGGGGACTGCTGTCCTAGAGGCTTCAAGTGCGCAGTGTGACCAATGTTAGTGTCTCAGAGCCAGGTGGGCAGAGCCTGCGGCAGCCACGTTCAATATGGCAGGCAGCCCCAGCGTCAGCAAACACTGCCCACTGGCACCCAGGTGTCCTCACCACACTCTTCGTCCACCTGAGCAGATTTCTCTTCATGGCACAGTAGAATATTTAGCCAAAGACTAACAAGAGAAAACTTCTGTCACTCTGGTTAAATATTAAAATAATCCTGCTACGCCATGATGTTCATTTCAAAACAAAACAATGGAAACATTTTAGAAAGTATTCTCTTCACAGGGATGGAGGGAAGGCAGTAAAAGGAACGCCACGTCAAAGGAACCCCCAAATCAGTCTAAGGAACAGACCCAACGCAGATGGGCGATGAGGCAAGGCTTCTGAGTGCGGGTTTCCGTCGGTCTCCCCCAGCCCCCACTTTCTGTCCTGGAGAGCTGTAAAGAGAGGGCACATCACACCCACCTGCTGGAAAATGGGCGAATGTTACCTCCAATTTCCCCATCATCCCAGAATGGAAGCCCTGAGCCGGGGAGAGCTGTCAGGTCAGAAGGACAACATTCTCTCCACCGCTTTGATATAAACCAAACTCTGGGTGCTGCCAAGGTGTGACTAATTCTTCCTTATTCCAGGCTTACCGTGTTGCATAATTTTTTTCATATAATTCTGCAAAGGTTTAAAACTGGGTTTAGAAAGTACAGGGCAAGAAAATGCACCCATGAAACGCTTTACATGATGTAAACATCCCCATGCCCCGTCCTCTCCAGCCCCTCTGTAGAAAGCAAGTTTTATTAACACGAGCCAAGTGCTCAGTTTCAAGAGGACTCTGAGCATTAAAGCAGGTTGTTTTATGTCTGTGACACGAATACTCCGGGTGGATGAACTATCAAGGCCCGGGTTTAAGTGTGATTAATGCCTAGTACTTGGAAATCATCCAATCTTATTAAATCTGATGGAGTAAAACAGCATAACTTTCTCATATGATTTCCAAGAGATGTGATTAGGCTGAACGTGGTAGTGAATGGAACTGCAGGAAGAGGCCACGGTGCGGGGGAGGGGGAGCTCCGTTTTATTTACAAAGAATTAGAACAGAGTGGAGCGTTTTAGCAAGTACGGGCAGGGTTCGATCACCTCAACCCGAGAAGACGGGTGAGGACTGAAAACAAAGTCAACACAACTTTCCTGTGTATTCCATGACTGTCCACACACTACCAAGAGTAAGAGTTGATTTACTGGAAGAAAAAAGAAAGTATTTGATAAATGTTCCCTTCCGCCCACCCCAAAATGAATACAGCAGTACACACATGCACTTCACACTCACACACACACACACACACACACACACATCTGTCATTTTATGTTCTGGTGTGTAACAGAGCATCAGAGATACATCCAACGCTCCCCTTTCCACAGAGAAAACAGGAGCTGTGCAGTCTTGCCGTCCAGTCTGTATACAGATCCAGGCAGGCGTGTCTGAAATTGATTACCGCTGGCTGTCGCG
This sequence comes from Cebus imitator, assembly GCF_001604975.1. Taxonomy (NCBI): domain Eukaryota; kingdom Metazoa; phylum Chordata; class Mammalia; order Primates; family Cebidae; genus Cebus; species Cebus imitator. The sequence continues at coordinate 2,678,500 of NW_016107335.1, read as the reverse complement.
GCTTAGGGGCAGCGCACACTTGTCTTTCTAAGGTGTGGTGTGCTTCTCCAAGGCAAGTAGGTCCCAAGCACAATACCTATACTTCGTAAATTCCTTCAGTTCTGCTTTGCACAAAATAACATTCCAAAGAAATGAACGAGAGATGAAATGAACATGCAGACAAATGAGCACCCAACATCCAACAAACAGGAGTTTGCTGAGCATTTGCCATGGACCAGGAGGGAGCTGGGTGCTGAGAGGCCGAGGCTGGGTGGGACGGCCTCACCTTCTGGCCAGGTGCTCTACAGAAAGACATGGGGAACAGCAGCAGTCCTCTGGGGCCACATCCCTCAGCCCAGCACAGACTCGGCTACCTTAACACTGGACATCTAGACACTTGGACACCTGCACTTAGGACTCTTATTGAAGAAACATAAACATAACAAAAGGATTTGTAGTCTTAAAGTCTGTCCATTATGATCCCAAGACAAATCTGAGCCGTGGAGAGGAAAGAGAAGGTGATGCCACCCCCACACCAGTCTCTGCACTGATAGAAGAATAACAAACATAAAAAAATCTGCCAAACAACAAAGCTTCAATTTATTATACATGCTCATCAATTTAACCCAAAAAAAAAACCCTTAAAAGCCTGAGGGTGATCCCAGCCCCTTTAATACCCAGGGCCTGAGCACGCCGCAGATCAAGGCCCAGGCCCCAGCCTGCTTTGTCTGCAAAAGATGAAAGCCAGGTGAAAACAGGTGAAGACTTTTTTGAATCATCACCTGCAATTAAGCAAAGGAAAACCAAAAGCAGCAGAGGTGAGCTGAACTTGCTTGAAAAAGACGCCCGCGGAGCAGGTGGATGCTTGCCGTGGATGGCGGTGGTGTCTGCTGACACTCCCAGATGACAAGCCCTCCCCGGCCAGCACCCTGCACGCACGGCAGATTGCCCAGTGGGAAGGGGGGGTGCACAGGGAAACACACACAGGTGTACACTCAGACACACACACAGATAGATACACACACACACACTCACAGACCCACAGACACACAGAGACACACAAACACAGACACAGAGACATGCACAAACCCACCAACACACACCCAGTCACACACACACAGATACAGACACACAGACACACACAAACACACAGAGACACACTCACAAACACACAGACAGAATCACACACAAACATACCAACACACACCTAGCCACACACATATATACACAGACACACACGAACACAGATAGACATAGAACCACACACACACACACACACAGATACGCACACACACTCAGACCCACAGACACACAGAGACACACTCACAAACACAGAAACAGACATGCTCAAACACACTGACCACACCCAGTCACACACACACAGATACAGACACACACAGACACACAGACCCACAGAGATATACTCACAAACACATACAGTCAGAGAACCACACAAACACACCAACACACACCTAGTCACACATACACAGATACAGACACACAGACACACACAAACACACACAGACACAGAACTGCACACACACAGATACAGATACACACACACACCCTCACAGACCCACAGACACACTCACAAACACAGAGACACAGAGACACACACAAACACACCGACACATACCCAGACACACAAACACACAGAAACAGACACACAGACGTACTCACAGACCCACAGACACAGAGACACACTCACCAACATACACAGACACAGAACCACACACAAACACATTGACACCCACCCAGTCACACATACAGAGATACAGATACACACACGCACCCTCACAGAGCCACAGACACACAGAGACACACTCACAAACATAGACACAGAGACATGCACATACCAATACACTCAGACACACACACAAATACAGACAAACACATAGATACACAGACACTCACAGACACAGACACACATACAAACACACCAACACACATCCACACCTAGATACACACAAAAACACACACAGATACAGAGACACATACACTCACGGACACACAGAGACACAGACACAGAGACAGGCACACACAGATGTAGACACACCCAGACACACAGAAATATGCACAAACACACACACAGACACACACACATTCACACACACAGACACACAAACACAAAGATACAAAAACACACACAGACACAGAGACATGTACAAACACACAGACACACACACTGATACAGACACACACAGACACACACACACATACAGACACACAGACACACGCACAGATACAGACACACAGACACACACACAGATACACAAACACACACAGACACAGAGACACATACAAACACACAAACACACACACACAAGATACAGACACATTCACAGACACACACTGAGACACAAACATAGACACAGAGACACGTACAGATACACACCCATACACACACACAGATACAGATACAGTCACACAGACACACAAATACAGACACACTCGCAGACACAGAGACATGCACACCCAGACACGTACAGATACAGATACACAGACACACAGATATAGACACATTCATAGTCACACAGATACACATAAACACACAGAGATACAGACACACAGACACACACACATACAGACACACAAATACACAGACACATAGACACAGAGACACACACACATACACACAAATACACAGACACATGGATAGAGATGCACTCACAGACACACTCACAAACACACACACACACAGAGACAAAGTTATGCACAACCACACAGACACACATAGTGCACACATATAGATATGCACATGGACACATACATGGACACAGATAGGTACACAGACACAAGAAAGCATACACACAAACACAAATACACCCACAGACAAATACACAAAGACACAGACATATTCACTGACACACAGATACACACAGACACAAAAACATTCACAAACACACAGACACACACCCAAAGACACACACAAGAGACAAGTACATACACACAGGCACACTCACTGACACACAGACACAGAGATGCACACAAACACAGATGCACACACAGAGATACATAGGTCCACACAGAAATACACACAGATACGCTCACTAACACGTACCAGGTGCACACATATAGACACATAAGTGCACACGCAGATATGCACAGAGATGGGGCACACATAGGCAAAGAGACACACATAGACACAGAGAGAGACACACAGACAGGTACACACAGTCATGCAAACACACACAGACACAGGAAAACACACAGACACAGATGCACACAGACACATGCAGACACACAGAGACACACCCAGAGACAGACACACACGCACACCCGCTGCACACCGGCTGTGTCTCACCCGCCATTCTTCCCATTCATTGTTCTGACTGCTGCCTCTGTTGCTATTCCTTTGGAAACACTGTCCCAAAATTCAAGTTTGCATGAGACTTAACTATTAATATTTGCATCTAAATGTTTTTTGTTCTCTGCGACGGAGACCCAGATTTCTTATTAAGGTCTTTTCAAAAGATAGAGAAGCATTGACCCAGAATTTTCAGCCCTGACTCATCCCACGAGAACTGTATTCCCTGAATGGAGCTCCCTTGGTTGTGAGAGAGCACAGCGATTTTAATAAAAAGTTACACGTCTGTGTTGTCATTTTCGGCTTCCTATAGAAAAGTTCCGCTGTTGGAAACCACCTGGTGTGTACATTCTGGATCACCTTTTCTGCGGCAAATGGCGTGACACCGCTCAGACCCATTCTGACTCTGGCCAACTCCCTCTGCCAAAATGTCCTATGGCTTTCTCAGATGGGAAGAAACCTCGGAGGGAGCAGCATACCTTCCTTACCCATTAGATATTTGTTAAAACATACATTTTTACCAAAATACATATTTGCTTTAAAGGAGTTTACTGTAAAAAGGAAACTCACCCTCACTACTGCAGGCTTCAAGTGTGTGTGATGCCAACGAGACATCCCAATGGCAGGTCTCAGATAAGCTCTGATTCCACAGAGAAACCTCAACGGCACCAAAATGAATGCATGACCAGGGGATGGGGCTGGCCTCCTGTACGATATTAAACTCAAAATTCTTCATCTTTTTCTACAGGTTATTTGGAAGAAAATGGAAGAAGGCTTACTTCGTCGTACCAGATCTGTTTAGAAGCTTTGAAAATTCCAGGTACTGCTTTCATATTTGGAAATCAATAGCAAGCATCAATGTAAGCTTGCTTTCCGTCCTGTAGAAGCCAAAGGTGAAGATGATGCATTCGACCAGCAGAGAAAATTGCTCATTTTTGGCCTCTGGGAAGTATCTTCTCCAAGGTAAAGTAGCAGGAACGCTCCAAAATATTATTTCAATCCCACAATCAATGACGACAACAGAGATTCAGTGGAATTAGATGCACTTTGGCCTCATGCTGGTCTTCAAAGCCACTGCCCCAAATGTCAGAGTCAAACTTTCTCACCTTTCCTGTCTTTGTGACTCTCCGCTCTCCCGTGGAGCGGGCCTTGCTCTTCTGTCCTTTCTGGCCCCGTCTCATGTTCCCTCTTATCCTCCCTGTTACCAGTTTATCGAGGCTCAGGCCAACATCCCATTCACCTGTCCGTCTGCCCCATAAAGAGTGACCCGGCCTGGGTGTGGTGGCAGGTGCCTTGATCCCAGCTACTTGGAAGGCTGAGGCAGGAGAATCGCTTGGACCCGGGAAGCGGAGGTTGCAGTGAGCTGAGATCCGGCCACTGCACTCCAGCCTGGACAACAGAGCAAGACTCCTTCTCAAATAAAAAATAATAATAATAATAAAGAATGACCGGGCCTGAGTAAAATCAAATTTGCTGAGTTAAATAAAACTGGATTTTCCGGCCCGATCTGTGCCTTCGGTTCAGAACCTGCAGGTCTCCCACCTTCCTAAGCCACAGTGATCAACAAGTCTGAAGAAACGGTGTTTTCAGTAACTTGGTTATTGGCCAAGGAAAGGAATAGGCAAATAGCACCATGTTGGATAAATAATTTTTTTTCTCAAAACAAGTAAAACTAACATGCCCAAAATAATACAGTCTTCATTCTGAATCTGGTCTTTTTCTTCAGCCAAACGCCACCTTCGTCACCACAGGTCACATAGCACAGCAGACAAGTCCGAGTGACTCCTACCTTTTTAACTACAGCTTCAAAATATGGAAAAAATACTATTGTATGAAAAATTCAATAAATGGGTGATCCAGGTAAAATCTTAAGGAGTACCTCACGGAGGTGCCAGTTCTACAACCCGCAGATAGGAAATAAATGCTTTGCTCTCAAGGAAAAGGAACTAGGAGAATTTGTCAGCTCAAACTGTGTGAATGGAGAGGGCTTCGGGTAACGGACACTGCTTCCTCCCCGAGGTGTGAGTCTCCTGGCTTGCCAGTGATGGGTAAGTCGCACATGAATGGAATTAAGCAAATGTTCTACTACCTCCTGGGAAGAAAAATTACCTGCTTCAGAAAACAAGGGATGCATTTGACCCAGCAATCCCACAGCTGGGTGTCCACCAAAACAAGAGGAAACTTTTGATACATTAATTCCCTTTCCATTGGCTCTGCGTTCGGCAGTGGAACTGCTGGATCAGAGCATAACTCTATTTTTAGGTTTGTGAGAAGCCTCCATATTATTTTTTAACAGTGGCAATACTAATTTTTCCGCCTTCTTCACATCCTCGTCAGCATTTTTTAATTCTCTTTTTGATTTAAAATATTTTAACTGTCAAAAAAAGAGAGAGAAAAAACAAGGGATGGATTTCCCCTTAGTGATGAGCTCAGGCAAAGACCAACCAGAGCGGCCTCTAAGGTCGGCGCGGAGCTGGGTCAAGTGCTCCACCCCTCAGGCCCCTGCGACCCTGGGATTCTGAGTCCCACGGGCCACCCACACAGCCATCACTCTGGGGATGTGAGATGTCCCGGTCTATTTCACTTCTTCATATTTGATTAACTCTGTGACGTCCAAGCAGTTGATTTCATTTGCCCTGTATCGTTGAAGGTGATATTAACACTTTGTATCAGAGTAAAAGCCAAGTCCTTTTCTCAAAAATCAACACAGCTGCCAGCGCCATCTCTCTCTCATTGCTCCCTCTGTTTCGTGCCTTTTTGAAGCAACATTTTTTTCCTACAAGTACATTTACAAATGCCAGCTTCAAACCCTGAGGAAAGCCAGATCCTGGCTATGATTCAATAGCACCAATCCTTCCATCTGTCCCTGAGCATGGGGACAATCGGGCAGGAAAAGCGTGAGACTCACCCTTGAGTACCTCATTGAACCTTCTCGGCCTCAGTTGCCCATCTGCAGCACAAGGCAACATAACAGTGACGTCTATGCCTCCTTTCCGCAGTAGCAATGTAGGGTTTCTACGCAGGGGTTCGAATCCCGAGTCCTTGCTTTCTCTCCAGTAATTCTCAACAAGGTCTAGGTCAGAACACAGAGCTTCAGACCCTCTGAGCACAGCCACAGGAGTAACTCATGCCTGAGCTGGAAGGAGAATGCCAGGAAAGGTGGCACCTGAGGTCTGAAGACCCCAGTCTCCTCCTCCCCACCTGCACCCCATGCTCATCCCAAGCCAGGCTGCTCTGGCAGCATGAAGATGGCACTGCGCTGACGGCTTCACTGCTCTCTAAACTCTCTTAACCAGTGCCCAGCAACAAGTGTCTGTCGGAAGGTCACTGGAGGCGAGGGTTCGGGTCTGCGGCGGTGAAAAACACACCTTTCCATGTGGGACCAGCTGCTGCCGGCAGGCCTCCAACCCACATCCCAAGTCCATAAGAACCCTATTCTAGCCAGGGTTCCCAGACTCAAATGACCTGGGCATCTTGGATTTTACCCAGCAACCCTAATTCTTGCCAGCCTGGCATCTGAGCTGGTTAAACCTGCTGTGCCCGCCCTTCCTCGTGTCACCCTTCCCAGGTCACCATTGACCTCTCCGAAGCTCTGGAGAGGAAAGGGAGGAGAACAAACGTTTGTGGCCACACTGCGGGCAACGTGACCTCTCCCCAGCACTCTGCTCTTTGAGGAAGAAAGACTAGCTGGGGAGAGGTCACACATCCGGGCCTCCCACCGTTTGGTTCTAGGCCATTCCTTCCAAACACGCCACCCAGCAGCTCCTGAGTCCCGCTCCGTGCCAGGCACTGAGGACGTCTGAACAATGAACAGGCCAGGTGGGGCTTCGGGGCTCCTGTCTCCATGAGAGGCACCCAGCGATAAGCAAACACCCCTTGCGTTCTGCCGGCCTAGTCCCCATTGACAGTTTGTAGCAAACTGGCCCCTGGGTCCCCCGTGTTCAGTTTTTCAATAAAACTGTAGTGTTCTCACGGGGAAATTCTTGTCTCAGGGAGCTTCAGGTCGGGCCTATAGGAAGCCAGCTGAGGCCTGCCTTGCCCCAGGTGAGGAAGGGTCAGACCCCCCGGCCCCCTCCCGCTAACCACCCAGTAGCTGTGCCCAGGGGATGGGGCCTCTGGAGTCCTGGTCTCTAAGCGCAACCAGGGTGGATGTGTGCGCGTCTGCATTTACAAACTCACTGCAAGATCAAGAAGCAGGCGGCTCACCTTTCCCAGCTCAGGCACACTGGGTCTGAATTTGCCTTCCGTTCATCAGGCTATGGAAAATACACTGTTCCCCATGGATGGGCACCAGGAATGTCCTCCTCTCTTCTGCTCACATGGTCTCTTGGCAGGCCTCCCACACCCTGAAACAGGCCTGAGAAGGAAGCCACAAACCACGCGTCACATGCCATGCGGGCACAGGCTTGCGGTGCTCTGTGAAGGCCAGCACCCAGCACGCGGTCACGCTCCACCTGGGCCTCGCTGTGACTGTGGGGTCTGCAGGGCTGGCCTCGTCCCTTCCTCGTGCTCTGGGTGTTTGTCACCCATTCCAGAGTGAGGAGGCCAGGACAGCCTGGGGCTCTGCTGGGGCCGGGAAGTTCTCCCTCCGCGGGCGGGCATTCTCCTCCTCGGTTCACTCTGGCGCCTTGGTGACCATTCATCACCCTACAACACGTACACTGTCTTTTTAAAGCGTTCATCCAGATCCAGACCCTTCAGTCTCAGTGCGTGTCCATCATTCACTTCTGGCTTCCAACATCCGGGAAGCCCAGCCCACTCGCCAGGCTGGTCTTGGCCTCTTCTCCCCAAAACCACCTCATAATGGACACGGGCAGGGCCCTTTGCAGGAAAGACGTGAGCCTTCGGCTTTGTCCATTCAGTGAGCACCCATGGCGTCCTGCAGCTCACATTGTGGCAGTCCAGATATGAGTGGACGTCACTCCTGAGTTGGGGACACCATCAGAAGCATAGCGGGGTTCAGGGCCCCTGCTGCTGGTGCCCAGCTGCAGAGAGGAGGTCCCTGGGGAGTCCTGGGGTGCAAATAATGCAACCTGTATTTCAAGGTCAGGACAGCCTCATTAGGGAGGGGCATTGGCCCCAGAAGTTGAAGGAGAGACTTGAATATACCATGAGGGGCAGGGGGCTTTGCCAGTGGGAGAGGCAGCCCCCAGGCAGGCAGGCCATGCTGGCCACCAGGCAGCTGCCCCTCCCTCGGCACTTCAGCAGGGAAGATGCAAAAGCAATTTCAAGGTGATGGACACGTGCTTTTTAAAAATAAAATGTGGCACATATACACCATGGAATACTATGCAGCTGTAAAAAAGGATGAGTTCATGTCCTTTGCGGGAACATAGATGAAGCAGAAACCGTCATTCTCAGCAAAGTAACACAAGAACAGAAAACCAAACACCGCATGTTCTCACTCATAACTGAGAGTTGAACAATAAGAACACATGGATACAGGAAGGGGAGCAACACAGACTGGGGCCTGTTGGCAGTTGGGGGGTCTCAGGGGAGGGATAGCATTAGGAGAATTACCTAATGTAGAAGATGGGGTGATGGGTGCAGCCAACCACCATGGCACGTGTATATCTATGTAATAAACCTGCACGTTCTGCACATGTACCCCAGAACTTAAAGTACAATAAAAAAGATTAAAATATACTATTGAAGACAATAAAAACAAGCTTACTTCAGAATGGTTTTAGATTTAAAGAAAAGTTGCAAAGAAAGTGCCCTCACTTGGCTTCCCCCGGACGTCACAGCTTCCATCGCCAGGATGTCTGCATAAGCAGGGGCCCGACGCTGCTCCATTGCTGGCCGAGCTGACACCGTCCAGGCGCCTGGTCCTTCCACCAATGTCCTTCTCTGGTCCAGCTGTCATGATACTGACACGTCTCTTTAGCCGCCCCTGGTCTGTGACATTTCCTCAGTCCTTCCTGGGTTTTCACATCCTCCTCCATTTTGAGAAATACTGACTGTCCCGTGATGGAGGTTTGTCTGTCTTCCTCTCACTGTCAGACCAGCTTAGGAAGTCTTCCCCGAAGAAGGGAGACGCCCTCCCCAAAATGCATAACCCAGTCTGACTGTACAAGAGAGTTGAGACAGAGCCCCATGGAGAGACACTCGGTGTTTCTTCTCAGCCCACCTCAGGATAGGGTGCACAGGAGGTCTCGCTGAGAAAGTGGTCTTTCAGCAAAGCCCTGAGTGGGGTAAAGTGAGACAGGCCGACGGCTGGGAGGGCAGAGCCCTGAGGCTGCAGACAGCAGGTGCAGATGTCCTGTGGCAGCAGCTGGGCCGGGGCAGATGGAGGCAGTGCCCCGGGCAAGGAAAAACGCAGCAAGGGAGATGAGAGAAACACCACGGGCCACATTGTAAAGAGTTTTGCAAGAAATAAGGATTTTTTTCTTTGAAGTTTTTGGTGCAAATGAATGACATAATCAGAACTTAGTGTGCATTAGAGGCAGCCACCACTGCCGCCCCACCCTTCTGCAGTCTGTGAATCTGCAGGAATCCCCTGCTTGATCCTGGGGTAGGGACCAACAGATTCTGTGGCCTTCACCTTCTAGCACAGCAACTTAAAAGATCACCAGGTGCAAAGGACTCTCCCCCAGCCAGGTTGAGCTGAGTCCATAAGAGTATTTCTCTTAGAAATTCAGCCAGGCACAGTGGATCACACCTGCAATCCCAGCACTTTAGGAGGCTGAGTCGGGCGGATCACTTGAGGTCAGGAGTTCAAGACCAGCCTGGCCAACATGGGGAAATCCCATCTCTACTAAAAATACAATAATTAGCCAGGAGTGGTGGTGCCCGCCTGTAATCTCAGCTACTGAGGAGGCTGGGGCACAAGAACCTCTTGAACCCAGGAGGTGAAGCTTGCAGTGAGCCAAGATCTCACTACTGCACTCCAGCCTGGGCAGCAGAGTGAGACTCCAACTCAAAAAGAAAGAGAAGAAAAAGAAACTTGAGCCAATGGATACAGAAGGAATCAAGAAGTGAGAGGTGGGCACCAGGCCTAGGAGAGCTTAAAGACTGGGGCCAGGCTGGCCATTTTAGGTCATTCCTTGGCATGGGAAGCTGGTCTGCCAGATGAGAGGAGTGCCACTAAGACGTCACAACCGTGGCTGTTGCTTTGATTCCTGTCTGTGCCATCTGCATTTTCAGCTTCCAGGGGACCCAGCTGTCCTTCATTCCCTGCCTTTGACTTTCATAAGCTCTTCTGCTCCTTACAATAAACCCCCTCCCCATCTTAACTAGCCTGAAGGGGTTTCTGGGTTTTGCAATTAAAGGTACTCTTAACTATATAACACTGACCATATATGGTCACTCTGACTATGACAGGATGAGTGAGCCAGTGAGTGTACGTGAGTCAGAGTAGAGGGGAGAAGACAGGACACAGGTGGCCCAGCTCTGCAAGATCCCTGCAGTGACACATGGAGGCACTTCCTGCCATGTCCCCTCTCCATGCCTGCATCACTGGAGGCACCAATGGTGTAATATTGCCCCATGGGACAAAAAAGTGTGAAACAAACTCATCCCCATTACAGTGTCAAGAGTGTAATTCATCATTTCAAGGAAGCATTGAGTTTCTGAAAATGAATCCAGGAAATAGAATGCCTTGACTCTTTGTAAGGTATTCCTCAGGGTAGAATTCCAGGCACCAAAGCACCTGGGCATGGAACATGATTTGGAGCAGGTGAGCCTTTTGAGTACCATCACGCAAATCCCCCCATCTGCAGGACTCTGTGGCCAGTTACAGGTAAGCTCTGTTGGACTGCACTCCAATATTATTATAACACCCTTCATTAGAGGCAGGAATTCAGCAAAAGAAGAAGCCATGTTGAATATCCTCTGTAGTGATCTGTTTTCATGCTGCTAATAAAGACATACCTGAGACTGGGTAATTTATAAAGAAAAAAGAGGTTTAATGAACCCACAATTCCACATGGCCTGGCAGGCCTCACAATCATGGCAGAAGGTGAGGGAGGAGCAAAGGCACTTCTTACATGGCGGCAGGCAAGAGAGAAATGAAACCAAGTGAAGAGAGAAACCCTTATAAAACCATCAGACCTCATGATAAGTCACTCACTATCATGTGAGCAGCATGGCAGAACCCACCCCCATGATTCAATTACCTCTACCTGGTCCCGCTGTTGACACACAGGGATTATTACAATTCAAGGTGAGATTTGGGTGAGACACAGAGCCAAGCACTCTCATTGCCATAAGGATTTTAACTAAATCTCAAGCTTTGATCACAAATGTAAAAAAAAAAAAAGTCTTGTTATGCAACAATATCACCAATCTACTACAAGGCAGCCTTTCCTTTGCACACACACGAAAGAACAACTAATACAAGATCTAGAAATCTGTTGAAATACATATTCCCCAACAAGACAACGAGAATCATTATAAAGTATGTATCTGTGCAGTTCTTTAGATATCATCATATCTAATTTATCTGGGGGAAATGAAAAAACTGCTGGGCTGAGATGAGAGATTACTTAAAATCCAGGTCCCACAATTTCCAGTCAAACACTCATCACTCCCCACACTCACTCATGAGCTTACACACACATACCTGATGGTAAATTCACATGTCCTCACCAATGTTAACTACGTAATAGGTCATTTTTCTACTTCCTTAAGATGACATAAACATTTACTGATCCAAATCAAATATTCCAATTGGCCATTCACATTCTTCGTTTTTCCACTGTCTCCACAATTGCATCCGTAGTCTCAGAAAGAAAAGTATTCTTTCTTCTTTCTTGAAAAAGAAAAGTGAGCATTCATCGGAAGGACAAGTGTCCACTGCCCATTTACTCCGGCAGCGATGGTGCCAGCTCCCTCAGACAAAGAGGCAAGGTGTGCATCCTGGGGCAGCATGTGGAAGGTACTCTCCTCAGCTTGTCGCCATCTAAGCCAGAGCAAAGGCTACTGTGTCCCAGATGTAACATCCAGATGAAGTGAGCACAACTTCAAGACTCCGTACCATACATCGCTTTCTACATTCTTTGTCTTTAACCTCTCCGTTGAACTTCCCTCTCTGCCTACCAGGTTGCACAGCTCACTTTCACCTTCAGTAACACGTCAGCTGCCCTGTCTTCCCTTCCAGGTACTGTTATCGCCCTCTCGTATTTGCCTTTTTAACTTCCGACAACCTGGTTTGGAGTTTCGTGAGTTCCAGCAACTTGCCCATGTTAAGCCGCACCATGCCGTCTGTTCCTCCCGCTCTGGTCTCACTGCCCGCACCTCGCCACCTTCTCCAGCACGCCTCAACGGCTCCTGTGTGGCCCCCTCCTCCGCCTCTCACCATGGCTCACCCATTTCACACATTCACCCAGTTCCTCACCCTGACGCACCATCCAGGCAACTTCTAAAGCAGCCTAGTTCCACTATGGTGGTCAGAGAATATTAGACATTTTCCCTCCACAGACAACATGTACTAAATGGAAAAAAATATTTAAAACATCCATTTTTGGGTATTGGAAAACAACCAAAGGCATAACAACTTCAGAACTGTTTACTTACAGAAAGCCAGCCTGCTCCAGGTAAGACCAGTGAGCCTGCAGCCCTCCTTCCTGGGGTACTCCTACACCACCTCTCCCCAGGTCAGGTGGGGAGGGTGTGCAGCTTTATGGTCAGAAGCCACGGAGTCTGTAGGTTCTGACCATAAGCTTCTGGCTGTCTGTTTCAGAAGCCATGGACTTGGTTCAGGGGTGGCAAAGTAGCTAGAGCTGTGAGGAGGAGGTTGTAGAGAGAAACAAGCCATGAAGGAGCTGAGATGTGCTCCTCACACGTCATTGCTGCCAAACTACCCGTGTGAGATGCTGGAAAGCGTGGTCAAAATTATACCATGGGACACTTGTGAAGTTGTTGTGCCTTTGAATATGCCCTGCAGTCCTCACAAAGCCCACACGACAGACCAGAAGCCTTCCCGGCTTGAATGGAAGAGCATGACCTCTACTCAAATCGCTGACTGACTGCTAACCTATGCAGGCACCAGGAGACCACTAAGGAACCAGGCCAAAAAGAAAAGGAAAAGAAAAACAAAACAGAGATATTAATGGCTGCACACACGGTAGAGACACTTTGTATTCTGAGTCCAGGAAAACTAATTATCTATAGGAACAAACCAGAATTCATAGCCATTTCAGTGTAGTACTTAAAACGTCCAGTTTTCAAACACAAATTATAAGACATACAATAAGAAAATAAAAGTATAAACCACACTCAGGGAAGAAAAACAAAGACCAATCAATATAAAGTGAGTCCAAGAAGGGCCAGGAGTTGAACTAAGGAGGCAAAGATGTTTGTAAAAAGCTATTGCAAATAAGCTCAAAATTCAAAAGAAAATACATCCAAAGGATTAAAGTAAAATGTGCTAAACATGAGTGAATAGATAAAAAACAGAACAAAATATTGGAAACTATATAATGGAAACAAATTCTAGAGCTGGAAAGCAAAATAACTGAAATAAATATTTCACTAGATGGGCTCAGCAGCTGCCATGAGGTAGCAGAAGAAAAAAAATCAATAAACTTAAAGAAAGATCAGTAGAAAATATTCAGTCCAAAGAAGAGAGAGAAGAAAGACAAAGAAAAATGAATAGAGCCTCACAGCCTATGGATCAATGTGAGACATACCAACATACATGCAATTGGAGCCCCAGAAGTAGAGGAGAGAAGGGAAAAAATTATTTAAAGAAATAGTGTACAAAACTTCCCAGATTTTGTGAAGAACACTAACTTATAGATACAAAAAGTCACCAACCCCAAGTAGGATGAACAATAAGAAAGCCACAACTGGACACATTATAGTCAAACTGCTCAAAGCCAAATATAAAGAGAAAAATCTCAAAAGCAGCAAGAAAAAAATGACATATCACATATAGAGAAACAAAGATACAATTTGAAGCTAATTTCTCACCAGAAACAATGGTGGCCAGAAGACATGACATATTCAAGTGTAAAAATAATAAAACTATCAACCAATAATTCTATATTCAGTTAAACTATCATTTGAACATGGTAATGAAATTAAAACTTTTCTAGATATTAAAAAAAAAAAAAAAGATAGAGGCCAGGTGTGGTGGCTCACACCTGTAATCCCTCCCAACACCTTGGAAGGCTGATGCAGGAGGACTACTTGAGGTCAGGAGTTTGAGACCAGCCTGGTCAACATGGCAAAACCCCATCTCTACTAAAAAATATAAAAATTAGCCAGGCATAAGTGGCATGCACCTGTAATCCCAACTACTCAGGAGGCTGAGGCAGGAGAATAGCTTGAACCCAAGAGGCAGAGGTTGCAGTGATCTAAGATCATACCACTATACTCCAGCCTGGGTGACAGAGCAAGACTCCATAAATAAATAAATAAATAAATATAAATAAACACAATAAAAAAAAGACAGAGTGTGTTGCTATTAGAACTTCACTACAAGCAATGGTAAAATAATTCCTGTGGGCTGAAGGAAAAGGACACCAGGGAGCAACTCAGATCCACAGGAAAAAATAAAACACGCCAGAAATGGTAAATATGAATTATAATTTGCATAAATATGCAAGAATATATACTTCCTTTTTACCTCTTAATTTCTTTTAAAGAGTGTTTAAAGCAAAACTATATACTCTGTGTTGCTGGATTTTAACATATAGAAATGTGTGTGTGCGTGTTTGTGCATATATGTGTATGTATATACATATGTGTAATATATATATTTTAATTCTAATTGTATACATATAGATTTTATACATGTATACATCATGCATGAATATGTTATACATACATATTTATATGTTGTGTGTGTGTGTATCAACAATAGCACAAAGAAAGGGAGGAGAAAGTGAAGCTATACCAGTGTAAAGTGCCTATATTTTACCAGAAAAAAGTCAATATCAACTTGAAGTAGATTTTGATAAGTTTAAAATATTTATATAATCCCCAGAGAAACTACAAAATAATTTTTAAAGCACACAAAGAAATATAGCTAATAAATCAATAGATATATAAAAATGTTCTACTTAAATTTTTAACACAAAAGAGGGAAGAACAAGAGAGCAAAATGGCAGACATGAATCTAAATATATCAATTACATTAACTATAAATTTACTAGCCACTCCAATCAAAAGGCAGAGATTGTGAGGCTAGATCTAACTATATGCTGTCTACATAAGACATATTTTAAATCAAAGATAGAAAAACAGTAAACATGAAAAGTAATGCAAACCATACATATGAGAGCAGTAGATTGGCTATATTAATATCACACAAATAGTTTTAAGCTAAAGAATATTACTCAAGACAAAGAGGTACATTTCATAATGATAAAATGACCAATGTAGAAGAAATAAAAAATAATTTAGGCATATATGCACCTAACAATAGAGCTCCAAATACAGGAAGCAAAAGTGACAGAATTGAAAGAAAAAATAGATGAATAGTTATAGCTAGATATTTCACCACTCCTCCCTCCATAATTCCTAGATCAAGTAGATAGAGCACCAGCAAGAACATAGAAGATTTGAGCAACACTATCAAACAATTGACATCTGGAAAGCACTCCATCCAACAACAGCAAAGCACACATTCTTTTCAAACACCCAAGGAACATTCACCAGGATAGACCATATCCTGGGATAAAGCAAGTCTCTATACATTTAAAGAGACTGAAATCACCAAGAATATGTTCTCTGACCACAGCAGAATAAAATTTTAAATTAAAACAGAAAAAATATTCTGGTAAATCCCCAAATATGTGAAAACTATACACACAGTGCTTATAATCAAAAGGTCAAAGGAGACATCATAAGGAAAATATATCTTGAACAAAACAAAAATGACAACATAACATACCAAAATTTGTAAGACATAGCTAATGTAGTGTGCTTATTGCTAACAACCTACATCAGAAAATAGGAAAGTCTACAGTCAATGATATTAAATGCCATTTTAAGAAGCTAGGAAATAGTGAAATTAAATCCAAAGTAAGAAATAAAGAGATCATTAAGATAGTGTAGAAATCAATGAAATGGACAACAGGCAAGCAATAGTTAAAAATCAATGAAGCCAAGAAATGGTTCTTAGAAAGATCAATAAAATTTACAAACCTTTAGCTAAGTTGATGAAATAACATACATACATTATCACTGGATGTAGAAAATGGAAACAGTTTTGGCAATTTCTTATTAAGTTAAACATACGCTTACCAACAAATCCATCAATCCCACTTCTAGGCATCTACCCAAGAAAAATGAAGAAATATATCCACATTAAAACTTCTATGCAAATGTTCGTAATAGCATTATTCATAATAGCCAAAAACTGGAAAGAACCCAAATGTCCATCAACTGGTGAGTAAACAAAATGTAGTATAACTATGCAATGAAATATTACTCAGCAATAAAAACAAGTAAACTCTTAACATATGCAGCAGTGTGGATGACTCTATCACGTCAAGCCCCAGAGGGAAGCCAGACATGGGAGACTCCATACCATATGATTCTCTTTACATGAAGTTCCAGGAGAGGTGACACTATTGAGAGAGAAAGCAGGTGAGTGATTGCCAGAGGCTCCAGTAGGGGCAGGAATTACCTGCCAAGGGACAGGAGGGAATGTGGGGGGTGATGGAAGTATTCTGAAATGGTATTGCGGGGGTAGTTACAGGAATGGACATTTATCAGAACTCAATGAATAGTACACCCTAATGGAGTGAGGTGCATTTTAGGTAAATTATACATCAATAAAGCTGTGGGGTGGGTGTGTGTGTGTGTGTGTGTGTGTGCGTGTGCACGCACCTAAGCACATGTGTGGGAAAACCCCACATTGGCCCATGTATGTGTGTGGGAAAACCCCACATTGCTTACTTAGTAAAGAACACTTGTGCTGGGAACCCAGGGCCTCTGCACAACCCTGGCCCTGTGTGGTCCTGTCTCACTCACCTGCTTACCCATTTTTGTCGTCCACAGATCCATTCACTTGGTCACCACAGACATCCTATGCTTTTCAACTCCAAATGATTTGCCTTTCTGATCCAGTGACTTCAAATCCTATCCCATCAAAATCCCAGGACACTGTCAACACCATCCCCATTCCATGTCCTGTGTTCCATGTCCTGCCTTCCCACACCCCTCACCCTCCCTCTGCCTCTGCTCTGGGACCTTCCACAGCTCGGAGCAGCATTTCCCTCCTTTGAACATCAACGACAACCTGCACTTACTGTGTCACTCATCACTGCACACTGCGTGCCATGGTTATTTATGTCAATGTGCTGGATTTCCCTCACAGAGGGGTTGCTGAAGTAATGATTGTCACATTCCACATAACGCTGTCACAAGAGTTTGCAGACAGAAGACTCTTAATAAATGTTTGCGAACAAACTTTCCAGTCTACCAGCTGCATTCCGCCCCCCACCCACCATTTGGATCTGGTTACAACTGAGCCCTAAGGGACCACAATTCCAGGGCGCCCCTCAGCACCATCCCCCAACCCTCATGACCACTGCGCTCACACCCAAGGTATCTGGGACTCGCCAGTGCCCATTCCTCACCTCTGTCTCTGGGTCCTCCCTCTCCCCACTGCCCATGCTGTGGACATTCCCAAGGCTCAGCCCTCAGCCTCTCTCCCCGTCAATTTTTGATCTAAGAACTTGTCCACTCCTGTGGTTTCTACACTTCCCTGCGGACAGCTTTCAAACCTCACCTCTGGTCTTGAGCAGCCATCGGCCCTCAGCCTGTATGTCCATCCTCTTCCTGAGCACTTCCTCTGCCACGCCATGCTAGGAATGACCAAAGCCACACACAGTGTCTTCCCTGCCTGACCTGCCCCTTAACCACCTTCACTCCTTCCACGCACAGTGCCATCCTGCCTTGACTCAATCCCGTAAACCCTAATCGTTGTGCAGTTATCTTCCCCCACTTATGTGACAGAGGATTTCTCAAGTGCAGAGGCCAAATCTTCTGTTTTCATATCACAACATAATTAACATAGTGTTTTTTGAATGAACATGCCTTACCTTCGTGTCTCTAGCCAGCCCCTCCTGAGATGTGTGCCTCTCAACTGTCTCTTATTCACTGCTTCCTTTCCCTCCCGTCCCTCCTGCCTGGCCCCTGAGAGGTGCACACTTGGATTCCTGCCATCGGTGATTATAAGCACACAGGGCTCCTTGGTGAGAGGACTGCCTCTCATTCAAACCATTTGTACTGCGTCCTATTTCATAGCCATCTTCCCAGGGAGAGAGGCCCTTCTGCCACGCAGGATGTGGCCCTGCTGCTCAACCCAGACTGTGGTTTCTTCCAGGTGTCCTCGCAGTCCACATCTGCTGCACCCTTCCCCGTAATGCTCCTCTGCCTCTGCACTCACCAGCCAAAGCCTCCCACCCTGCAAGGCCCACATCGATAGCCCCTTCCTTCAGGTGCTTTTCCATCCTCCCAAAGTGCAGAGCATTTCACGTCTCCTAGTTCCACATATTTTAATAGCTCCAAGCCGAGGACTTTCGACTTCTAACAAGATTAGAAGGGTCTGCAAGTGCAGAGCAGAGCTTTCATGTGTCGCCCGCTAATTCCCAGCCAGTGCTCAAGACGAAATAGACAGGGATTATTGCACTGGGTAAAAAGGTTGTTATGTTCGCCTCAAACAAGCAGAACCTAGATGAGCAGGTTAGAGAATACAGAAGCTGTCTTCCCAGCCATGCCACGTCTCTGCACTGTGCCTCTCTTATGTCGATTTCATTTCAGTTTGAACCCCCAGTGCTTTCCCAACAGTAACACATTTTTGTTTCTATTACATTAGCTTTCCCAAGAAACCATTCACAGGGCATTATTTTTGGTAAATAATTTAAAGGAAAAAATTAACTTGCCCAAATGCTTGTGTGGGACAGTAAGGTTTAGGAAACTGAAAGTGAGTTTGATAGTTCGATTCCTTCAAGCTACTGACGCTCTCTAAGGGTTCTTATAATTATTAAAGCTTGTTCTTCCCCTACAAAAGCCACCAAGAACAAGTGAAGCACAGGCATGGGAAGTCACAGTTTTCCTCCTGTCCAGCCTCCCGCCTCCTGCCCCCCCTCCAGCTGCCTCCCTTGCTTCCAGGACTGAACTTCAGCCCCACCTCACCATCCCTGCTGAGGGAGGCTGTGTAGGAGGCTGTGAGAAAGGCCCATGAGGGAGGCTATCTGGGAGGCTGTGTGATGGAGGCCTGTGAGGGAGGTTATATGAAGGAGGCTACATGAGGCAGGCATGTAAAGGAAGCTGTATACCAGAGGCCCACAAGGTAGGCTGTGTGGGAGCCTGTGTGAGGGAGGCATGTGAGAGAGCTCTGCACCGGAGGCCCACAAGGGAGGCTGTGTGGGAGGCTGTATGAGGGAGGCTGTGTGTGGGAAGCTATGTGGGAGGCTGTGTGAGGGAGGCTGTGTGGGAGGCTATGTGAGGGAGGCTGTGTGTGGGAGGCTATGTGGGAGGCTGTGTGTGGGAGGCTATGTGGGAGGCTGTGTGAGGGAGGCTGTGTGAGGGAGGCTGTGTGTGGGAGGCTGTGTGGGAGGCTGTGTGAGGGAGGCTGTGTG
>NW_016107335.1:2656493-2658507 GCF_001604975.1 Cebus imitator | reverse complement strand
GGCTGTGTGAGGGAGGCTGTGTGTGGGAGGCTGTGTGAGGGAGGCTGTGTGAGGGAGGCTGTGTGTGGGAGGCTGTGTGTGGGAGGCTCACCAAGAAGCGTGCCCCTGAAGGATTCTGCCTGTGGGGCAGGTGGGGGGCGTGTGCTTGCGATGGCCGCGGTCACCATGTTCAGGGCAGTGCTGTTCACAAAGGCCACATGGCTGTCAGCAGATGAACACGCAGGCAAACTGCAGATCCCCACACCACCCATCTCAGACCTCAATAGCAGATTATTTCATGAACGTAACGGCCTGATGGACACCCCAGGGGGACTTCAGAGCCATAACGAGCTCTTGGATCAAAATTACTAGAAAAATGGACTTCAGATGAAACGCTTGCTGTAGTTAAGTAAATTAACAAAATTTAATTAACTTTGAATACACAATGACACTGAACAATATCAAAAATATACACTAAGATGATGAGAAAAATACACGTCTCTGCATATTTAAAGAGCCACAAACTCTGACCCACACCTCATGCACACGTGTGCACGTGCTCCATCCCCACCTCTGCAGTCTGGGCAGGGCCTCTGAGTGCCAGCCCCACAGGAGGAGACAGAGGTGACTGCCCAGGGCTGGGCTCAGGCCCACCTCCGTCTCGCAAAACCCTTGCTCTAAGGGAAGCCAGACACCATGTGAGCGCCTTGGCCACCCAGGGACCACTGTGTGAGGAGGAGCCCCGCCAGCCAAGTGGACGGCCGTGTGGCGGGAGCAGAGTCCCTGGGCAGCCCCAACTCTTCCAGCCACCCCACCCTAGAGGCCAGAGAAGCAGGTGACGGGGCTTCTGAGATGTTCTGACACCCGAAGCTGCAACTCAGGAGGAACCAAGAGCCAACAGGCACAAGTGGGGCGCGGGCGAGGCTCCACGAGTGAGCCTGGTGACACCGCCCTGCCCCATCCGGCTGCTCCAGCCGCCCCAGCAACCACAGGGCAGACGCCAGCCAGCCCTGCTGCACCCGCCTGGACGCCGGGCTCACAGCACCATGAGCATGGCAGGGTTGTCGTTAATGCCACTGCAATTGGGGTCAAGACACATCAAGAGAAAACCAGAAAAGATCCAATGTGGGCCACTGGGTTTCTACGCAGAGGTTTCTAAGGTTTCTAAGCCATCACGTGCAGGAGAGGACTGAGACAACCAGCTGGGACTCGGTGTGCGTGGCCGGTCCACTGTTCTGCCTACATAGCGTTCCATGTCCTTGTGCAGGGATGATGGCGGCCAGTGGAGATCAGGGGAGGGGTCGAATGCCCCCACATACATGCTCTTAGAGAAGACAGGCGGTTGGTAAATGCCAAGGTGACTGCTCGTCAGGTTCCTGGCGTTTTTACGTCTGAGGTCCCCTTTGTTTCTGTTTCTCTGTTTGTTTGCCTGTTGGTTTTTGGCCCCATACTGAAAAATAGATTGCTGAGTAATACACAGAAGAACAGAAATGTGTCTAATATTTTTCTTACAGATATTTATAATCATCTCACCTGCATAGTTACTTTCCCAAAACACCTGTTAGCCTCTCACAGATCACTCTCCTCTGTGAAGCATGGCTTGGGAAATGCTGCACTTAGGTCGTCAGAGAAATGGAAGAGCCAGTAACAAAGGTGTCGAGTGCTCAGGAGAGAAGACGCTTAGTGAGGAGGAAACTCAGAAACGCTTTGGAGAAAAAAAAAGCGAAAGACGTTATAGAAAGAACCAGAAGAACATCACAGTAAGGACCAGAAAAATACCACAGTGAGGCCCAGGGGGACAGCGCACTGAAGACCCTGGAAGAAAACACAGTAAGAGCCAACAAGGACACCACAGCAAGCCTAGGAGGACGTCATAGCAGAGACCTGGGAGGATGTTACAGCAGGGACCTAGGAGGACATCACAGGAGGGACCCAGGAGGAGGAGGGACCCAGGAGGACATCACAGGGGGGACCTAGGAGACCTAGGAGGATGTTACAGCAGGGACCCAAGAGGATGTCACAGGAGGGACCCAGG
>NW_016107335.1:2649267-2656012 GCF_001604975.1 Cebus imitator | reverse complement strand
CGTCACAGGAGGGACCCAGGAGGACGTCACAGGAGGGACCCAGGAGGACATCACAGGAGGGACTGAGGGGGACGTCACAGCAGGGACCCAGGAGGATGTCATAGCAGGGTCCTAGGAGGATAGGACATAAGTTCCTCGAAGGACAATGTGGTAAGGGCTAGGAGAACATTGCAGGAAGGACCTACGCAGCAAAGAATATGATGAGAAACAACAAAATAGCAAACTCATCCCCACGAAGCACCATCCATCACTTAGTTTATGCCATGAACGACGTAAGCCCATTCCATACACCACTTCAAGGTATGATCATGGAATAACATGCCCATTTTACAGAGGAGACAAGGAAGACTGAAAGTAGGGTTACACTAGGGGCTGGCCCAGAGGCCCCTCCTAACCTTCAAGCCCCAGTGCTGAAGCAGGGGACGGGGAGTGGCAGGAGGGGCTGACTTTTCCGAAACAAAATGTGTGTGTGACAGTTCTCTCTGGATCTATAGAAAGCACTGATGGATGAGACAGGGGATGAGGGTGCCTCCGCTGTGGCCTGCAACGATGCGCTCCGATAAATCACACACGATTTGGGGAAGAGGCACTTAAGTATCCTAATGCCAACAGTATGGGGAGAAGCGTCAATGCGTTTGCTATTCACATTAATAAAGAGCACTGGTAAATTTCCTAGTGTTGTCACAAAGAAAAGATGTTTCTACAAATTTCTCTTTTTAGATTTCCATCATAAAAGCAAGATTTACCCCTCTTTTCTCCTTCCCCACCTCATTTGTGCTTTGAATTATTTGAAACGAGCTCCATTATGTTGACTTTTTTTTCATCTGATGCCTTCGCAGGCCTCTTCGCTTTCCGCATTGAGTAGAAGTATTTTTAGCCTCCTAATGCTATTGATTTTGTTACTTTTAATTTAATGATCTGTACTTGACATTTTTTGACCTTATGTTCAAAACCAAAGTCTTCATTTGTTCACCTTAAAAAAAATCATAGCAGAATTTTCTTTGATTATTGGCCAAGTCATGTCACTAACGAAAAACCACATGTCAGACACAAAGCTACTAAATATCAAATAGGTTATCAAATGGGAGGAAAATGCAAAGATATGAAGGTTAATGCAATCCTATCTTTAGACAAACTCATTTTTTCCACCCTAGTGAGAGACAAAAATGTCAATCTAATAGTAGAAATACATCAAGAGTGTTTATTATCTGCCTGATCCTAGAGCTATATATAAAAGTAATTCTGTGCCCTTGTAACGTATCTTGACAGCAGTAAATCATTATGTTAGGAAGTAGAACTTCATTGTCTGTGTTGTTAATTATTGTATCCATTCAAGACAGCTTATCAAGAAATAGGGACAGAAACTCAACTAAAGCCTGTTGGGTCTCTCAGGGGATGTCTATTCACCATGCACCTAGAGTTGTTAAGTTCGTGCCTTCTTGACATAATATCAAACATACTTTATCCTTTCGGCAGCACTAACTTTCAAAGAAACCAACAACCATAAAGATTTTTTTAAGTATTTTTTTATCTCTAGAAATAAGGATGAGGAGAGTACACAAACAAATCCATTACTTTAGAAAAGACTTTCAAATAAAAATCCTTACAGGATTAAGAAATGCTATAAAGGTCAGAAACTATATTGTGAGGCCAGTGCTTTGGGAGGCTGAGGCAGGTAGATCACGAGGTCAGGAGTTCAAGACCAGCCTGGCCAAGATGGTGAAACCCCATCTCTACTAAAAATACAAAAATTAACTGAGCACAATGGCAAATGCCTGTAATCCCAGCTACTTGGGAGGCTGAGGCAGGAGAATCGCTTGAGCCCGGGGGTGTGGAGGTTGCAGTGAGCAAGATTGTGCCACTGCACTCCAGCCTGGGTGACAGAGTGAGACTCTCTCAAAAAAAAAAAAAAAAAAAAAAAAAAAAAAAAAAAAAAAAAAAAAAAAAAAAAAAGAAAGAAAGAAAGAATGAAAAGAAAAAATAAACTATATTATGGGAAATTAGAACCTAGGCAAAATATTGATTAAAGAAAATTGCATTAAATCTCCCAAGAATGTATTAACCCCTGGCAGAGTCTGAGTAACAATGACTGCTTTTCTACAATTACATTTGCAGAAAGCTGGAATTTCTAAGAAATAAAAATGACACCTTGCATCAGTTTGCTTTTCATTTTCAAAGTACTTCCTCATGTGAAATAGGTGGTAATTGTATGAATAAAATTTAAACAATATTGTAGCATGCTTGTAACAATATATGGCATATAGTAAGTGCTCGGTAAGTATTAGTTATTCACATGTATCTTTAAAATTTCAAATGCCTTCACACATATTATCTCATTTGACCTTCAGGCGACCTCTCTGTGTTGGTGAAGCATCCTTTTAACCAACATTTCTTGGTGCCTCTTCTGTGCCAGACATACGAGACGTAACCCTGAACAGTGGTTTCCTGAAAGATGGCTGTGCAAAGAAATCATCACAGAAATAATTTATTGAAATGCCCATCAATGATAGACTGGATAAAGAAAATGTGGCACATATACACCATGGAATACTATGCAGCCATGGAAAAGGATGAGTTCATGTTCTTTGCAGGGACATGGATGAAGCTGGAAACCATCATTCTCAGCAAACTGACACAAGAACAGAAAACCAAACACTGCCTGTTCTCACTCATAAGTGGGTGCTGAACAATGAGAACGCATGGTCAGAGGGAGGGGAAACACCACACACCAGGGCGTGTCTGGGGGGTGTGGGGCTAGGGGAGGGATAGCAAGGGGTCGGGGGATAGGGGAGGGACAACATTAGGAGAAATACCTAATGTAGATGATGGGGTGATGGATGCAGCTAACCACCATGGAACATGTATACCTATGTAACAAACCTGCGCGATCTGCACGTGTACCCCAGAACTTAAAGTATAATTTTTTTAAAAAGCAAAAATAAATAAATTAATAAAAGAAATAATGCAGTGAATGAAAGGCTTATTCTAGGAGGGGAAAGAGGCTTCCTGTGATGGGCGACTGGTGAGGGCCCTTTCAATAACAACGCCTTCTTTAAACAGACAACCAGTGCGAGCCGTAAGCACGGAGGCAGCATCACACAGCGTGGAGTTTTGAATGACTCCCCGTGCTGCATGGTGTGTGTGCCATGGGTCATGATGTCTACATTCTTGGGCCTCCTTGGTGGGAGGGGGACCCATGCGTGGCCTAAGAGCAGAAATAATGCCTTGTGCTACAGAAGCAGGTTGTGGGCAGGCGGGCCCAGCCCTGCCATCAGCATTTCCTGGCATCACCACTTGCGTCTGAGCACCAGGTGGGCATGGAACTCTGCAAAAAGTCCCGGCTGACACGGGGGCCACGGCTCCCGGGAGGCCGTGACAGACCTCGCCAGGATTTGCTTTCTCTCCACCAGGAGGTGGAACGTCAGATGTATAACTTTAACCCAAACCCTCGCAAATACAAATCCCAGTGCCAAAATGAATAAAGCTGAATGTACGTTTCTATTTCTTCTATGACCAGAAAATGCTCACCACTTTTTCCCTACCCAGTTTTAGAGGTGATAAATGCCATGCACTTTCTAGGACTTGATTCTATAGTGCCATGCCCTTCCTGTTAATTCATCCATTCATATTTGTCCTGGTCAGGTTAAGTCATACATAGTCATAAGAATCTTATATCCTGGGATAGCACCAGGCACCATGCTCAGCATAGACTTGGGGCTTCATTCACTGGAGCAAACTGAATGGAAGGGCAGAGAAAGATGTGAAAATGATGGAAGAGAAGGCAGGAAGCTCTGGCCCCCTCCTGGACGGTGGAGGGGAGAGACCCCGGGAACCAGGCTCAAGCCAGAAGGCAGAACGCAACCCAGCAACCTCCCGGAGGAGGCTGTGAGATTTCTTTCATCAAGGTGACGTCCCACAAAGGTATTTCCTGCATGATCCCATTGTCTGTGTCCTTATAGTGTGAGTGGCGGAATCCCTTGGAAAAGAAAGAGCTAGTGACCTCATTTCTGAAATAAAAGCCCAGAAGTCAGGGAGCCAGTGGCCCCTGGGCAGCCAACCAGAAGGAAATATCTCCAAGAGTGTGAACAGGTGAGAGGGGCATTAAAGAACAGAGAGAGGCCACTTCACCATGCCATCAGCTGTGACAGCGACAAGGTGTGCTGTGCGGACCACACTCCACTGCAAACACAGGGCAACCTCCCTTGGTGGAAGGTTCCTCCCACCCAGTCAGGCCACCAGGGGTTTTCTCTGCTCAACACTCCACAGCTCATCTCTATGGGCAGAACTTGCAAGGAAATGTTCTGTGTTACGGCAGGGCGCAGTGGCTCACGCCTGTAACCCCAGCACTTTGGGAGGCCAAGGCAGGAGGATCGCTTGAGCCCAGGAGTTTGAGATCAGCCTGGGCAACACGGCAAAACTCTGCCTCTACAAAAAGGAGGAAAAAAAAATGAAAATTAGCTGGGTATATTGGCGTGCACCTGTGGTCCCAGCTACTTGGGAGGCTAAGGCAGGAGGATCACTTGAGCCCAGGAGGTCAAGGTTGCAGTGAGCCATGATCACACCACTGTGCGAAAGGGGTGTCCTGTGTTGGGCAAAAGGAAGGTGGGCCTTGGACTGAGGCATGAAGGGCAAATAGAACTCGACCTGGTGAAAAAAAAAAGCTCATACCTCCTGAGGATGAAACACCAAGAGGAAACTTCTGGGGCAACAGTGATTTCGGCAAGCATAGGGGAGGATAGAGAAGTGACTCACAGGGGAGCCTCTGAGGACGGACACTAAAATCCAACAGTGTGTGAGCACGAGCACCGCTGCAGCCACAGGCCACAAGCTCCGTGGCTTCTACCACGGAAGCACCTTGTCTCGCAGCTCTGGAGGCTGTGGGTCCAAGACCAAGGTGACCCCATGGCTGGTTCTTCTGGGGCCCTGAGGGAGGACTGGGAGGAGCTTTCCCAGGCCCTGTCTTCCTTGGGCGACTGAGTATCTTGCCATTTGCCGGTGTCATGATTCTGGAAGCAAATTTCATTTTGTCTGTGAGGTTCCCACTGAGGCTGGGCTTGGCACGTGTGGGCTGGTCTTGGCTGCTGGGGACAAGGTCCTCGCAGCCGGCTGTCTTCATCTTCCTGCGGTGTTCTCTCTACATGGGCATCTGTCTCTGTGTTCAAGTTCCCCTTTTTTATGAGGACACCAGTCCTGCTGAAGTAGGGCCCACCCTCACGATCTCACTTTTAACTTGATTATAGCTGAAATCATTCTATTTCCCGATAAGGCAACATTCATTCTGAGGGGAGCAGGACTTTGACACAAAATCTGGGAGAGGCACAATCAGCCCTCACCAGCAAGCTCTACCTGCCTTCCACAGATCGCCGGTCATAGTAAGACTTGTGAGCAGGGCACAGCAGAGCTCGTGGTATGTTGAGGGTTCCACAGAACATTCTTTACCAGATGCTCCTTGGTTCACGTTTCTTGGCTCACTTATAATGTTCTCATTCATCTTTAGTAGGGCTGGGATACCCCTGATTTCTCCTTATAGAGAATATAGAATTGAAATAAGCAAGTACTTCAATTAAATATAATTTGGGGGGCCTCCATTGTTATTAGAAAGAGGTAAGCTTCTTCTCGGCAAAGGGTGTCACCTGTTGCATTTTTATTTTTCTTCATATCCGAGTTCATCGTCATCATGATCACTGGCATTTACCAAGTGCGTCTGCCAAACCTCGAGCCGTGAGCTGCATGTGCCAGTCGCATGGACCGGGCCCCAGAGCTTCTATTCTCTGCACCTTCCATTCAGGCAAACTGAGGCTTCAGGGTTTGTTTCATTCATCTCCTTAGTGGCCAAGGGAGGACTGTGTCCCCATCGGTCAGCCCACCCCACACGTACTCGATTTGAGCAAACTCACAGACAAAATGAAACTTGCTTCCAGGATCATGATCCAGGCAAACTGCAAGATACTCACTCACACAAGAAAGACAGGACTTTGCTCACTGGCTAGAGTTTCCTATGACAAAAATAACAGCAGAGTTTATACTTCTGACAAAGTTTTACAACTGACAAAGAAAAAAAATCAGGTCCCTCATTGGTCGCCCCTCAGCTCCAGCAGATATGGGTGCTTGAGCACTCCCTGTGTTTAGTTCAACAAGGCTGGCATCGAGCTCGTGTGCTGGGACTGGGCTCCACAGGCAGCTCCTCATGACCTTGGCCACCTCCCCTCTTGGCGTTTTGTAAATATTAGAATAATTTTAATCTTCAATAGGCTGTGGTGGTCTATGGGTTTTTAAAGATCATTACAGTAGGTTTACTAGTTAAATCTTTACATTAAAAACTGGGTTTGTAGCTAAAGGAAATTTTAATAACTTCATTTATTCATTCCTTTATCAATAAAGGAAGCTATTAATAACTAGAGCCATTGCTCTTTTCCTCTCAAAATTCTGACTCCTAAGAACAAAATAAGTATATTCTCGTTACCCACTGTTGCTCTCAGTTGCCACGTGTCAGGCCACACAAGTGTATTTTCAACTCACAGCTGTTTGCTGATGCTCATTTTGTGGTCCCAGTTTCATCTCCTTCATAGAATATTAATAATTCCATTTATGTTTCAGAATAGCTTTATAATTTTATTTTTCACATGAAGTTAGATTTAGAAGCCCTGATATTACATATACTTTTGCAAAATCTAAACAAGAGATTGAAGGATGGTATAACTTAACTTTCTAGGAACTTTCTTAACAACACCATAAGAACGGCAAA
>NW_016107335.1:2610393-2649256 GCF_001604975.1 Cebus imitator | reverse complement strand
AAAAATAAAACAGAAATGCAGCTTACCCTGAAGTTATGGGGAAGACATAAGCACTGGGAAGGATCTCAGCAAATGAGAGGATCAGAAAAAGAATTATGAGGGAGATAAGCAGGAGTCATTAACCTTGAATTATGCCCAAAAATAGGCTTCTTAAAGGGAATTTCCAGATCCTCCGGGCCAACAATTTTGAAAGTAAGCGTCATGAGACATTAGACTCCATAAATGTGGAAGAATACCATACACAACAGGCAGAGAGGTCGGGGGATCCATAGGCAAATAATTTTGAAAAATTCTGAGCTTCACCAAATAACACAGGTTTCTCTATGTCAGACATTTAAAGATGTGATTCTCCAAGAGGAAGAGAAAAGGTTCAGCGTTTCCCAAGTCTGTCTGACGATGAGGCTCTTTTTCCATGGAGCATCTTACAGGCTTCATGTTGCAAAGCAGACATTGGGAACCACTCATCAGATCTGCTCCTTCGCATCGAGAGTAAGGAAGTGGGAACCAGGATTCTACTTCCTCACTCCTCAATCCAGGAAGTGGCGGTCCCAGGACTGAAACCCCGGTCTCCGCCTTCCTTCTCATTCCCCTGGGACTGCCCGCCTCCCTGAGTCGATTCGGCTCCCCTCTACTTAATAATTAGCTGAGCCATGCTTGACATACCCGCTTTCAGGCTGCAACCCAATGCCACAACATGTGTACTCAGTAAGAGAGAAAAACCCTTCTCTTCATTTTCCAGTGATGAAAATACTAATGTTTGCTGGGCACCTACTATGTGCCAAGCACTATACTAACCATTTCACCCACGTCATCCCATTTAATGATCTCAACAAGCTACAAGAGGGGCACCATTGTTACCCCCTTTTCCCATTTGAGGAAGTCGAGCCTTGAGATGGCTGGTCAGTTAGAAAAAGCCAGGGACAGTACTCAGGCCCAACGCAGGTGCTCAGTTACCACGTGCAGATGTGCACTGTCTCCTCCGCTCAGAGCTCGGTAAATGTTAACGATGGCAGATGGCGAGAGACGCAGGATAAAACCTCAGGAGGGGGTGTTGTGAAGCAAGGAGACGTGGCCACGGCTTATGGGCTGTGTTGGTTTTCCACGTGCGCGTGCTGTTGGGCCAAGCTAATCATTAAAAGACCTTGGTCTTGTCCTGAATCCTGCATTTCTACCTGGCAGAGCTGTTCCTCCTCCGAAACTATACCCGTGGAAGGGTTCCATGGAGGGCTTCCACCCCCTGTCCTTAACGCCTTTGGTTTTTAAACTGAGGTCAAATTCTTCAAGGAAGTAAAGATTGCCAAATATTTCCCAGAAGAACAGAAATCAGAGAAGCCAGGTGCCTTATGCCATATTTTGTCATCCAAAATGTGTTTTAGGTTTTTCTTTTAAGGATAATACTAATCAAAATTATTTATAAGATTGGAGTTCCTCTCGAATTCTTTGACCCCTATTCAAAAATGGCACGAAGGGTTTTCTCACTTACTGAGCAACAATTATGAGCTGTGACTAGCACAGACTCAGATCAGCATGGAGACTTTCTGAGACGTAAAAAGTGCATATGGAATCAACTCTTGCCTTTTGCGGGCTGATAGTTTACTTGCAGAGATACAACACCCTGAACAAAATGCAGGATTTGAGGTGTACCAGATTTCATAAGGTAAGCTTTTATGGTAAATGTCACATTTCTGAGTTAAAGTGAAGAACTTGGGTTCAAGTTGGGGAGACTATTGTGGGCTGGTGTGGTTGGAGGCTTTCTCTTGATGGAAGCAAAACTGGGGAAGCTCTAGGAGGAGGGACCTAAACAAACGTGTTGAGGCACTCTGCTGCCACCTGTCAGACCCAGCTGGCTTGATCATGGGTAACGATTATCAGACCATGCTGTGAACCATCATCCACAAAGCTGTGGTTTTCTCCTTGGCTTCCATTTGTGTGCCCTTCCAGCATGGGGGATCATGTTCTGTGAGGCAATGTGTGGGCTACCTGAGTCCCCCAGCACACAGGCATCTCTTAAACACATATCATCTTCATTGCAGTGACAGCTAATGTGAGAAGTTCCACTTTCTTTATCTCTGAGAAATCTCAGCTTCAAATAAAAATCATGCCTGAAGTTAGAATAGTACTTTCAGGGATTCCAAATGTCAAAGGGATTCCAAATGTTTTTTCAGATTCTCATGAAATTCCTCTAACACAGGAAACACAAATATTATTATTGCCATATAGAAAGTAACAGGTAAAGAATGAGGCCTAGGGAATTTGTCCAAAATCACAATGCCAGACACAGAA
This sequence comes from Cebus imitator, assembly GCF_001604975.1. NCBI lineage: Eukaryota > Metazoa > Chordata > Mammalia > Primates > Cebidae > Cebus > Cebus imitator. The sequence goes on along the minus strand of NW_016107335.1, from coordinate 2,646,973 downwards.
TCAAAACAAAAATGGAGTGATCAATCAACCTCAGGGTGCAATGAGCAAAAAGTGAATATAGACTGAGATTGGGATGGTAATTATGAATTTTGTTTGATGTATGCTTTAGTTTGTTCTCATGCTGTTGATAAAGACATACCCAAGACTGGGTAATTTACAAAGGAAAGCTGTTTAACTGACTCACAGTTCAGCTGGGAGGCCTTAGGAAACTTACAATCATGGCAGAAGGGAATGCAAACATGTCCTTCTTCACATGGCAGCAGCAAGGAGAAGTACAGAGTGAAGGGGGAAAAGCCCCTTCAAAGCCATGAGAGCTCACTCGCTATCACAAGAACAGCATGAGGGTATCTGCCCCCATGATTCAATTACCTCCCACCAGGTCCCTCCCATGACATGGAGGGACGATGGGAGCTACAATTTAAGATGAGATTTGGGTGGGGACACAAAGCCAAACCATATCTGTGTGATAGTGGCATTGCGTTTACCCGGGAAGGCTTCCCTGATTTTGGAAAGGTAAACACTGCAGCTTTACAGGACCAGGTGCCCTGACATCTGTAACATCCTTAATTCATCCCAGATGCTTTAGCAAAAATGCCACAGCAACAAGTTATCAACTACTAAGGTATGCAGCAGCTAGACGTGGGTGTCCAGCTCATCCTATTCCTCTTTCTTTATGCTTAGGCACTTTCATGTAGCGATAAAGTAGTCCATCAGTGATGTTTAGCACACACCCATAGGTACCAGGATGTGTAAATGATGGGATTAGACCCTGAGCTCTGCTGCAATTAATTGTATGTGCAAGAGTGGCAAGAGGGGACATGCACGCATCTTCATTTCTTAAATTATTAACAACGAAGGAGGAACTAAGAGTAATTCCACGAGTCCAGATATGCAGAATCTCCTTGCTTGGTCTCTAAACTGCATCAGCCAGTGCTTTGAGGGAGCAACAGCTTCAAGCCAGACAAAGGCCTGCCCTTGAGAATGACATTTCAGAAAGCCTCCAGGAGGCCCCAAGGCAAACAGTGCCATCCACAAGCACAGCTGCTGACCAGCCTTGCCCCCAGCTGCAGCCTCTGCCTGGTCTTCTTGTTCCATACTTTCATTTTTAACCTCAGATTGACCCATGGCCTTCACGGCCATCCCTCAACTCCAGGTCCCCCACCACTCAATCCGCTTCAAAGTGCCACCAGTCTCCCACCTCCCAACCAGGCCAAGCCTGGTCCCTTGTTTTGGCTATCTTGCACCAATTCAACCTTGTTACCCGGCACATAAAAAAGACTAACTAGAAAATTCCACACTACACAGACTGAAAGGGCTGGAGTGTATTCTAGGAAATTAATTTCATAGGCAGTTAAAAGTTCTGCTATTTATTTCAGATACACTCAGCAAGTTTATTTTGATGTGACATTATTGCCTCCTGAAAACACAAAGTCAAAACATACATATGTACATGTATGTGTTTGCAAAGTGTGTATTCATGTGCAGTACGTGCTGGCAGTAGGCGCTGTGTGAAGTGTGTATGCCGTACAGCTGCCTGTGTGCATTTGTGTGTTACGATAACTAGGCTTTTCCCCTTTTCCCACTTAGACTAGATTGATGTGTTGAGATAATAACCTAACACATTAGAAGTATTTTGCTTACTTATAATGTAGTAACAGATAAAGAGACCCATTGCCTATTGATTTTTTACTGGTTTAAAATGAGAAATATATTTATAAACCTATATGTGGTTTTATTTTTTAAATAATAATTTATAATGGCAATAATAAATGACCTTAGATTGATTTTTCACAAAATATGATTTATGTACAAGTCTTATGTGCTGCCTGATGTGACTTAGTCATTAAAATATCCTAAGTTTTAAAATACTAAGCCCCACAGAGGTCTCTGGCTGTTAGTGTTTACTGTATATTCCTGGTGCCAGATATATCATAGGTATTTGTTGGATGAATGATTAAATGAACCAACCTGAGTAGCTCCCAAGGACACCATGTTTCCGGGGACCATGTGGCATGCCCTTCTCCCTGTTAGCTGGCTCCTGTTAGATCATGCGTTCATTTGCTAAGGCTGCCACAGTGAAGCTCCACAGACTGGGCTCTCAAATGACAGAAACTTATTTTCTCACAGTTCCAGAGGCTGCAAGTCCAAGATCAAAGTGTCGGTGGGGCTGGTTCCTTCCAAGCCTCCTTCTTTGTCTTGTAGGTGGCCGTCCTCTCCCTGTGTCCTCCCATGGTTGTCCTTGTGCCTGTCTGTGTCCTAATCTCCTCTTCGTATAAGGACACCCATCAGATTGGATTAGGGCCCATCTCAGTGACTTCACTTTAACTTCATTATCTTTTTAGAGATGCATTTCGAAAACACAGTCACCTTCTGAAGTCCTGGGGATTAGGACTTCAACATGAATTTTATGGGGGCATGACTGAGCCCATAACAGGGAAGTATGGACAAATGGGGGTCATCTCCATTTAGAGGGGTAAACAGAGACACACAGTTACGGATTCTTGCAGTAAGGTTTGAACCACGTACAGGTACAGGAATAGTTCACAGTTCATCAGATTTAATAATGAAAGTGGACTGTAATCCCAGCACTTTGGGAGGCTAAGGCAGGTGGGTCATGAAGTCCAGAGACTGAGACCATCCTGACCAACATGGTGAAACACTATCTCTACTAAAATACAAAAAGTATTTGTATACTGGGCGCAGTGGCGGTGCCTGTAATACCAGCTACTCAGAGGCTGAGGCAGGAGAATTGCTTGAACCCGGGAGGCGGAGGTTGCAGTGAGCCAAGATCATGCCACTGCACTCCAGCCTGGCACCTGGTGACAAAGCAAGACTCTGTTTTTTTAAAAAAAAAAAAAAAGAAAAAGAAAAGAAAAGAAAATGGAGAAACAGAAAAGAAGTTATTAATAGTTGTACATGCAGCCTGCTCTGCCTTGGATGGATTGGGCCATGTTACCACCAAAGCCTGAAGGCAGGCCAACATGGGAAACAGATTCTGCTATGCCAGCGCAGCAGCAGGGACCCATGTGGGAAGGCAAGAGGGGACTGGGGCCTACTACTTAGATAGGGGGTCTCAGCTGAGAAATGAAAGGGTTTGTATGGAAAACTGCACAATCCGTAGTTAGCATCTCCCTGGTTTTTTATGCGTGCTCCTCACTTCCATGAGGAGCCCATATCCTTCCCACCGGGCAGAAGTCTCTTCTCTCTCATCTCTACTTTATCTGTACCTGACTCTGTGAACTTCTTCATCTCTCTGTATTAGTCACCTCAGGCTGCCACAATAAAGTAGTAAAGACTGGGTGGATGACACCGTAGACATTTACCTCCTCACAGTCCTGGGGGCTGGAAGTCCAAGTTCAAGGTGCCAGGGTTGGTTCCTGGGGAGGGCTCTCCTCCTGCCTTGCAGATGGCCGCCTTCTCGCTGTCTCCTTCTCTTGCTAGAAGGGACAGTCCTGTCAAACCAGGGCCCACCCTGATGACATCATTTAACCTTTATCACCTCCTCACAGGCCCCATCTCCAAACACAGTCACATTGGGGGTTAGGGCACCAACATAGGAATCTGGGGGGGAACAAACATTGCATCCATAACATTCTCCCCAAATAACACAGACAAGCCTCAGTCCAGGCCTTCCCAAATGTACATGAAACTACAGCTGCCCCAGCCCAACCAGATGGCATTTCCCTGTTTTGAAGAATGGGAGCAGCAGCCCATGTGAATGAATGATGTGGGGTCCAGGCACGCTGGAACATAAGGAGGGGAAAAGCAGGAAGGGGGTGGCTTTTCCCAGCCCCACATTCATTTATATGGATAAAAGATCCATAATTTTTTTTAATTTTGTTTAAGTACCAGGTTGAATTTACTCTCTCTTCTTACTAAAAGTCGTTATAAGAGACCCTTTCCTATCTAATTGCTCATGAGTTTATGAGAGAACTAAAAATCTCTCAATACTTCCAAGGTAAACTATAATTTTAATTATCATTTCTCATAATAATTAAGTCCTTCAGCAAAAACGAAAATACCATGATGGTTTTCTAATTGGTAATGACTTCCTCTTCAGTGATCTTCATTAGCATTTTGGTTTCGGGCTGAGAGGATGAACAGAGGCCACACAGCAACACAAAAGGTTTTCACTGGGGCGTCATGAGCGGGTTCTCACCAAGTATGTGGCTGCAGGACCTGTGTGGGTTACAGCCGCACTGGAAAAGTGCTCTGGGATTAGAATTTCAGGATCTCATAGATTTGAGAACAGGAAGGGAGCTTGAAGTCCAGGCAAAAATCTTTTGAGGTGGAGATTCTTCTTAAGGCAGAATCTGAGTCCCTGTGCCAGTTTATCCTAGCGGACAAATGCACAAGAGGACGCAAAGGGCACTAGAGAGGCACCCATGGGGTCATCGTTCTAGTCCTAGGGCTGCCACGGCATCCATGACCTCATCCTTCCCATCAGCTCTGTGACCTGGCATCCTCTGCCCACCCATGCTGACCCTCCTCTGATGATTCTGTGCCCATAGGCCAACCCCTACAACTGCATCACCTGGACCCCGTGACTTCTGGCTTCGGGTCCAGTCCAGCAGGAGACACAGGCAGCAGGTGATTCCTGTGCCAGGGAAGACCCTTGTGTCCCTTTAGGGAGTGGCAGTGAGGCCTCAGACCCCACCAGTGCGCCTCTACCAGCCTTTCATTCAATGCAACCGGCCTCAACAGGTGCAGCAAAGCCAGTGTGGGTCAGAAAGGCTCTCTACCCAAAAGGTTACAGAACACTTAGAAACAAGTCAGTTGTAGACTTGATGAAAAATTTTTAAATGTATTTTTTAAAAATCAAACAAACCTGAAACCATGGTGAAATAAAGAAGTTACTACTTCTGGGCTATATTAGTCTGCAAGGGGAAAAAAAAAGGCAACCTCCTGGTTTGTTTAGAAGGAAAAGAGACTTTTGCTTGAAGCAGTTAAGTTTCAGGTTCCTGATTTCCCTGTGAACTCTGCAAATCTTTTAAGACCTACCAAGATATTTATGCCCAAATACTATTAAGCAATTTAGGGAATGATATGCTATTTACCTTCATCATTTGTGCTGAGGATTTTCTGAGTGTCTGTGCCTTTGTGTTCCCATCAGAGAGATTCATCAACCATCAAAGTTTCAGATCACGGGCTACCTTCATTAGAGTTGGCATGACCCTAGAAAATGCTCTGGCAACAAAACAAAACTTCGCATGAGACCAAACATAAAGGCAGGTTATGAAAGACGTTTCCTGGGCACGACTGGAATTCCCCTCATTAGCAGAGAGTCCTCCTAATCTGCTGAAAATGTATCACCCTCTATTCCAGATGTTTCCGATGTTTCCTCTGCCTCGGTGCTTTCTTCTTTTAAGTGTGTTTTCTTCTGAGGCACTAGATTTGAACACGTGACAAGACAGCATCGCCCAGTGGAGACAGAACGTTGGGTTGAATCCAAGACTCCCAAAAGTCACTGGAGTTGTTGACAACTTTCTCAACTATAAAATGGGGATCATGCATCATCACATTCCGTTTCATAAATAAAGACGGTTCTGTTCCTCAAGGAAGGCCTTCCAACTTCTCAAACGAAAGGCAAAGTTGAGTTAGTCAAGACCTCACTTTGAGAGCTCTTGGATTGAAATCCTCACTGTTTAGAAGTAGCTTGACATGGCCAGGCACAGTGGCTCACGCCTGTAATCCCAACACTTTAAGAGGCCGAGGTGGGCAGATCACCTGAGGTTCGGAGTTAGACCAGCCTGACCAACATGGAGAAACCCCGTCTCTACTAAAAATACAAAATTAGCCAGGCGTGGTGATGCATGCCTGTAGTCCCAGCTAGTTGGGAGAATCACTTGAACCCAGGAGGCAGAGGTTGCAGTGAGCCGAGATCATGCCATTGCACTCCAGTCTGGGCAACAAGAGTGAAACTCCATCGCAAAAAGAAAGAAAGAAAAAGAAGGAGACTGAAGCTTCGGGTGCAGCAGGCAGTGTGAGGTTGGTGAACGTGGGCTTTGTATCTTTCTCGTTCAGGACCTGACATCAACAGTCTCCTGCCTCCTAAGTCCTCTTGAGGTGTTGGTGGATGTCAGTGCTGCCATTTCTCTGAGATACAGAGGGGTCTTTCTGCATTTCAACAGGAAATTGTGGAAAACATAACATGTGTCTGATACTAGAGTCCCAAGGGCTCCCATGGAGGCTCAGTGAATCTTCAGGAGTCTTCCAGGACATTCTTCAGACTAACCCACCTTCAGGACATCACTCTGTCCCACATCCCTGGAGTAAAGCCCTTTCTGAAGGAAGCATTCTGGCCTTACCCACAAAATTAAAACTTAAGAATCCAGACAAAGTCAAAAGCCAGATGAACACTTGTAAATTACTGGAGAAGAAACCCAAAAGTGGAGACAAGGTTCTGATGGAAGTATTTTTGGCTCAAGGAGGCCCAGATTCCTTCTGCTGCTCAATGTTTTGGTCTGATTTTGCATCTGATGATTAGACCGGCCCCACCAGTACGCTTCCCACCCACACAGCCTGGAGCCGGTTCCTGACCTACTTCAGCCTTGGTAAGCCCCTCCTCAGGCGTTAGCCTGTTTTCTGCTTCAGCGAGATTCCCTCAACTGTGGGTTTTTTAAGGGTTTATGTTTCCTGTATCTTTTCAAATAATACTCCTAATGGAGCATTGAAAATCTTCCCCAGAGAAAACGTTCCTCAAACTTGTTTGGTGGAAGAATAGTATCTTCCTATTAGTTAAAGCAATTCCTCCATTTCAGGATGTCTCAGAGATCTAAGACTATCTCCCAATGTCAACCTACCCATCTGGGTCAGCTTGCAGCCCTGGTGACACTGACTCAAAACCAGAGTTTGAAGTGTGTGAGCTGGATCAGGGAAGCTCCTGTGAGTGAGACAGAGGGAGCAGGAGCAGGAGGGGAGGGTCCACAGCCGAAAGTGCAGACCTAACTGCGGCAGGATGAGGAAGGAGGCTTGGGGCGCAAGGTCCCGGGGCTGCAGCACAGCTCTGGAGTCTCTGCCAGCCCAAGCAGGGGCTCCCGTGCAAAAATGGTGCAGAGGGAGCTGTTGGCCTATCATCCAGTAGGACCCCAGCTGTGACCACCAGCAAAAGTTCTCACTCTTAGGGGACTAAACTAGCCTTGAAGAGCCCCCAGTGGCAAGAAAAGGAAGCACCAAGTCTCCCAGTGGCTCACCTGGAGGGAGAAAAGTGGGGCTACTCCTGTCTCCACCTCTGGTTCCTGGGTTTCCTCGGGACACAGTGCCGTGGAGAGAGCTCAGATTCTGGGCCTAGACTTCAGCCTCGCAGAGCACTGCCCTCCAGCTGGGGTTTCAGCCCACACCCCTCTGCTCTATCAGGCCTGATGCACGTGGACAGGTACAGGATGCTTCCAGTAGGTCCTATGGCAGCCGCCCTCTGCCCCTCTGATATGGTCTTGTTGTGTCCCCATCCAAATCTCATCTTAAATTGTAGCTCCCAGAATGCCCACATATTATGGGAGGGACCCGGTGGGAGGTGATTGAAGCATGGGGGTGGGTCTTTCCCATACTGTTCTCGTGATAGTAAGTCTCACGAGATCTGATGGTTTCATAAAGGGCAGTTCCCCTGCACACGCTCTATTGCCTGCCGCCGTGTGACATGTGCCTTCGCCCCTCCTTTGCCTTCTACCATGATCGTGAGGCCTCCCCAGCCATGTGAACTGAAGTCCATTAAACCTCTGTCCTTTATAAATTACCCAGTCTTGTGTATGTCTTTATTAGCAGCGTGAGAACAGACTAATACACCCTCCCTCACTGTGACTCCCTGAGGTTTCATGACAGTCCCTGCCTGTGTACCTGCTGCTCAGACAGTGGTATTGCCTGAAGCATTGCAGCAGGAACAGCAAACCAGCGCCCAGGGTGGGTGACTGCTACCATGAGGCTGAGCCACCATTCCTCCCAGACAGAAGGGGTGCAGTAGAGTCAGCGTGTCCCCAAGTGGTCAGATGGCCTCCTTGAGAAACCGAGTCACATCAGGGTCTCACCTGTGAGTTTTGTTGCTGGCTGTTTGAACATCAGCACCGAATTCACCTTGGCAAATGGGAGTTCCTGCCACTGGGACCATGAACAGCCCCTGTCTTTGCCACTGCATGCTCCATGGCAGCTCTTACCTTCCAGGGATAAGGTCCCAGAGCATGTGTGTCCAGGGGGCCCAGCTCCGTGGGTTCTCTAGTGCTCACCCCAACCACTGCCACTCCATCTCCAGAGCTTTTGTTATTATCTATATGCCAATAACTCCAAAATCTACATTTTCATTCAAGACTGGTCTCCTGAAACTCAAACACACATGCCAAGCTGTCTACTACCTGTCTCCACTGGGTATTTCAGAGCCCTTCAAACTCAGCCTGTCTAAGAACGAACACACAAGCTTCTCCACCCAGCCTGCTCCTGCACCTTTCCTCTTTTGGTGAATTGCACCACTGCTCCCAGCTGCCCGGCTCCTCCCTTTCCAGAACCTCACGTCCCATCCATCACAAGCTCTTACATATTTCTGTGTGTCTAACCCAAGCCGCCACCGGCTTTCCTGGCCTGCAGCAGTTTTCTGCTGGTCTTTCCACCTCCAAGTCACTTTCTATTTTGCACATAGATGATAATTCAAAGACATTTGCCTGTTTAAAACAGTCCGATGGTAGCCAAAATCATTCATCGAGGGGTAGAGTCCCTTTACGGTGCAGTCAGAATGGAGAAAAGTCTGGGAATCAGAATTAATGAAAAACAGCTGAGGGAAGTGAAATGCAATGTGTGGCTCAGAGAAGATTTGGGGGAGACCATGAGAGTCTTCTCCAATTTTCTGTGGCCCGATTTTTTTACATGTGTATCTCATCTAAATGTAATTCATTTGGGAGAATAAAGTGAGCATCTAAGTTGACCTTGTAAGACAATATTTAAAATTAGTAGCCAACTGCAACATACAGAATATATGACATATTCCTCCTATACATAATATAAAGATAAATAAATTCAAAGCGAGCTCTGGGAGGCTCTCTGATTTTCAACTTATTCTCCAGAGCAGACACCACAAATGTTTGATGACCACCGTTAGAGCAGGTTTAACATTCTGTAGCATTTGTGTCTCCTCACCACCCTTCCTTTTATAAAATGTCATGTTTATTTGTGGCCATTCTCTTCTGAATACATGGAAATTAGTTGAAAAGACTCCAGTACCAGTAATCACTAAGTAAATGTTCACTGTTATTATTAGTATTATGTCTTATTAGGTTTATTCTATCAGATGAACTTTAAAATAATTCCAGCAATCTCAAAAAACATGAAGAAAAGGAAGCTTAATCCCATTTTCATACATTATTTGAGCCTTAGCAATTAATTTTAGGAAAACTGGCATCTCCACAGAGTTCATCTCTCACTGCATCAACATGGAATGCTTCTCCATTTATTCTGTTCCTGCCTTTCCATAAAATAAATGATTGCTTTCCTCTAATATGTTCTATGCTATCCTTCTTAATATTATTTTAGGCAGGAAAATCTTTGGCTTTGATAAACAAAAATACCACTCAAACTAACAAGAAAAAGAGATTTTATTGTAAGACTATAGGTCCTAGAACTCAAGGAATTCCAAGACAGAATATGCAATATAGTCAAGCACCCCAGGGGGGGCTGGAACAAGAGAGCCGGGGCCAAAGCTCTTCTTCCCGCTCTCTCCCTCTGTCTCTGTCTCCTCTCTCTCTCTCTCTCTCTCTCTCTCTCTCTATCTCTCTCCCCACCCTCACTGCTCCCCCTCGCCCCCACCACCACCCCGCAACACACACACACCATCTCAGTCACTGCTATGCTCCATGAATCCACTGTGGTCCTGAGCGTCTGTCTTCAGACCAACTTCTCGGCTTGCCCAAGGTCTCTGCTTCCCTGTGATTTTAGTTGGTATGGGGCTTTGATTTATTGTGGTCCATTTCCCCCCTACTCTGCTTGAATTTTCACCTCTGTGCCACCCTCCCCACCACCACTGAACTATCCCATATAGTCTCTGTGTCTCTTAACTCAAATTCATCAGAGAGAGAACTGGTGGCAGGTGTGGGTCAGCCACTTCCCTCTGGGACCCACCAGTTTGGGACACGAGGGAGGTGCAGAAGATTGGCGAGGCAGCGGCGTGCTGTCTGTGTCATGTGACACCTGAGGTCGCCCCTTCCAGGGCAACGGACAGGCGTAGGGCCCCTGAAAGTGCAGTAAATGGTGTGAAAATGATAGATGTCGCTAATGGCATTCCTAGACATCACACATTTCTCATAACAGGATTTATTTTCCGTCATGTTACCCATAGTTGTTCCCAAATATAGTAATAATCTTGACATTTGTGTCATTATTACAAATTCAATTGCTTTTAACTTGATTCCTTTTAGAATTTTAAGTCCTAACATTTAAAATACTGAATCTTTTTTTCCTCTATTTTAAAGTTTGATTCTAGTTACCATATTGTTCTTGTAATTGCTTGAATTTTTCAGAATAATGGGAATCCTAGGCACTCGTGTTCTGTATGTGTTTAACAGGCTTTCCTGTGATGTTTCACTACTAAATACCATGCAGGAAATTAAGAAGTAATATCACAACCCAAGATAAATGGAGCTAAGAGCATACATGAGGCAAGGTAAGACATGAGGACCAGCCTGCAACTCCAGACCTGGGAAGATACCAGGAGAAGAGGGATGGGGAGAGAGGTGGGGCAGCCAGGGGCAGACTGAGAAGCTCCCTCTGCTCACTGAGCCTGTGGGAGCAGGACCCTGAGACCCCGGGTTTCACACGGTAGTCGCACAAAGCAGAAAGTCAGAAGCACAGAAAGCTTCTTCCCAACATGGTGGGGCAGGCCAGGAAACAGTTGGCAGAGCCCCAGCATGAAGGCCAGCCAGAGAGCAGGATGCCGAACACCAGCCCCTGGGTCACGCTGGCATCACCAACTCCAGCCATGCTAAATGGAATTTTCAGGGGGAGGGGAGTTGGGAAAGGATAGAGGTGATATGCTATGGAAATCATTATCCTGCTCCGGAAATCCTTACATATTATGCCATTATGAAGTTGAGTTTAAAAACATTATAATACGCTATTAGAAAAAAAAATCCTTTTTTCATAGTCATTATTCTTCTATGGTCATCTCTCTTTATTTTGTAGATGGGGTTAAGCCAGCTTGGTTGGTTACAACATGATTTGATTCGCACTATGTGTACACTACGGCCTTTCTAAATGAATTAAAATCTCCTTGGAACGACAGCCATGGTTTGTACTACTTACATTCTTCACAGTGGCTACTATTTGGCTGTGTCTATGATTGGCATTCAATAAATACTTACTGCATACAAACAAAAATTCTGAAAAGTATTGATACCCAGAACTCACTACTAACCTGGGTCATTCTCTCATAACTCCTTCCTACTGGCATTAAGTCAGTGGCAGCCCTGAGAGTGTAAATAGGCTGGTACCAACCACTCTCCGTCCCAATTCAGAAAGCATCAGCCTGTAACACAGTGAGACCCAAGAAACATGCTGGAGTGGGAGTGTGTGTGTGTGTGTGTGTGTGTGTGTGTGTGTGTGTGTGCGCGCGCGCGCGCACGCGCGCATGCGTGTGCGCTGAGTGAAAGTAAATGTCAATTGTGTTTATAGCATTTCTTTTTTTTGTTGAGAAAAGAAATGGGGAAAGGATGGCCCTAGAAGGCTAAAGCATGAAGGCTTGTAAGAGAGCCCTTCAGGCTTCACTTACAGTAAACTTATTTCTACTTTACATATCATTTCAATAATCCTGGTGTCTGTCAAGTTTTTAACATCAAATGTTTTATATAATAAATATCTCTCATTTTTTAAATAAAATCCAAAACATCTGCCATCTACAATTCTTTTGCAAGAACTGGATTGTGTGCTGCAAAGGAGGCAGTCAACAGAGCGAGGAGGCAAACGACAGATGAGAGAATGTCTGCCAACCACCCATCTGACAAGGGGCTACCGTCCAAACACAGGAGGAACTGAAGCTACTCTGCAGTAAGAGAACAAAGAACCCGATTACAAAATGGGCAAAGGGTCCAAACAGACACGTCTTAAAAAACAAGATGCACATGGCCAACAGGACCACGAAGGATACCCAACATCTCGAGTCAGCAGGGAGACGCTCAAAAAGACCATGATGAGATATCGCCACGCGCCAGTTAGGAGGTTATGATGAAAAACACAGATGACAAGTGTTGGCGAGCATGCAGCCATACTGGAAGCCCGCATGGAGGTTCCTCAAAAGTGAAAAATGGCACTACCATACAGTCCAGCAATCTCACAGCTGGGTATAGACCCAAAGGAAATGAAATCAGTATACAGGAGGGATACCTGCACTCCCATGTATGCTGCAGCACTATTCACAGTAGCCCCGATTTGGAATCAACTGAAGTATCCATCGAGGGATGAATGGATAAGAAATCATGGTATATATATGGTATATACATGCAATGGGATATTACTCAGCTTTAAGAAAATAAAAAAAGAAATCCTGCCATTTGCACAATAAGGAGGAACCAGGAGCACATTATGCTGAGTGGAACATCCAGGCACAGAAAGACTACATGATCTCACTTACAGTGAAATTTAAAAGTCGGCGTTAGACACGGGAAGCAGAAAGGTGGCTTCGCAGAGGCCATGAGGGCGGGGGGGGACGGTGCAAGTGAAACGTCTCCGCTGGTGTGGAGGAAGACGTTCTCGTGATCTATTGACTGTAGGGTGACCACAGTTAATAATAACATGTTGTATATTTCAAGGATAGAAGTATAGATTTTTGACATTCTTACACACAAAAAAAATAAGTTGGTGAGGTGATGGGTACATTAATTAGCTTGATTGAATCTTTCTACAATGTATTACCTAGATCAAAACATCACATTTTACCCCAAAAGTATACACAATTATGTGTCAATTAAAAGTACTATACAGCCAGGTAAGGTAGCTCACGCCTGTAATCCCAGCACTTTGGGAGGCCGAGGAGGGCGGATCACCTGAGGTGAGGAGCTTGAGACCAGCCTGGCCAACACCGTGAAATCCTGACTCTACTGAAACATACAGAGACTTAGGTGTGGTGACGGGTGCCTGTAATCCCAGCTACTAGGGAGGCTGAGGCAGGAGAATGGCTTGAACCGGGAGGTGGAGGCTGCAGTGAGTGGAGATGCTGCCACTGCACTCCAGCCTGGGCAACAGAGCAAGACTCCAACGCAATAAGAATCATAACGTAAAATGTCATGTCTACAAAAAAAAAGTAGATTAAGCAAATAACGCTTTTTGAAAAAGTTTTTTGTTTGATTGAAAAAATAACTAGAATGTGTTTGGGACTACGGGTGGAATAAAACATTATTTTATCAGGTTTATTTTTCACTCAGTTTCAGGAAGGCAATGAGTTAGAAAATTCACTGACAGGCGGGGCCGAGTGGGTGAACCCGCATCACGGGGTGTGCCCGTGAGAAAGGCTGTGGGCGGCAGCCCGGGGGCTCCTGAGGGCGGCGAGGCGGGTCTGGCTGGGACTGGGCGGCGGGCGGGAAGGCCGCTGAGCCACCACGTTTGCTTCTCCCGCCTTGTGGGCTCGCGGGGAGATTGATGGCATCTATTACTGAGTTGTAGATCAGCCTAGATAGTGCATGTCCGTGTAAACACCTTTTCACACGCTTCACCATACAACTTGTCATTTTTAATCTCCTGCACTGATGTTAAACATCTCCTTACCATCAAACTGTAAATACAGCACGGACCATTTTTCTACGTGACTAAAAAGAGTGATTGAAGAGCTGATTAAAAAAAAAAAAATTCCTTGATTTATTTCACCTGAGCTTCCTCAGAAATATGCTATGATTTATGTCCCAGCAGAGGCTGTCTGATTAGTTCACTCTGGGCTAAAAAGGCAAACCATTAAAGGCATTAAAATTTCAGCAAGAACGTTATCTCCACAGTCAGCACAACAGTGACACCTTGTGCCTAGGAACTCGGGAGTTAGTGCGGGGTCGAACCTGGGGCCCCAGGAACCCGCCCACGGTCAACCGCGCCATCTAAAGACGGCTTGAAACACAGACGATGGACCCCAGCAAGGGAGGCTGCTTTTTCAGTCAGCCTTCGCCTGTGCGGCACACAACCGGGTGGGCCTAACACCTTTTCTCCTCGTACAAGAGAGTCCGCAGGTCAAAGAAAGAGCACTGTTCTGGGAGTCCCAGGGCCCGGGTTCCAGCCCCGCTCGGGCCAACTTTCGATCACAGGCCCCTTCGTCTTCTGTAAAGGCCTCAAGGTCAAACTTTTCATATTTACAGTTCTGGGATTATTTTCATGAGGAAGACTATTAAAAGGAAATAGAAAGCCTGTCGCGTGTTCACTTAACACACTTTATATCACGTTAAAACGAAGACATGCCTCGCTGACTCAGGCATCCTCGATAGCACTCACAGTTACCTGCACGCACAGACCCAAGCAACCACAGAACCTCAGCAGCAGCGCCCAGAAGGCGTCTCCGTGGCTCGCACACCTGAAGGTCAGTTCGGGGTCCGCAGGTCTAGGCTGGGTTCTGCTGCAGCAGCTCGCCTCTGCTCCTCCAGTTTCTTCCTGGGAAGAGTGGGCTATCCTGGGCCAGTTCCCAAGTCAAGAGAAGAAGTGGAAGAGGGTGGCGGAAAAAAGGTCTCTGAGTTCTAGGCTTATGATGGTGTACCAGTGCCCTGGCCCCGTTCCATACATCAGTGCAATCTAAATCCAAAGTCCAGACCAGGAAAATGCACACCAGGCCTTCAGCAAGTGGAGCTGCAGAGTCACGTGTGGGAGGTCATGTGAATAACCCTGGAGTCTAAGGAGGAGTAAGGAAGGCCCAGGAAGGCCATCGACCACTCCACACTGGGAGAAAAGTGAACAGAAGGGAGAGACCCCCATCTGCATTTCCATTGCTCCTTACACAGTCAACCCTCCAACCAACCCAACTACTAGAATCCACTGATTTGATTTCATTTAGTAACTATTTGTTCTGACTCTGTCTGATCAAGGCTTGGTGGTAGGCCAGAATCAGGGAGCTGGTTCGCCCACCTCCTACTCAGGCCTCCGGACACGCACTGCCTGGCCGGAGGTCACACCAGGCAATCTGGGTGCGTGTGCATTCATTACTAACAAGGTGGTCTGTCCATGTCACGGTACGCCAGAAAACACACACAATGTAAGCACAGGTTTCATTCAGTCACTCTTGAAAACACATCATCACATTCAAATGAGTGAAGCAAACAGGTATGTAATCTGAAGCAAAAAATTTAACATTTTCTTTTTATAAACAACTTTAAAAACCTGGATGTGAAAAATTTGGGAATACCTTAGCCAACAATTTGGATATAAAATTATTTTTAATTTGTTGGCACTGAGGTAATACTTTCTTTTTCGGTATGGTGCCATTTTTACCCAAGCAAATGTTTGTGAATTTTGTGTTAGACTTAGTCTATATCTGACACATTTCACAAATGGGACGGAAAGGGTCTCCTGGCATCAGTTATAGGCCTGAGAAAACTCATTACTACAGCTTTTCAACCATTTTAAATTCAGGTGTTACCAGCAGAGTAACCAAAAAAATGCAAGCAAGGCCTCTTGCGAGGAGACTGGGAAACGTGGCACGAAGCTGCTGTCACCCAACAAACAGACACAGCAGCAGAAAACCACAGGAGTGACGGCTCCCCGCCCGCCACCGCTGGGAAGTCTCCTGTGCTGCAGCCGCCGTCCTTCGTGCAGTTAGAAACCACAGAAGTAGGCCGGTTACGGTGGCTCATGCCTGTAATCCCAGCACTTTGGGAGGCTGAGGTGGGAGGATCAGAAGGCCAGGAGTTCGAGACCAGCCTGACCAACATGGTGAAACCCCGTCTCTACTAAAAATACGAAAATTAGCCAGGCGTGGTGGCACATACCTGTAGTCCCAGCTACTCCAGAGGCTGAGGCAGGAGAATTGCTTGAACCTGGGAGGCGGAGGTTGCCGTGAGCCGAGATTGCGCCACTGTGCTCCACCTGGGCAAGAGAGGGAGACCCCATCTCAAAAAAAGAAAGAAAGAAAGAAAAGAAAAAGAAAGAAAGAAAGAGAGAGAGAGAGAGAGAGAGAGAGAGAAAGAAAGAAAGAAAGAAAGAAAGAAAGAAAGAAAGAAAGAAAGAAAGAAAGAAAGAAAGAAAGAAAGGAAGGAAGGAAGAAAGGGAAAAAGAAAGAAACCACGGAAGTGAACACGGACAATGATAAGGACAAAGGGAGTGAGCAGCTGCACGGCGGGATCTCTAATCCATCAGAAACTGGGTCTTCTCAAAGCTCTGAAAGACTCTCCTAGAGATGCATGTCACGCTAAAGAGCAAAGTGACAACATCTAAAATGTGCTTTCCTCAGTTCCGTAGAGAAGTTGTACACACATAGGTCAACATGGCAAGAATGCTCACAAATGATTTTCTGTGCCTGCGTGCTCCTCACAGCATTCTTCAGCCTTCCCTCTGTGCTTGAGCCTTTTCCAAATAAAACTGTTTAAAATATTCAAAAATAAATAAATGTCCTCACGTGGGCTTCTTGCCAAGATGTCATTATAGAGTCAGTTTTAAGGTTCCCTCTCAGGCCCAAACATTTACCATGACAGATAAAATCTACCAAGCACACCCGCCCCCCTCCCCAAAAATAAAACATGATCAAGCTCAAAATCAGCTAAATAACTCTACGAACCAAAGGTGATACAAAAATGGAAAGCTGGCCAGTATGGTGGCTCACGCCTGTATTCCCAGCACTTTGGGAGGCTAAGGCACGCAGATCACTTGAGGTTGGGAGTTTGAGATCAGCCTGGACAACATAGTGAAACCCCATCTCTATTACGAATACAAAAATTAGCTGGGTGTGGTGGTGCACGCCTATAATCCCAGCTACTCAGGAGGCTGAGGCAGGAGAATTGCTTGAACCCGGGAGGCAGAGGTTGCAGTGAGCCACTGCACTCCAGCCTGGGTGACAGAGCAAGACTCCATCNAAAAAAAAAAAAAAAAAAAGCAAAGCTGAGAATAATGGGGTTTGAAAACAGCACAACAACCGTGACACAGCATCCCCGAGGGAGCAGGTAGGCTGGGCTCACAGATGAGCAGGGCCAGAGCAAGGTCCGACCCATCTAATACAGCCAGCAATGTTAACACAAGAACCAGCCAGAGACGATGCAGGAAAAAGTCCTTCGCCATTCCTGCTTTTGCTCACACAGGCCAGGATCCCAAACTCAATATTAGCACATGAGCCATTTTACAGTTCATTTATCATGGCAAAGCGGGATTTCACCTAAGAGTGTAAAATGGTTCAATACCAGAATATCTACAAGGTAACTACTAAGTTACCACAACAGATTAAAGCAGAAAAGACATAGCTCTCCTCAGATGATTCGGAAAAATCATTATATAAAATTAACAATCATTCATGAGTTTAAGCAATATAGAAAATAGAAGGGAATTTTCTTAACCTGATTTTTTTTTTCAAAAAAATAAAAGGGATAATCAAAAATGCACAGCAGGGCATGATGAAATTTTAGCTCACTTATAGGTGCCTGCCTAATTCTTCAAACCATCATAGGGCTGCTTTTCCCTTGCAGCTTCCAGGAGGGCAGTTATTTATTATTTATGTTGTCAATTTTTTTTATTTGGAAAAAGCTCAAGTTGCTGATGTGGGAGGTTGCTTGTGGTGAGCCCGTGCTCCTGCCACGATTAAATAAAAAATCTGGAAAAACACCCCCAAAATCTGTTTGAAAGCACTGGAGCACCATAGAGGCCACAAGGACTTGAGAGGGCAAAACCAGGAGAAGGGTAAACCCCCAGAGAGGGGCCACATCCTGCGGCTTCTCCCATCAAGCCATCTATTGAGTCTGATATAGAGCGAGGCTCAGTCTGCACAAAGAGCCAGGCCTGGGGCCACTACTGAGAGTCAGAGACCCCAACAAGGTTTCCGCGGGCTCATGTGGATGGAAAACGAAATGAGAGACTTGAGGGACCAGGATCCCACCGGGAAGCGGAGGGATAAACCAGTCCTGGCTTATCCAGGAAAATGATGTCAGCATTTTCCCTCACACATACACTGGCTTACGAGATTGCAAGGGGTGAAAAGGCACCAAGCCAAGAAGAAAGCCCAAGCCACAGTAGTGAATGTTCAGCAAGTTCCAGAAAAATCAAGGCTTGGAGATTAGCACCTGCTGAGGAGAGGGGCCTGGTGATCCCCACAGGCCTCTGGCTAAGACTCCTGGAGAGGAGGGGCCCACGGAGCCCTGCTGACAGCCCAGACTCAAGTCAGCTTAGACTTGAAGTCAGCTTGGACCTCCTTGATCTGCCTGGCACAGAAAGCATGAAGCCTCTCTGGGAGAAGATGGCACCCAGAGATCTCACAACTGTTCATACACAAGGTCTAGAATTCAGGGCAGGCACGGGAATGCCATGCACATTACAGTGATGGAACTCAGTGATTGAAAGTCAGGGGAAACAAGTCAGCAGAAATACATCCACCTTGGATGCATATACTAAAATTATCAGGTAAGGAATTTAAAATAGATTATGAATATGTTCGAGGAAATGATGGGACCAAGAATGAAAAATGCAAAATCTCACCAGAGAATTGATATCTATTAAAAAGAACCAAATGGGAATTTTAGAAGTGGAAAATACAGTAATCGAAAGGAAGAACTCAACAGACGGGTTTCACAGCAGATGCTACCCAGCAGAAGAAAGGACCATGAAGCAGAGTGCAGGTCAATGGAAAATATTGCAACTAAAACACAGAGAGGAAAAGGGCAGGGACTGCAGGACTTAGGGGGAAGATCCAACAGGCACAGAACGGCAGCTCTGAAAGAAACCGAAGCCAGAGTACAGACAAACCACTGTTTAAAGAGATAATTGGTAATATTTTCCAAAACTTATGAATGACATCATCAAGGCAAGCCATAAATTTATAAAGTTCTACAAATTCCATGTGGCTAAATAGAGGGTAAGGAAATGAAACCCTCCACAAACACTCTCCTTACAGGTAAAAAGTGTAAAGTGTGGCAAAAGCATGTATAAATCAATAAGTCACTGCCTGGGAGATTTTTGCAACCCACAAAACCAACAAAATTTTTAAAACCACATTATTTTTAAATTTGAAAAATCGATTTTTAAAAGACAAGCAAATCACTTTCTTGTCCAAGTCTGGGAGGCCTCAAATGACTGCATCAGGGACCCAGGGCACCTGCCATCTCATCCATCCGCCTGCACACCATCCATCCTCTCCTAGGCTCCTTCTCTCCCAGTGCTTGGCTGGAAATGGCAGGAAGACACCAGGACTCACCAGAGCCTTTCCTCTTCCCACAACCGCCTCTGCTGGAGCAACGGGTTCCACAAGCCACATACTGTTTATTGATGAAAATGCAAATAGTCATATAACTATATTGAAAGGGAAGGCCTGGTGATATAAAATCATTAAATCCTCATCAGTCATATCAGGAAATGGAAAGACATTGTCCAAATTGCTAAAATTAAGAATCGCAAAGTTCTCGGATAACAAGGACTGGGGGAAAGGGAGTACCACATCAACACTGGGAAAAAAGGGTTCGCTCATTCATGCTGGAAGTGTGAGAAGAATGACCTGTTACAATTTTCTTCACTAAATCTAGCAACATACAGAGAAGCATGTATCCATCTATTTTTCTATCTTTTCCTATCCCAAACAGCAAAAAGCACCTTATGTAAGTACTCAATGTGTACAAACATGAGGATCTTATAAGCCTAGTTTTAAGGGTCCAAAAAAGAATCAAAGTAAAATAAAAATGGGTCTGGGATGACAAATTCTGGTACAATGCCATGGCATCTACTACACAGAATGAGATAGAATTAGGCCAACAGACTTGGAGAGATTTCTGTGTCTTTTTTTTTAATTCCACATTTATTATAAGAAATGTATGTGCCAGGCGCGGTGGCTCACAACTGTAATCCTAGCACTTTGGGAGGCCAAGGCGGGCAGATGACTTGAGGTCAGGAGTTCAAAACCAGCCTGGCCAACATGGTGAAACCCCATCTCTACCAAAAATAAAAAAAGTTAACTGGGCATGGTGGTGCACGCCTGTAATCCCAGCTACTCAGGAGGCTGAGGCAGGAGAATCACTTGAACCCAGGAGGCAGAGGTTACAGTGGGCGGAGATAGCTCCACTGGACTCCAGCCTGGGTGACAGAGAGAGACTCCATTTAAAAAACAAAAAAAGAAATGTATGCAAGCATAAGAAAAAATAAGATATAGTGAAATGTATATACTATGAACGTATTTATATAAAAGAATGAACTAAAAAATACACCAGCATATTAAGTGTGCATGGAGAAACAGATGAAAGTTTACATACCATAGTTTTCATAACTTTGCTGTGGGGCTCAGAGGGAATTTCAGAGGGATACTGAGATGCAAAATGAACAGGGTGGTAGAAGAGAAACTATAAAGTTGTATGAAATAATTTCATCTGCATAAAATGATACGTTTGAATCTCTCCCAAATGCTGATGTTTACTGTCGCAGGTGGTGCATATCTAGGGGAAATTCACTTTCTACTAATACTTTTATCCGAATGTTTTACAAGGAAGATGTCTTACAATATAATACTATGACGTAATTAGAAAATAACTGTGTTTTTAGTGTGCAAGATGTATGAATCAAATTGAACCCAAAGTAGAAGAAAATAAAGAGTTAAAAACAAAAATAGACAATAAAGAAAAATCAGTGGTTTTTTTGAAAGATCAGTAAAATTTATTAATTTTAGTTAGAAAAAGGAGAAAACACAAACTGCCTATATCAGAAATAAAAGAGGAAATTTCATGATAAATATTACAGATATAAAATAGATAATAGGGGACCAATATGAACTACCTTATCACAACGATTCAACAATTTAGGTAAAAATGATGATCTCTGTGAAACACACAAATTACCAACTTAGGAAGAAATAAAATTTAAAGAGATGCCAAAAATAAAGAAAATTGATTTAATAATTTAAAGCTTTTCATAAATCTAAGCACAAAAAAAAAAAAGAGGGGAAAAACACAAACTTAAAAAACAAAGCCTTCCTACAAAGCCTTTCTACTAACTCCCAGACCCACAGGACTTTGGTAAATTCTATCAAACCTTTAAGAAAGTAGATAAAGGAAAAAGGACCACTTTCCAATTCAATTGTGTGAAACCAGTTATACCCTGAAATTAAACCCAGAAATGTCATCACCAGAAAAAACTACAGGCTGTATGCCTAGTTTAAGTGTAGCCAAATGTTAGCAAATTTAATTCAGCAACATATAAAGGGATAAGAAAAAAGAGTAATACACTGATGGCCAATATTAATATCAAAAATAATAATAAGCTCTTAGAAAACTAGAAATAGACGTGTCCTTCTTCAACCTGCTTGGAAGTGTCTAGGTGAAGCCCACAGCTATCATATTTAATGGTGAAAAACTGAATGCCTTCCCCTTAAGACTGGCAACCCCAAGCAAGGAAACCGCTGGTACCGCTCCCAATCATGTCATCCTGCAGGTGATAGCCACTGCTGTCAGGCAAGAAAGAGAAACTGAAAGCACACAGACTGAAAATTTAAAAAGAAAATTCTTTATTTGTAGTGACATTATTGTGTATGTAAGAAATCATAGAAAACCTATAAGGAAAAATAGTCAAACTAACAGGTGAGTTTAGCAAGGTCTCAGGGTATAGGGATAACATACAAAAATCAATTTTGCATTTCTATGTACAATAAACAATAAAAATGTTAAAGTTTGTAAATGCCACTTATAAGGACATCCGAATATCTGAAATACCTAGAGATTAATCAGTACAAGTCCTATACTTTGAAAGTTCTAAGAGACCACTTAGAGAAGTTAAAGAAGAGAAAAATAAATGGAAAACTGTATCATGACCATGAACTGGAAGGCTTAAGATGGCAATTCTGTCCAAATTGATGAATGGACTCAATCTAATGGCAATCAAAATCCAAGTTTTTAAAAATTATCAAGTTGATTCTAAAGTTTATAAGGAAATGCAATGGACCTACTTTACCAAAGAACTTACACTACCTTATTCCAGTACTCACTATAAAGCTATAATAGCCAAGACAGTAGGGTCATGACATAAGAATAGACGTACAGATCAAGAAACATAACAGAATTCAGAAATAGACCACACTAAGATGGCCAATTGATTTCCAATCAATGGGCTAAAGTAATTCAATAGAGAAAGAAAAATCTCTTCAAGAAATGATCCTGGAGTAACTAGATATCTGACCTTACCTCACCCCATAAAAATAAATTCAAAATGAATAGACCTAAGCCTAAACTAAATTTACAACTCTTCTAGAAGAATGCATAAGATAAAATCATTATGATCTTTGGTTAGGCAAAGTTTTAGTAAACACAAAAATCTTATATTCTAAAAGAAAAAACATGATATATTGTACTTCATCAAAATTATAAACTTTTACTTATTAACAGCCATTGTTAAGAACACAAAACAGAAAACCATGGATGGAAGAAATTATTCTCAATACATATATCTGATAAAGGCCTGATAGAATTTCGGAACAACATAATTCAGTAACAAGGAAATAAGTAACCCTTAAAAATATGAAGAAAGATTTGAACAGATATTTCACCAAAGAAGATATTATGTACAAATGGCCAATGAACACATGAAAGATGTACAACGTCATTAGCCGCTAGGGAAATGTGAGTTCAAGCTATGCCGGGATCCCACCGCACAGCCACGGGGAGGATGAGCGGAAAAGTCCTTCGGCGAGCGGCAAGCATCGGTGAGGAGTTAGAGCGAGGGGAACACACACATGCCACAGCGGGAAAGAACAATGACAAACAATTTGCAAAACAGATGGACAGGTTTGCTTCGTTTTTCATTTCTTTGTTTTAACATGCTCTTACTATTTGGCTTAGCAATTCTGCTCTTGGGTATTTACCTAAAACAAGAAAAAATGTCCACACAAATACTTGTAGCCAAATGTTCATAACAGTTTCACTCATAACAGCCCAAAACTAGAAACAACCCTCTGTCCCTCGACATTTGAATAGATTTTTGAAACTTTAGTGTCATCACACTACTCAGCAATAAAAAGGGAAACTACAGATACGTGCAACAGTATGATGAATTTTGAAAACACGATGTTAAGCAAAAGAGGCCAGACACTAAAGATTACATGCTATATGATTTGATTTGTATGAACCTAAAGAAAAGACAAATCTGATTCACAGTGAAAGAAGAGTGGTGGCCTAGGGCCAGGGTGGGCTGGGGGCTTGATGGAAGGGAAGGGGCATCAGGGTGTCTCCTGCAGTGATGAATATGTTCTAAGTCTTGATTTCAGTGGAGGGTTCACCAGGGTATGTATTAGTACACTCAGAATGAATGCATGGCCAGGCACGGTGGCTCACACCTGTAGTCTCAGCATTTTGAGAGGCTGACGCAGGCAAATCACCTGAGGTCAGGAGTTCAGGACCAGCCTGGCCGACATGGTGAAACCTCGTCTCCACTAAATATACAAAAATTAGCCGGGCGTGGCGGGGGGTGCCTGTAATCCCAGCTACTCAGGAGATCAGGAGTTCAAGACCAGCCTGGTCAGCATGGAGAAACTCCATCTATAATAAAAATACAAAAAAATTAGCCAGGCGTGGTAATGGGTACCTGTAATCCCAGCTACTTGGGAAGGTGAGGCAGGTGAATCGACTGAGCCTGGGAGGCGGGGCATGCAGTGAGCCGAGATCTAGTCCCTGCACTCCAGCCTCAGCAACAGAGCGACACTTGGTCTCAAAAAAAAAAAAGAGACTAGACAAGTATGAATATTTAAGAAAAGCTATTACAGAATTGTTTATATTTGCAAAAATAAGCTGGCAACAAACTGAATGTTAAAGTACATAATTAATATTTAAATGATATAGTTAAGTTAGAATATATCTATGACATTCACACAATGGAATGACAGTCAATAAAATGCTATAAATCTATATTTATTGAATTAGAAATATGTTCAAACTATAACATGCTGGCCCCATATATGTGTCAGAGTCATAGAAATGTGGACCGCAGTGGAGGGAGCAGGATGTGCTCTGAGGATGTTTGGAACATTATCATTTTACATAATATGCTATGTAAAAACCAGGTTATCAAATAGCATGCCTGCTATAAACAAATTTAATTTGCTTTGAAAGTGCATTTGTATGTCTTCATGGCAAAAAAAAAAACTCTGAAAGGATTCTTACCAAAATGATAGTAATGATCATTAATGGACAGTAAGATCTCAGTGATTTTTCCTTTTTACTTTAAAGCTGTCTCTGTTAAGTAAACGTTTTACAATGATCATATGTTAATTTTTAATCCGCATTTGTAATTCTAGGTGTTAGGACATGCTGGAGAAGGCTCAAGTTGTTGCCTTTCCAACATCAACTCCTTACATTTTTTACATTTAGCAGAAGATTGCAGTCTGTTCCTATCCTTCTTTTGTGCCCATGATGATGAACACACCTGGTGATTCGGACCCAGGAACACTGGCCTCATCTCAGGCTCAGATCTCATCCACCTGGCCTGCTGCCTGATCAAGGAGTTGTGATATTTTAGCTCGTGAGGATGCATACTCAAGCAGGGGTAAGGCACTAGGCAATGTTACAGTCAACGCAGAGAAAAGAAATAAATATATTCCAAGGAGCACAGAAAGAAAACAAATCTCAGGGATAATAATTTTTTTTATAAAAGCATTCTAAGTTCCTGAGAATTATTATTATGGTAATATTTTAGTAGACAAAGCTCTGTTTGTGATCATCTAATCATAGAAAATAAAGTCAAGAAGATGCTAGCCAACAATTAGAATATTTTCCACAAAAGAAGGTAACTTTGTCCCTTGAAAAGCAGAACCAAAAGTAGCCCCATATATGTGTCAGAGTCATAGAAATGTGGACCACAGTGGAGGGAGCAGGATGTGCTCTGAGGATGTTTGGAACATTATCATTTTTAAACCTAAATCCTCAGATGAGATAACTTAGTCACCAAACTAGATTCCTGGCCTCTGATGGGATCTTGGGGAGCTGAGCCCCAGCTTCTGGTGTGAGCAGTCTGGGCCTGGTGACCAGGTCACAAGCAGGCTCATTTCTAACAGAGGGGGTGGAGATCTGCATGGCTCGGGGGTACATCCTGCAAGAAGACAGGGACCTGCCCGGGGCAGAGACCACTCCAGTGCACAGGCTGCTTGCTTTCAGCCACTTGACCCCACTGAGTTTCTTCACTGGGAGCTACAACCACCTGAAGATGAGGATTCAGCTGTGGGCATGCCCAGGGTCACAGCTCGCATCTGTCCATGCCAGAGAGGCTGTACTTCAGGGTGATGGGCAGCTGGGGCCTCTCCTGTCCTTGACCACCTGGGCTGCCACAGCCAGGTGATGGCCTTGACATCCAGGCACGCTGACTTGTGTCACCCGAGGGAGGGAGAATGCTTCCCACACGAACCACGTTTAACTATCCCTTTGTGGAACATTCTGATGTGTGTAAAGGACGATTTTGGGAATCTCCAAGCTTGATTGACTTTGTAAAAGGAAAAGTTAAAAGACAAATGTGGACTCTGCCAATGCAGCACAGTCTAGGAGAGAGGACACTTTGAGAGCTCCACACTTCTCAGGAAGGGCAACCCAAAGGGAAGCTGGGTGCTGGGGCTCCAGGCAGTGGGCTCCCTGGGTCCTCATCCCAGGAGTGAGATCACCCCCACTGGACACCTCTAAAGCCACTGAGGACAGCATTTGCCTCGTTCACTCTTAGGATTCATGTTCACTGAGCAGAGCACTAGCTCCACACTCTCTGCTGGTATTCTGAGGCCTTCCACTGTTGCTTTGCCTTATAAATTAAGAAAGCAGGCTGGGCATGGTGCCTCACATCTGTCATCCCAGTACTTGGTGAGGCCAAGGCGGAAGGATCTCTTGAGCTCAGGAGTTTGAGACCAGCCTGGGCAACATAGTGAGACCCCCACCTCTGCTAAAAATTAAAACTTAAATTAGCTGGGTGTGCTGGCACACCTGAAGTCACAGCTGCTTGGGAGTCTGTGAAGGGAGGATCGCTTGAGCCTGGGAGGTCGAGGCTGCAGTGAGCCATGGCCACACCAGTGCACTCCAGCCTCCAAAGGAGTGAAACTCTGTCAAGAAACAAACAAAACAAACCACAAAGCGGCATTCTGATTTCATGTGTGTGTCTCATGAGTTTATTTAGGATAAATTTGTCCCTGGGATGGGCAAGACTTTCAGGTTACACCCAGAGCACCAGGAAATCACGATGCCACCCAGCAAGCCCTGCTGGGAGACTGTGAGCAGAACTTCCCTTGGCCAACCCCAGAGGCTGCCAGGAGCCTGGGAACGTTGTTACTGTCTCTTGCAGGATAGCCCACACTCCTGTGATTGGCCTGGAGGTCTTCACCACCTGGCTCAGCCCAGCTCCTGGCCCCAGGGCCTGGCTTTCTTATGCTGCTCTTCCCAGCAATTTGCAACTATGTATACCCCACGCACCTGCCCACGCCTGTGCACCCACCTAGCCCATACACACAGCCTTACTCACAAGCGGTTCCTGAGCCCGTGGCTTCCTAAAACACCTACTCCCACTCTCCACACCATAAGCTCCCTTGGCTTTCAGATCTGGGCAGCATCACTTCCTCTTAATTGTGGCCAAACTCACTCCCTCAGCCACCTGGGCACTCCCTCCTCACTCCCCACGGAGCTTGGCCTCCATCTCCTTCGTCATTATAATATTTAGTGTATCTGTCTTCTCCCAGACTGTGAGCTTCCAGAGGTGAACAGTTCTATAACTTTTAGATGCCTGGGATTTACGACCTACTGAGTACACATATTGTACGTGTTTCTCAAATGTCAAATGAATAGCTAGAGTCAGATTTATTATCTACGTGTTGGAGGAAAATGCAAACGCAATGCATCTCCTGGCTGTTTCCAGCACCAGGCGTGAAATGTTGGGGGAGGCCTGAAGAAGTTTCCACCTGACCAAGGCCGGAGCCACGGGGAGGAGGGAGCATCCCGTTCTCCCTCTCCTCTTCCCCACTGTCCTGACTGCTGAGAGCCTCACAGGAAGCAGCATGTGAGGAAGGTGTGAACTTGAGAGTCAGGATAGATAAATATATAGAGATTAGTGGTTGCTAGGGACGGAGGGTAGGGAGTGACTGTGTCATCAGTTTGGGATTTCCTGTTGGGGTGATGAAAATGTCTTGGATCATAATGGTGATAGTTATACAACATTGTGAATGGATTAAATGTCACAATGGCAATATTTATGTTATATGTATTTTGCCACAATTGTAAAAATTATTTCATTCAAAAAAAAGTGGTGAAATATACATAACATTTACCATCTTACCCATTTTTCAGTGTATAGATTTTTTTAACCAGAGTAGTCTAAAGCTTATAATGTAATTTTAATGAATTAAACATAGAACTTGAAATTATTTTTTAAAAAAAGAAAGAAAATGAGAGTTGGGGATGAACTCCAGGTATCCGCGGGATCTGCCGTGAGGAAGGAAAGAGCAGGCAGGCAGTCACCAGGCAGCTGCTGGAAGGGAAAGAACATTCCAGGGGCCCGTCATCCGGAGCAACTGTGCCTGGGTGTCTGATCATTTGCAAAAGTGCCTAAGTCTTCAATTACCTGTAAAATCAGACATATTTTCTCCCAACAATTTTTCTAAATTGGGTAAAGAAAGATATTAAATCCAATTTATAATATAATAAATTTTCCAAATTTGAAAAACTACTTTCTGTTCTCTAGGGAAGAGTCAGGCTGGAGGAATCCTGCCTTAACTCACAGCTCCTACAGATTGCTTTTGACCATGAATATCTCATTTTATAGTCTCATTTTTCTAAGTGATATCCTGAACTAAGGAATAATTTAGATAATAAATCCATTTCAATTACTGTCCATTAGAAGACAGGAAAACATTAAACCCAACCAAAGCTCGTGGGAATTATGGTTGCCCTCGCAGGTGGAAATGAACATAGTGCCTCTGCAGGTGATGTCACTCTGCTCTAGCATGTGTTCTTTCTTATGGAAACAGCACTCCACATTCAAATGACATGTTTCTCTGTAATGCTTGTGAATGAAGAAACCACTGTCTTTGAATTTTCCTAACACAAAATCGGAGCCCATGACACAAAGTCACCACAGTGCAGGTCACAGAACTGTCCAATTCCCCGTCCCTTCCCACTCTCCTCTCCTCTCTCCTTTCTTTCTCTGACCTCCTTTGCTTGGCCATTCTGCAGCTCAGGAGACCTTCCCATATTTCCAGACAGAAGTGGACAACAACAACGTATGGGGGGCTGGGAGGCCCAAAGTCAAATCTCTCAGAGAATCTGATCAGCTCAGCCCAGGTCAGCACACACCCTGGTCCACTCAGCAGTGCCGTGACCATCAGACATCACAAGTCAAATATCACTGATGGGTCAGGGCTCAGAGAATGCAGCTGGTTCAGGGGTTAAGTAAGTGCCCCAACATTGACTGTGTAGTTTTCCCTAAGGCATTATGGGAAAAGTACATTTTGGAATACAGACGGCTCCCAAATTGCAAGAGTTGACTTACAACTTTTCAACTTTACAATAGTGTGAAAAGGGAGATGCCTTCAGTAGAAACCACACTTCACATTTTGAATTTTGATCTTTTTCCAAGCTAGCAATATACAGTAGGATACCCTCACACTGCCCAGCAGCATCCACAGCTCCCAGACAGCCCCACGACCACGAGATTGTGCAGCCTGTCCTGGATAATTTTGCCAACTATGGGCTAACAAGCATGCTCTGTGCATGGTTAAGGTAGGTGAGGCTAAGCTATGATGTTCCAGAGGGTGGGTATATTAAATACAATTTCAACTTTTGATATTTTCAGTTTGAAATGGGTTTCAAGTGGAAGTTTCAATGAGTTTCCTGGGATGTGACCCCATCATAAATTGAGGAACATCTGTAATGATGTATGCCTATGTCAATGAGAAGATGAAGAAATTTATTTTTCTTGTTTCATTATGTTTATTAGCATACATGCATCTTAACTCTTCTTTTTAAGCAATGAGGAGCATGGTTAAAGATGGCCCGATTCTGTCTTGTGTGAAGCTCTCATCATCACTCATGTTCAGTTGGGATAAATAATTAAATAGCAATTATTTCGTTCTTCATCATTTACACTCATAATAATCATGGGAAATTCATGATGAATTTAGTAATTCCGAGGGGCTTTCAAGATGATTGATCAGAATCAGGAAGAAGAAATTGGCAAGGCTGATTAAAATATACTTGTTTGTCATGGAAAACTGCATCACACACATAATTCTGTGTGACGGAGAATGGATATGGACATCCTCCTCACCATGCTGGCTCCTTCCTCTCCTCCCTCATTCTCTCAACCCTACCAGGCCCACGTCAAGAGCTGTCAATGAGTCCCATAAGCCTCATAGGCAATCCACTGATTAAACTCTTCCTTCAGAGGATAATGAAGGCAGGAACTATAAGTGGATTTAAGAATTATTGGGATAAAATGATAATATTAGAGCCATAAATGGCTACAGAGAGAAGCTAGGATATATTTAATTCTTAAGGACGGAGATTTTAGGGGTAATCCTCAAACTCAATCCTCCTATAAACAGAATTTAATTAAAAAGTACATAGAAAGAGAGAAGACTTCAGACAGAGAAAAAAGAAGGAATGAATCTGAGGAGACAAGAATGAGAGGTTGTGCTTAGGAAAAGGAAATAAAACCTGTTACATGGAAGAAAGAAGGATTTCTCTTTTGGCTGAATATTACAGTCATAAGATGTCACCTAAACATCACTCTTCCCTGAGTCACCAATGTAAGTAGCTCCTGCCCACTCTGTAGGACATGCTGTCATTACAACACTTACCACTACCTGATTTGGAAAGGGGGGTGTATTAGTCCTTTTTCACATTGCTATAAGGAACTACCTGAGACTGGGTAATTTATAAAGAAAAAGATTAATTGACTCACAGTTCCACATGGCTGGGGAGACTTCAGGAAACTTACAATCATGACAGAAGGCAAAGGGGAAGTAAGACACGTCTTATATGGTGGCAGGAGAGACAGAGAGAGAGCAAGGAGGAAAGCATTACACTTTTAAACCATCAGATCCTGCGAGAACTCACTCGCTATCATGAGACCAGAGTTGGGGGAAACCACCCCATGATCCAATCACCTCCCACCAGGTCCCTCCCCTGACACGTGGGGATTACAATTTGACATGAGATTTGGGTAGGGACACAGAGCCAAATCATATTATTGCACCCCGGTCCCTACCAAATCTTATGTCCTTCTCACATTTTAAAACACAATCATGCCTTCCCAACAGTTCCTCAAAGCCTTAACTCATTCCAGCATTAACTCAAAAGTCCAAGTCCACAGGCTCATCTGAGACAAGGCAAGTCCCTTCCACCTATGAGCCTGTAAAATCAAAAAAAGTTTAGTTACTGCAAATATAGAATGGGAGTACAGGTATCGGGTAAAATTATCCCATTCCAAAAGGGAGAAATTGGCCAAAACCAAGGGGCTATAGGCCCCATGCAAGTCCAAAACCCAAAATCTTAAATCTCCAAAATATTCTCCTTTGACTCCATGTCTCACACCCAGGGCACACTGATGCAAGAGGTGGGCTCTCAAGGCCTTGGGCAGCACCACCCCTGTGGCTCTGCAGGGTACAGACCTGACAGCTGCTTTCATGGGCTAGTGTTGAGTGCCTGCAGCTTTTCCAGGCACATAATGCAAGCTGTCCGTGGATTGATTATTCTGGAGTTTAGAAGATGATGGTCCTCGTCTTACAACTCCACTAGGCAGTGCCCCAGTAGGAACTCTGTGTGGGTACTCCAATCCCACATTTCCCCTCCACATTGCCCTAGTAGAGGTTCTCCATGAGGGCTCCACCCCTGCAGCAGACTTCTGTCCTGACATCCAGATATTTCTATAATGCATCCTCTGAAATCTAGGCAAAGGCTCCCAAACTCTTGCTGTCTGTGAACCTGCAGGCCCAACACCATGTGGAAGCTACCAAGGCTTGATGCTGACATGTTCTGAAGCCATGGCCTGAGCCGTACCTTGGCCTCTTTTAGCCACAGCTGGAACTAGAGTGACTGGGACACAGGGCACCTGAAGCTGCACAGAACAGCAAGGCCCTGGGGCCAGCCCACAGAACCATTTTTCCTTCCTAGCCTCTGTACCTGTGATGAGAGGGGTGGCCATGAAGGTCTCTGACATGCCCTGGAGACATTTTCTCCATTGTCTTGGCTATTAACATTTGGCTCCTCCAATCATGCCAATTTCTGCAACCAACCTTAATTTCTCCCCAGAAAATTGTTTTTTTCTTTTCTACCACATGGTCAGGCTGCAAATTTTCTAAACCCTTATTCTCTGCTTCCCTTTTAAACATAAGTTTCCATATCTGATCACCTCTTTGTGAATGCATATGACTGTACACTTTTAGAAACAACCAGGATACTTTTTAAATGCTTTGCTCCTTAGTAATGTTTTCCCCCAGATACCCTAAATCATCTCTCTCAAGTTCAAAGTTCCACAGATCTCTAGGGCAGGGGCAAAATGCCACCAGTCTCTTTGCTAAAGCATAGCAAGAATGACCTTTACTCCAGTTCCCAAAAAGTTCCTCATCTCCATCTGAGATCAACTCAGCCTGGATTTCATTTTCCATATTACTATCAGCATTTTGGTCAAAACTATTCAACAAGTCTCTAGGAAGTTCCAAACTTTCCCACATCTTCCTGTCCTCTTCTGAGCCCTCCAAACTGTTCCAACCTCTGCTCATTACCCAGTTACAAAGTTGCTTCCACGTTTTCAGATATCTTTATAGCAATGCCTCACTCTCTCTGGACCAATTTTCTGTATTAGTCCATTTTCACACTGCAAAGAACTGGGTATCTAAGACTGGGTAATTTATGAAGAAAAGAGGTTTAATTGACTTACAGTTCCATATGGCTTGGGAGGCCTTAGGAAGCTTATGATCATGGCAGGAGGCAAAGGGGAAATAAGGCATGTCTTACATGGCAGCAGTAGAGTCAAAGTAAGCAGGGGAGCACCACACTTCTAAACTGTCAGATCCTGTGAAAACTCACCCACCATCAAAGGAACAGCATGAAGGAAATCCTCCCCCCCCCCAACCCATAATCCAGTCACCTCCCATCAGGTCCCTCCCCTGACATGTGGAGATTACAATTCAACATGAGATTTGGATAAGGTCACAGAGCCAAATCATATCAGGGAGTCTGTTTTTCACTAGAGTGTGAGCTACTTAAGAATGTGAAAAGCGTCATCTAGCACACAGTAGGCACTCACAAGGTGCTTATGGAGGGAAGGAGCGAAGGAAGGAAGGGGGTGGGGGAACTACAGAATGCTTGGTATATTATATATGATCCTAGCCTTCACACTTGATTGCTTTTGAGTGGCATTTTAACGCACTGTTGATATTATTCAAGACATTGACATTCTTTTAGCTTATTTTCCTAATTAATCATCTGAGCCAACACTTCATTGAGTTGAATTTGTTTCTTAATTTTCAGCCTTATAAACACATCCTGAAAACGCATACCTCTGTCTTCTTTCTGTTGCAGATTCCTCCCCTTGGAATGCCTTGGTCATCACGACCAAAAGTGACCTCTCCCTCTGTACTCATTATCACCCCTTTCTGTGCCAATTACTTGAGAGGTCTTACATTGTTGAGCTCCTGAGTGTAATTTTGCTTTTACCTATTTGTGGCTTTCCCCCAGTCGTGCTATAAGCTTCCAGAGCCCAAAGACCAAGACTTGTATTTGACGTCCCTCTGCTCCCAAGAGCACCTGGCATCAAATTTTGCGCAAAGTAGGTGCTCAAATATTCTCTATTCACATATTTGAGGAGCTAGATTATTTTAGGAATCATAGTTTGCTATGTTTCATTACAATACTAATCATAAAAGTCAAAATTTTGATGAGTGAAACTCAACCAGAATTCCTGAGTTAACATAAATATTTTGATTTGCATCACTTTTATCAGAGTTATGACATTTCATTGAGAACAGAAATCTCAAAGTCTTCACCTTCCACCTGGCCATTCCAAAGGCAGCCGCTGCTTCCTATTCTACACCTTCAGCCCTAAATAAGGAGAGTTTGTCTGGAAATCACCACTTCAGAAAAGATTTACCTGTAGATTGTTGGCTCTCAGAATGTGGGAACTTTTTCATCTTCATTGTTCCCATTTCTAGCACATAGATATTAGCTAATTCAACATCAGCCATTATTGAAGGATTCAATTATTTTTATTACAGCATACTAAAGCTTTCACTAAAACTTCAGATCATTAAATACCTACCATTTTTTGAGCATCTGCTCTGTGCTGGGACACATTTTACCTAATTTAATCCTTCCAAGAACCCTGGGAGGCAGAGATTAGAATGATGAACAAAAGAGATTAAGTAATTTTCTGGAGTTCAAAAAGCTGGTAAATGATGAGTGGTTCTCAAATCCAGGTACTTCCAATTTCAGATAAGGGTCAAAATGATTTTTGAGTTTAAAAAGAATAATTGTCCATGGTTAACTCTCAATGAATCAGAACATTCACTCATTCACTGAAACACAATGCCCTTTATATTCTCTGGGATATAAAAATAAAAAACAACACCCCAGTCCCCAAACATGTGACATTAAATTAACCAACAGGCTTAACTGGGCTGAAAGCATAAGCACATACTTTTAAAAGTACACATTTTAAAAACTAAATTGTGAACTTACACAATAACTTGCCTTTCCCATATGAGATCAATTTGTTGAGCCTGCTCACCTCAGGATAAGAAAGCACTTATTTTTCATCTTGCCCTGATGGATAAAACGATGACAGGAAATGAGGTGCTTCAGACCAAGGTGTTCGCACATCGGTTGGCAAACATGATTACCCAAAAATTCCTTTCCAGAAATGACCCTTCTTGAGCCTATACGGCTTCATAGAAATCGGCAACAATCACAAACAGGATTTTGACACCCACCTTGCACATCTAGCACAGGTGAGTCCATCTGTTGTTAAATCATATCACTTAAACACCTGAAACGCAGGCCATCATCAGAGCCAGCCTGGGCCGTCCTGCCCCCACCACACTTTCAGGTTCTGCCAGGAGCTCAGGGCTTGACCTCTCCCCAGCAAGCAGCCGTCCTTCTATTCCGTTTTAGCCCCACCCTAAGCTACCGCTGCCAAAGGTGTTAGCTAATTAACCAACTCTTGCTGTTGGTTCAGCTGAATTAAATAAGTAGTTATTGAGTACTTGATGTGCAGGCTTAGCATTAATTAACTGGCATGAACTTCAGTTTGGGCCCCAACCAGGAGAGACTTGCCCTTTAGTGGGAATCTTGAGGAACACGTTGCTCTGACAGTGTTGAAGGGTTAACATCTCATCTCAGGGTAGGACCCTGCCTCACCTGCTGTGAGGTCAAAAGTCTGTCCCTTCCCAAGGCAGTGATGAAACACAAGTGGGGGCACCAGCTCCGCCCACTCTGCCAGGACTCCGCCCCTACTGAGAGGTCTCACTCTAAACCAAATGCTGTGTTGCTGTAGCGTCAAGATCATTTCCCCAATATCCCGCCACCAAACCAGAGGGCTGGCAACCCAATCCTTCCTGTACTAGAAATTCTGCAGCTCCACTGCACTATCCAGGGCCAGCTGTAAAAATACTAAAATTTCCACATGCATCTGATCATATCATAATAGATGTCTAGTTTAGAAAGCATTCAAGCAAAATCAATAGTGAAAGCATCAGAGTTCACAAATTGTTCAAAAATAATAAAGCTGATTCTTCGTGTTAAAAAGCCCCTCACCAAAAGTTATACTTTTTTAATTTACATAATGGAGAACAATAAACTTTATTTTAAAACATAAGTAAAAATTCTCTTTTAATCTTTAAGTATAAAACACACGTTTTGGCTATATTTTATTGGCACATCTCAAAATTAACGTAAAAGTGTTCATTGTTGATAGAAACAAAAAGTATCTGTGCCAGAAAAGTCATAATTGGACGAGTAGCTGTGACATCAAGTCTTGTAATTGAAGTAGAAACTCTGAATGAGCTCTGCTGCAGCAGAACCCACAGTCTCCTCTCTGGAATTAACACTCCAGAGATCCATAAAAGATTAATCAAGACAAAGAATCAATAACTTCTCAAGTGCTAATAAGCACTGCCTTGTTCTGTGATATGTTGAGCAGTTTATCATGTTTAGCCGTATGAAGATTTATAGAAAATCCATAGTTAAAACTGGAGGATGAGGTAATGCAACACTTAGTAAATGAAGCCAATTAAAATTTATGCTTGATACCATGCATTCCAAGGACCTGAAAAAAATCACTTTTGATTCCCCCTCCCCTTTTCTTAAAGATAAGAAAAAAGAGTTAGTCCGGTCACTTAATAGTATTATTAGGGAATTACTAAGAAAAGTTTCATGCGATTCCAACGACCAGCTCCCTGTTCTGGAGCGGAGGGCAGGAACATGCACTGAAAATTCGTCGAGTTTTCCTTCTGCTGCTCTTGCTCACACAAGCATCAACTTTTCCTGGAATTCTTTGTGAAAGTTATATAAAATACCTTTAGGATCATTTAGGTCTCTACTCTCAATCAAGCTGATGGATCCACAGGTCATGTGAGCAGATGAGTTAATGGGTAATTAATAGTTCATCAATTGCAGGTCTTGACCATTAGGTTACGTCACGAGCGTTACTCTATGGCGTGTGATAATTAAAAGCATCAGATTATATGTTTAGTAAATTAATCTTTGAAGAACTATTATGATCATGAGAATATGCCTAATCAAATAGATGGGCCACAGTAAATGTTTTCATAAATTTGGAAACATAAACTACTGTGAATAATTAGAAACAAGTAGATCCTGGTGGGGAGTTTCCTCCAGTGTCAACAATTAGAAAGATGAGAGAGCTACATTAGATAAATTGAACTCCCTAGTTGAATCAAAGTTTAAAATGAAAATATATGAACACTGTGAAAAAGACCAAGTTTTCTCAATTAAAAAATAAAGTTCATCAAAAAGTGATAAATAATACTTTTTAAATTGATAATGTAGGCTGGGCGTGGTGGCTCACACCTGTCATCCCAGCACTTTGGGTGGCCAAGGTGGGCGGATCACCTGAGGTCAAGAGTTTGAGACCAGCCTGGCCAACATGGTGAAACCCCCATCTCTACTAAAAATACAAAAATCAGCATGGTGGCAGGTGCCTCTCATCCCATCTACTCAGGAGGCTGAGGCAGGAGAACTGTTTGAACCTGGGAGGTGAAGGTTGCAGTGAGCCAAGATCGCACCACTGCATTCCAGCCTGGGTGACACAGCAACACTCCATCTCAAAAAGAAGAAAAGAAAGAAAAATTGATAATATAATCGATCCTTAAAAATAAGTAAAGAATTTACAAAGCCGGGCGCGGTGGCTCAAGCCTGTAATCCCAGCACTGTGGGAGGCCGAGGCGGGTGGATCACGAGGTCAAGAGATCGAGACCATCCTGGTCAACATGGTGAAACCCCGTCTCTAC
>NW_016107335.1:2587015-2610203 GCF_001604975.1 Cebus imitator | reverse complement strand
TTTTTTTTTTTTAATCAGAAAAGTCTGGTGAATAATGAGCTAAGTATGCTTTATTTAACAGTGGATCCTGGCAGGAGTGATGGGCACATACCTAGGCAGGATCCCCGATATGGGCGCTACCTCCAGCCACTGGTGAAATTTGCTTCAAACGCCTCTTTTGAAGTGTCCTTGGGAAGTTCATTTGAGGGCTTCAGGATGTCAAATCTCTTCCCACTCACAGTTTAGTTAAATGTAAAACTGGCCAGAAATCATGCACAGGCCAGTGGAACAAATACAGAGGCCTAAGAACCAAGGGTATGTCTCACACATCAGGAGTCGCCAAAGGACAGGCGGGGTGCGGGTGTTCGTTAGTATCCCTGTGCCTTCCAGAAACACAGAGCAAGGGGCTGCATGGCTTAGAGAATAAGAAAATGGATTCGATCACACAAGTGCTAGTTCAGAGTCCTCAGGGCTTCAAAGGTCAACTCAGTGGCTCGGCAGCCACCACACAAGCTCCAGTGACTGCCTTCCCTCCAGCCACACACGCTGCGGCTTTGCCCCACTGCTGGTTTCTCACGGTTCTAACAAGCTCCCAAGAGCGACCTTGGCTACGTGCTTCTTCATACCATGGAAGGAGGAGAGATTATGGTGACTCTCCTTAACGCATCAATCAATGGGTGGATAAAGAAACTGTGATGCATATATAAATGGAATACTACACAGCCATAAAAAGGAATGAATTAACAGCATTCGCAGTGACCTGGGTGAGAATGGAGACTATTATTCTAAGTGAGGTAACTCAGAAATGGAAAACCAAACATCCTATGTTCTCACTGCTATGTGGGAGCGAAGCTATGAGGACGCAAAGGCGTAAGAATGATCCAATGGACTTTGGGGACTTGGGGGGAACGGGGGCGAGGGATAAAAGACAACAAATATGACGCAGTGTATGCTGCTCAGTTGATGCATGCACCAGGATCTCACAAAACATCACTAAAGAACTTACTCATATAACCCAATACCACCTGTACCCCAACAACTTAAGGAAAAATAAAACTATTTTTTTAAAGTGAGGAAGAGCTTTCCTCACGGTCCCCAGGAAACTTAAGTTTCACTGGCCCCAGTGGGGTCACATTCTGATTCCTAAAGCAATCAGCAGGAAGGCCGGAATTAGTCCAGTCCAGGCCTGGCATGGAGACTCATGGACTGTGGCGCCCGGAGGGCTCATGTTTTTGAGGAAAGGTACAAACGTGGCTGAGACAAACAGCACCCAGCACACAGCAGTGTGAGTACCAGGCCGATCTCCCCTTCTCGGGAGATGCAGTATGAAGTCCACTCATCCGCGTCTCAGGGGAGAGTCAGTGCATGGTTCTCCATCATCCGCGTCTTAGCGGGGAGACGGTGCACGGTTCTCCATCATCCGCATCTGGGGGTGGGGACGGTGCACGGTTCTCCATCATCTGCGTCTCAGGGTAGAGTCGGTGCACGGCTCTCCATCATCCGCATCTCAGTGGGGATATGGTGCAAGGTTCTCCATCATCCGCATCTCAGTGGGGAGACTGTGCACGGTTCTCCATCATTGGTGTCTCAGGGGGGAGACAGTGCACGGCTCTCCATCATCCGCGCCTCAGCGGGGAGACGGTGCACGGTTCTCCATCATTTGCACCTCAGCAAGGAGACGGTTTCTCCATCATTCGCATCTCAGAGGGGGGAGACTGTGCATGGTTCTCCATCATCCGCACCTCAGCGGGGAGGCTGTGCACGGTTCTCCATCATCCACACCTCAGCGGGGAGACTGTACACAGCTCTCCATCATCCGCATCTCAGAGGGGAGACTGTACACAGCTCTCCATCATCCGCGTCTCAGAGGGGAGACGGTGTACAGTTCTCTATCATGCCTCCCAAGGACGTGAGCACTGATTTGCATGCAGTTAGTCACGCTCTCACCCAGCAAGATC
This sequence comes from Cebus imitator, assembly GCF_001604975.1. Lineage (NCBI taxonomy): Eukaryota > Metazoa > Chordata > Mammalia > Primates > Cebidae > Cebus > Cebus imitator. The sequence goes on along the minus strand of NW_016107335.1, from coordinate 2,608,266 downwards.
TGGTTCAACAATGCAATTGCCTCAGAACCTAGAACTAATTAAGGTAGAGTTCCAGGTCATGGCCTCATAATCAAGGGATAATTATCTTCGCTGTTTAAATCGCATCATTTTGATGAAATATAAAAGATACATGGCAAATAAACATCTAATTACATGGCAACTTCAGTGTAATTATTATTAAGTCATCCATAAGATATAAAATCATTACCAAATGTATTTATTATAATCAGCCTTGCTACTGCCAAAAAGTTTCACATGACTATGTCTCAGAAAAGACCCAATTTTAAAATAACACCAAGCATTAAAAAACAAATTTGTTTGTTTTTGTTTTTTCTTTACCAAATAGGATCCTAAGTCTTTTCACTTGGGTTCAATTCAAGGCACTTCAGAACACCAGAAAAAAAGAGAAAAAAAGATACAGAATAGGAAAAAAAAACAGCTAAAGGAATATGAAGAAAAAACAGAAACAAATGAAATCTTCTCAAATCTCATAAACTTTCAGATTAAAAGAAAAAAGTCTGAAATCCAAAAGGCAATATAGCAAATGGTGAAAGAAGCAAAGGCTCCAATTAAAGAACTGCTGCTAATGTTTCCAGAATTCAGGATGCAGAACTTTTCCATTCCCCCTCAAGGGAGAGTAGATTGTCACAAGATTATCACAAGCCTCTCTTTCTCAAAATTACTTACAAAGAAAAGCTCAGCGTTCACTATGTCTACCTTTGATAAGGCGGCAAACACATATCTTTCTCACCATGGATCTGTTCTTCCACAAAGTACGACTGAAATGGCTTTACGAAAAGTGACATCACCAATTGCTGGTATTGATGGTGATTTGGAGAAGAAATTGGTAAGTTTGCTCAGATTGACTGCCTCTATATGCCCCATTTTGGTGTAATGATTTTCTTTCTATTCTTCATCACTTTTTCCCAAATGACTTCATATTCTTATTTCTCTAACCCTGCAAATACTGCATATGCTGGTTTTCACTGACTGGATTCCAGAAGTTGTGTCTATTTGCCGCATATCTGAAAGCCGCTGTTTATCATCTCTTACTCCAAAGGCAGTACTGCCCATAAGAATTAGATTCAACTTTTAAGTGAGTCAATACTGAGAAAAAACGAGTAAACTGGAGTTTATTCAAAATGAGGAGGAGAGAAGGTGAAAGGGTGAAAGAGGTGGGGGGAGAAGGTCGCAAACAGCTGGGCACCACAGGGTAGGGCCAGGCACACAGAAGAGATAAAGCAGCCATGCTCAGGCTCCACTCCTCTTCCCGAGGCAGCAGGACCTGGGCGCCCGTGGCCTCCTCCCTCTGGGGCAGATGCTCATGGCTCAGGGAAGCCCTGTCTTCCCCTCGTCCCCAGGAGTGAGCTTCCAACTTCACGTCTTCCACTTCTCTTTTGAAGAGCGAGGTTGGCTCCAGGAAATCCAGTCAACCAAACAAGGGGAAGAGACAGGCTGATTCCAAACACCCAAGGACGCCTCCCTGAGTAGATACACTGAGTGCCCACCACGTGCCCTGACCCGTGCAGATCGGATCACGCCTGCTCATCTTACACATGTTCTTTTCCTTTTCGGTCTTTCTCTAAATTCCTGTCGTTTTTCTATTTCGTGTCCAGGTTACCTATGGTTCCTGCAGCAATGGAGAGCAGAGGGACTGGGTCCTCCTTTGACCTTGGCCTCCTCCCTAACACCCTGAGTGCCAGCCTCCTGGTGCCAACGTGTCCTCGGGTAGCCCTGTACCCAGCACGCTACTGACTCTGCTCCCCTAAAGTTCTCAACCTTTTTCTTACCAAATTCAATCCCATGTTTCAGTCTGCATTCCTCTGCAGTCTCCAAGCATTTGAGCTGATGGACGCCCCATCCGTGCTTCCCAAAATCTCCCCTACGAATTTCCATGACACTGAGTCTCCCTGCTTCACTTGCTTCCCCTCAGTGACGACCCCAACTCAATTATGTCCCAACACCGTCATCAGACCCCCACCAACGTTTCCTCCCAGCCTCCCTCTCTCTAGGTCCATGGGCACCCTACTCACTCACCCCACCCGCAGCCTCTCTGGCCCCTCTGTTCTTTCTTTACTCACCTCAAAGCAGCTCAGAGTTCCCACTATGTTTGTCTTAGGTCCCTTCCACCTCCCCACCTGCCGCTGGCCCTCACACTTGGACCCCTGACCCACTCATACAGCCGTGTTCCCGATGATCTTTCCACTCATGCACAAATAGGAAACTCATCTGCCTACAGGTAGCACTTTAAGAATCCCCCAAATCCTCTTTATCTAAGATTACCGTCCAAACACTTAGGGCTACACACAATCTAGGCACTGACTGCCTGTGTTCACACCCCACCCGATCTTCCAGTTCTGCACCCATGCTTGCCCTGACCATGATCACGTACGTGGAACACTCTCTTCTCTGAAATCTTGTTGAACATATTGTCACCTTCATATATTTAGAATTTTTTTTTTCTTTTTTTGAGACAGTTTTCCTCTGTCGCCCAGGCTGGAATGCAGTGGCGTGATCTCAGCTTACTGCAACCTTTGCCTCTTGGGTTCAAGAGATTCTCCTGCCTCAGCCTCCCAAGTAGCTAGGATTACAGGTATGCACCACCATGCCCAGCTAATTTTTGTATTTTTAGTAGAGACAGGGTTTCACCATGTTGGCCAGACTTGTGTCAAACTTCCAACCTCAGGTGATCCGCCCACCTCAGCCTCCCTAAGTGCTGGGATTACAGGTGTGAGCCACCATGTCCAGTCACCTTCACAGATTTAGTATTTAATTAAAGATAGGCCTGTCTTGTTACAGAACTTTTAAAACTTAATTTGTTTATTTTTTGGTTTTTGCCTCCTCCAGTGAAATGGTTAACTCCTTGAAAGAAAGCCTATACCCAAGTTTATTTTTCATTATTCTTACCGCTGAACATTAGTTAGTATTTGATAGTCATTAAACTATTGTTTTACTCGTTCAACAAATATTCATAGAGACTAGGTCCCTGGAGCTGCACCTGGTACTGAGACACCATGGTGTACGAGAAACATGACTCTTGCCATTAAGAGATTTCAATCCAATGAGTAAGTAATCACAGCTAATACCATGGCAAATGCTGTCATGGGCCAAGTTCAAGTTCTACGCAGGCCCAGAGGAGGAAGAACCTTAGAGGTGGGAAGATTATGCAACACAGACATGTTTAATAATCTTAGAAGTGATCAAATCCTTCCCGTCTCCATCCACCTCCCTCACTGGAACTCCTCCTCCCCCACTTTTAATCCTAATGCATTCAGGGTCTTCCCTCCTCACGGCCTTATTCTCCAGGAATTGTTCTACACGTTAAAGTGAAATTTCAAAGTTTTGTGACAGGTATGCAATCGTATGTGGAACCACCAAATCCTTCTTTCCAAGTCCTCTTTTTTTTTCCTTACAAAACAGTAAGCACATAGTGTGTTACCTCTACAAGGCGATTCCTTAAACCTTTCACAATTAATTACCTATAAAATTCAAGCACCATGAGCAAAACCTCAGACTCCCTTTCTCTCTTTTCTTTACACTCCAATAATAATCTATAAATGATCTAAGGGAAAAAAAATCTCAAGGGCAGATATATTTTAGATTTCGGTGAGACATAAGATCCTCGATTCTCCTTTCTTAGAATGTTCTAGAAGATCCATAGTTAACGCCTAAAATGACATATGCCTTTTCCTTCCTTCTTGACTTCACTTTTAGTTCCTATTAGATATTTCTGCCTGTTTACTGTAACCAGGTCTTCTGAGTTTCTGCTTTTAGCAAAAGGACACATAGTGATAATATTTACTGAGATGGGAAAGACCAATATTTTATATATTTAAATGGTGATAAACCAATAATTAAGCTTGAGGCATGTTACCTTAGAGATGCTTTTGAGACATCTCTACTCACAAGTGACAAGGAGACAGGTGGATAGATACCCTGGGCCCCTGGAGGGAGTTGTGGGCTGTGCGTAACAATATAGGGTCATGGACAACACAGTGCAGAGGAGTGGCCGGGTCACCTGGGAGAGAGAGGCAAAGGCCCAGGGCTCAGCACCAAGTCCTGGGAACTACACACCAGAGGGCTTGTATCTCTACAAATTGGAGGAGGCCTCCTAAAGGAAATTGAGAATAATCAGAGAAAGGAAGTAAACCAAGAAAATGTGCGTTTGTAGCAGCCAAGAGAGGAGGGTGTCTTGAAAGGGAGCCATGCTGAGCTGGGGAAGGAAAGACTGATGTGGACACGAAATAGGAATTTTGACTTAGATTGGATTGGACTACTTTTTAACTCTTGAAAATAAGAGAATGACCAGGCACATTGGGTCATGCTTACAATCCCAGCACTTTGGGAGGCTGAGGTGGTAAATCATGTGAGGTCAGGAGTTCAAGACCAGCCTAGCCAACATGGTGAAACCACATCTCTACTAAAAATACAAAAATTAGCTGGGCGTGACTGTACACACCTGTAATCCCAGCTACTAAGGAGGCTGAGACAGGAGAATCACTTGGACCCTGGACGCAAATGTTGCAGTGAGCCAAGATCACACTACTGTACTCCAGCCTGGGTGACGGTGGCAGATGAGAAAGAAAGAGAGGAAGAGAGAAAGAAAGAGAGGGAGAAAGAGAGAGAGAGAGAGAGAGAGANGAGGGAGAAAGAGAGAGAGAGGGAGGGAGGAAGGAGGGGTGGGGAGAGGAGGGAAGGGGAGGGGGAGGGAGGAGGGGAGAAAAAAGATTGTCCTAATATTGTACCTGAAATGGACTGTAAGAGCTGCCTGAGATGTCATCTGACAGAGAGAAGATTTGGCAGAGCGCAGCTGAAGGTAGTGGTCAGCGGAGAAAAGAGATTCCTGGCAGCTGGTTCCCTGGAGATGAGACAGACAGGAGAGGAGCTGCCCGTCATGAAAAATGTCTGGTCAGCAGGAAACCTGGGAAGTTAATTAAACAGACTCAGGTAAAGGTTGGATCAAGGAAAGGTTGAGGAGAAAAATCTTATTGAGGTTGATGGGAGCCAAAGTGGGAGGCACTTAGGAATTGGCAATAGACATCACCATGAAAACCCTTTGCAATATCAACAGTCTTCAGCACTGAACTTAGAGAACCAGACAGCAAAGTCTTTGTCAGTGGCATCTAGCACTCATTACTTAGAAAGTGCCCTGAATCTGAGAGGTGGAAGTGGCCAAACCAAGTCATAGGCCGGGGTAGGGTACAAAATAAATCTGTTGGCTCATTCTAAAAGTCTTCCTTCCCACCACAGATGAAATCAAGTTAAAAAGTAATGTCGAAAATGCTCTTTAGGCAACACTACCCACAAAAGCCAAAAGGTGGAAATAACCCAAATGTCCATCAACTGATGAATGAACGAAATGTGTTCTATTCATACAATGAAATATTACTCAGCCATAAAAAGGAATGAAGTTCTGATCCATGCTACAACATAGACGAACCTTGAAAAATTGTGCTTAGGGAAAGAAGCCTATCTCATATAAGAATATGATTCCATTTACATGAAATATCCTGAATAAGTCCAAAGAGACAGAAGACAGGCTGATGTTTTCTAGGGACCAGAGGCAGTTGGGATGATTGCTTAATTGGTACGATTTATATTGGGGTGATTTAAATGTTCTGGAATTAGAGAGAGGAGGTGATTGCATAACACTGTGAAGGTATCAAATGCCACTGAATGCTTTAAAATAGTTTAAAATGGTTAATTTTGAATTTGTAGATTGTTTTTGGCAGTTATGGTCATTTTCACAACACTGGTTCTATCTATCCATGAGCATGGGATTTGTTTCCATTTCTTTGTGCTACCTATGATTTAGTTCAGCAGTGTTTTGTAGTTTTCCTTGCAGAGAAGAAATGTTTTCCTTGTACAGATCCTTTACCTCCTTAGTTAGGTATATTCCTAAGTTTCTTGGTTTTTGTTTTTGCAGCTGTTGTAAAAGGTGTTAAGTTCTTGATGGCTGGCATGGTGGCTCACACCTGTAACCCTAGCACTTTGTGAGGCCAAGGTGGGCAGATCACTTGAGGTCAGGAGTGCAAGATTAGCCTGGCCAACATGTTGTAACTCCCTCTCTACTAAAAATACAAAAAATTAGCCAGGCATGGTGGTGCATTCCTGCAATCCCAGATACCCAGGAGGCTGAGGCAGGAGAATTGCTTGAACCCAGGAGGCAGGGGTTGTAGTAAGCCAAGATTGCACCACTGCACTCCAGCCCGGGTGACAGAACGAGACTCCATCTCAAAAAACAGGAGTTAAGTTCTTTATTTGATTCTCATCTTGGTCACAGTTGGTGTATAGCACTGCTATTGATTTGTGTACATTGATTTTGTATCCTGAAACTTTGCTGAATTCATTTATCAGGTGTAGGAGCTTTTTGGAGGAGTCTTTAGGGTTTTCTACATATACGATTATATCATCAGTGACCAGCAACAGTTTGACTTCCTCTTTACCAGTTTGGATGCCCTTTATTTCTTTATCTTATCTGATTACTCTGGCTAGGACTTCCGGTACTACATTGAATAGAAGTGATGAAGTGAGCATCCTTGTCCTGCTCCAGTTCTCAGAGGGGATGCTTTCAACTTTTCCTCATTCACTAAGCTATTAGTTGTGGGTCTGTCATAGGTGGCTTTTATTAGCTTGAGGTATGTCCTTTCTATGCCAGTTTTGCTGAGGGTTTTAACCATAAGTGATGCCAGATTTTGTCAAATGCTTTTTCTGCATCTATTGAAATGATCATGATTTTTGTTTTTAATTCTGTTTATGTGGTATATCACATTTATTGACTTGTGTATGCTAAACTTACATATCTTGACCTGCATCCCTAGTATAAGACCCACTTGATCATGGTGGATTATCTTTCTGATATGCTGTTGGATTCGGTTAGCTAGTATTTGTTGAGGATTTTGGCTTCTATGTTCATTGAGGATATTGGTCTGTAGTTTTATTTTTTATTACGTCCTTTCTTGGTTTTGGTATTAGGGTGATACTGGCTTCATAGGATGACTTAGGGAGGATGCCCTCCTTCTCTATCTTTTTGAATCATTTCATTAAGATTGGTACCAATTCTTCTTTGAATGCTTGGTAGAATTCCGCTGTGAATCCATCGGGCCTTAAGACTTTTTTTTCTTGGCAATTTCTTTATTACTGTTTCAATCTCACTACTTGTTATTGGTCTGATCTAATTTAATCTAGGAGAGTTGTGTACTTCCAGAAATTTATCATCTCTTCTAGATTTTCTAGTTTGTGTGTATAAAGGTGTTCATAGTAGCCTTGAATTAGTTTTTGTGTTTCTGTGGTATCAGTTGTAATAGCTACAATTTCATTTCTAATTGAGTTTATTTGGATCTTCTCTCTTCTTTTCTTGGTTAAGTTTACTAATGGTCTATCGATTTTGTTGAACTTTTCAAATAACCAGCTCTTTCACTTATCTTTTGTATATTTTTGTTTCAATTTCACTTAGTTCTGCTCTGATCTTTGTTATTTCTTTTCTTCTGCTGGGTTTAGGTTAATTTCCAATTTTATTCCACTGTAGTCTGAGGGGGTACTTGATAATAATTTTGATTTTCTTAAATTTATTGAGACTTTTGTTTTGTGGACTATCATATGATCTGTCTTGGAGAATGTTCCATGTACTGATGAAAGGAATGCATATTCTGCAGTTGTTGGGTAGAATGTTCTGTCAAGTCTATTTGTTATATGGTATAGTTTAAGTCCATTGTTTCTTTGTTGACTTTCTGTCTTATTCACCTGTCTAGTGCTGTCAGTGAAGCATTGAAGTTCCTCACTATTATTGTGTTGCCTTCTATCTCATTTCTTACGTCTAGTAAAATTGTTTTATAAATTTGTGCGCTCCAGTGTTAGGTGCATGTATATTTAGGATTGTGATATTTTCCTGTTGGAATGATTTTTTTATCATTTTATAATGTCCCTCTTTGTCTTTTTTAACTGTTGTTGCTTTAAAGTCTGTTTTGTCTAATATAAGAAGAGCTACCCCTGCTCACATTTGGTTTCCATTTGCATCAAATACCTTTTTCTACCCCTTTGTCTTAAGTTTATATGAGTCCTTATGTGTTAGGTGAGTTTTTTGCAGACAGAAGATTATTTGGTTGGGGGATTTTTATTCATTCTTCCATTCTGTATCTTTTCAGTGGAGCATTTAATGTAATTCCCATCAAAATCCATCATGATTCTTCACAGAACTACAAAAAATTCTAAAATCCTTATGGAACCAAAAAAGGCCCTGCATAGCCAAAGCAATACTAAGTAGAAAGAACAAATCTGGGTGTATCACATTACTTTGAAATATACTACAAGTCTGTAGTTACCAAAACAGTATGGTACTGGTATAAAAATGGGCATGTAGACCAATGGAACAGAATAGAGAACAGAGAAATAAAGATATTTACAGCCAACTGATCTTTGACAAAGCAAACAAAAACATTAAGTGGAGAAAAGACATCCTATTCAACAAGTGGTGCTGGGATAATAGCTAGCCACATGTGAAAGAATGAAGCTGGATCCTCATCTCTCGCCTTAAACAAAAATCAACTCAAGATAGATCAAGGACTTAAATCCAAAACCTGTAACAATAAAAATTCTAGAAGATAACATCAGAAAAAAACCCTTCTAGACATTGGCTTATGCAAAGAGTTCATGACAAACAATCCAAAAGCAAATGCAACAGAAACAAAAATAAATAGATGAGACTTAATTAAACTAAAAAGCTTCTGCACAGCAAAGGAAACAATCAGCATAGTAAGCAGACAGCCCACAGAGTGGGAGAAAATATTTGCAAACTATGCATCCAGCAAAGGACCAGTATCCAGAATCTACAAGGAACTCAAACAAACCAGCAAGAAAAAAACAAATAATCCCATCCCAAAGTGGACAAAGGACATGAACAGACAATTCACAAAAGAAGATATACAAATGGCCAAAAGACATATGAAAAAATGCTCAACATCACTAATAATCAGGGCAATGCAAATCAAAAGCACAGTGCAATACCACCTTACTCCTGCAAGAATGGCCATGATCAAATGATCACAAAATAGCAGATGTTGGCATGGATATGGTAAAAAGGGAACACTTTTACACTGCTGGTGGGACTGTAGACTAGTATAGCCACTATGGAAGACCGCATGGAGATTCCTTAAAGAACTAAAGGTAGAACTACCACTGTATCCAGCAATTTCACTATTGGGTATCTACCCAGAGGAAAAGAAGTCATTATATGAAAAGGACACTTACACATGAATGTTTATAGCAGTGCAAGTCACATTTGCAAAAGTACGGAACCAGCCTAAATGCCTATTCATGAAAGAGGGGATAAAGAAAATGTGTTATATATATAACATGGAATACTACTCAGCCATAAAAAGGGAAGAAACAATAGCATTTAAGAAACCTGAATGGAGTTGGAGACCATTCTTCTAAGTGAAGTCACTCAGGAATGGAAAGCCAAACATCACATGTTCTTACTCATAAGTGAGAGCTAAGCTATGAGGATGCAAAGGCATAAGAATGATACAATGCACTTTGAGGAAGGGTGGGAAGGGTGTGAAGGGTTAAACAAATGTTATGTGAAAAGGTTCCCGGGAACAATTTGGTACAATTTGAAATTAACAAAACTCGATGGAAATACACTATGTTTAAATAAAAATACATAAATTGGTTAATTTTATGTAATGTAAACCTTACTTCAATAAATTTATTTTTAGTTTTTAGAAATTTCCCTTTAGGAGCAAAACCTCATAAAATGCAACATGAAAGGGAAAATGAAAAAGGGCAGGAGTAGTGTCATAACTTTGCATTAATGTAAATTGTATTAGGGCAGTGAGAAGAGCTTATAAATGACTATCATACAAAGAGGACTCGGATCTTTTTAGCCCCCCTAGGGATTCATCTTGCCCTCCTCATCAGGACACATTCGTCCTCAAGCAAAGGAGAATTATCATTCCCTGGGATCCTTCGAAGATTCCAAGAGAGTCCCAGCAATTTGTCTTCATAATTTTATGTCCTTTTACTTAAAAGTGTTCCCAAAATCGTATAAGCTTCTGGCTTCCCCAGAACTTTCTAGACCCATCCCGTGGAGTCCTCTCCTGCCCTGAGAGAGAGGTGCTGCCCATGCACTGAGCCAGCAACTTCCACTCGGGAGCAGCGACTAAAGCCAATGCCAGCCACTAAAGAAATATCCTTTTCCAGGACCAGGAAAGATTTCTTGAGGTGCCAATAAGACCAATCTGCTTTCTGTTTTCAAAACTCCTATGCTTTATTTGGCTTTGATTTCTTACTTATCTACACAAATGAGTGACTCCTATGTCTCCAGAATTGCCACCTGGGGGACCTAGATGATGCAAGCCCCTCAGTTAATTAATACATCCCAGCTCTGGCTAACACACAAAAAGATGTTCACCAAAGCCTGGTCCCCTCCAAATAGGAGGATGGCGTTAAGCTTCCAAGCAAATAACCCAAGTCCCTAAACAAGTCCTAGAGTCCACCCTTCCCCCTCTGCCAGGGCTCACTCTGGCCACACCCGCCACACCCACACCAACCGCACACAGTGCTCTTGAATTGCTCTTGAATTTGAGGTTTGCTCCTGTCTGAGAGCTTTGCAGTTGGCTTCCCCCCACCTGGAACGTGCTTCCCCAAAATATGCGCATGGAATTCCCTGTCCTCTTCAGGTCTGTCTCCCATGCTCCTCCTCCGTTACCCGCTCCGAAACTGCACTCTGTCCCCGTTACTTCCTGCTCCCTTCCAAGTTGACTTTCTTCCCTAATGTTCATTAACGACCCAGGACAGGCTGCACATTCTGCCAACGCCTCCTGCTGCTGTCCATCTTCCCCACCTGACAATCCACTCTGCAGGGGCAGGAATGTGGACGTTCTTACCACATCTCCAAGGTGCAGACCAGTGCCTGGTGTGTGATGGGTGTCAGCATCTGCCTGGGGAGGTAGGGCTGGGTTAATTAATCATGCAGTGAGGGGCGGGCTAAGGAGATGATTCAATGCAAGGGGAAAAAGTCAAGTCAAAGGTAATTCATTCACATTTGTCTAATTGTGTCGTATTTATACCACGGAGGACTATTCAGCAATAAACAGGAATAAAATACAGATGTGTGTGACTGTGGGAATCAATTTCAAATGCATTATTGGGTAAAAGAAGTCAGACCCAAGAGAGTCTATGCTGGGTTGTCCCATGTACATGTACTCCAGGAACAGGCAACATCCATCCATGGTGATAGAATTCCGAAAGTGGTTGCCTGATTTAGAGGGCAGGAAATGAGAAATGACTGAAAAGGGTCACAAGGGAACTTTTCTGGGTTGATACAAATGTTCTGTATTTTGTTTGGGGCAGGGCTACATGGATATACATGTGTTAAAACTCAAACTGAGCACCTCAGATCTCTGTATTTTATTGAATGTAAAATTATCTCAATTACAAAGATGTCTGAGTATATACACCCACAATATGAATCATTCATCTTAGAATTTGGGCCTCTCCACTTGCCATATTCTGGAAGGCACTGGCTAAGGGAGACTAAATAAACAGGGAAGGCACCATAAAACCCACTTCCTAACCTTTATGCCATCTCCCTTTGTTTCATAACTGGACAAATTACTTTAACTTCTCTGTGTTGTTTTTGTTTTTGTTTTTGTTTTCTTAAACACAGGGTCTTGCTCTGTTACCCAGGCTGGAGTGCAGTGATGCAATCTTGGCTCATTGCAACCTCCCACTCCTGGGTTCAAGCAATCCTCCTGCCTCAGCCTCCTGTGTAGCTGGGACCACAGGTGCACACTTGCACACCCAGTTTGTTTTCTTAATTTCCAAAATTGTCAGTAGAGACAGTCATGCCTGCCGAGCTGTTTTAAGAGCTAAAACCTCAATGAGACATAAGCAACTGCGAGCAGGCAATCCTCCAAGCTCATCTTCCTTATTAATAGGGCCTCACACTTACAGAACTAAACTCCTTGGACAAAGGCCGAGAGAGACATGCCTTTGCTCCACTGTCCCCTTTGGTGACTGCTCTGCATTGAGTTGACAATGGGGTAATAATAGAACGTGAGATTTGTAGGAAGAGCTGTCTGCATTACCTAACTTACCAAAGACAAAATGTCAGAAAAGGGGAATTCACAGCAAAAGAAACTTTCCAGCTCTCTGACAACCAAGGTCGGTATTTTTTATACATATCGATGTACTCAGTCTTCATGATGCTCAGAAGCCATGGCATCGAGAACAGACAGTCCTGCTCCTGCGGCCCCTGCTTTGCTGCTCCTCCTCTGAGGCTCTGAGGACATCCTCTGGCCCAGACCTAATTTCTTTTTCTTTAGAACATCTGCCAGGGAAGAAAAGGAGGGCATGCATCCGTTCTGAGCGCTTTCTCCTCCCAGCCTCATATTCACCTGACAGCTCGATCTGTGCCTGACACTGCCTCGGCATCGTACAGGAGAAATGTGATTGGTCAGAGACGGACCCCTGGCTTCGCTGCAACCCGTCACCATCACGCATGCCAAGCAGCCCTCAGTGTCCTGGGGGCAATGCTGCATGTGGGTGAGCGGGGGGGCTCTGACTGCCATCATGGCTGACCCACGGCCAACCGAGTGACCTTGGAGTCACGTGCCCTCTCTATGCCCCAGGCTCCTCTCCACCTGCAAGGCGGGTGTAACGAGAACACACATCTCATCCGTGATGACTACAAGATATTGTGCACACCAAGTGCTTAAAGCCCCGCTGGACCTTTGGCTTCTGTGCTGAAGGGGCACGGAATGCTGAGGGGCCAAGGATATACCCATGCCAGCTGCCACACAGTGTGTGTGCCCCAGAAACGTGTCACGCCCCAGGTCAGGAGTTCACAGCTGGGCTCAGGGGGTCTGAACACCAAGGTCACCAGTAACTGAGGAGCATATGTATTCGTGCGTCTTCCTCAGAGGAGATGCCACAGCCTTTGAAATGAGCCCCGATTCCAAACGCAATTCCACTCAGCAAATTCTGTGAGTCCCACAACGCGTCAGACAGTGCTAAGCCCAGAAGACATGATGACCACGGTGAATGAGATCAAAACAGACAAGCAACTGAGTCCCGTTTATCACAGCTGGGATAAGGGAAGCCCAGGAGTGGGGACCAGGAGGGGCAAACAGAAGGGCAGCAGCCCTATGGAGAAAGAAAGACCCAGGAGAGCCTCCTGGGGGAGGTGATGTTTACCTTGGGATCTGAAGGATGCCAAGAATCTGCCCCCTGCTTGCTAGAGGAAGAGGGGTCCAGTCTGAGACCAACACACACGAAGACCCAGAGGTGACAGCTGCCAGAGACTGAGGAATGAAGAGAGTCCCATGACAGGAAACAGCCAAACACAAAGCTGGAAGGTCCTGTGGAGCCAGAGCCCAAGAGCTGTGAGCATTCGGTGTGCCAGAGGTTTGAAGGGTTTTAAGGAAAGACTGGCCTGAGTTTTTGGAGGGGGTCTCTGTGCCCGCAGGGCGAGGAGCGATTGCAAGGGGCCAGCTGGGCAGCCACCATGTGAGAGGGGCCAGGCCGCGGCAGTGAGAATGAGAGGGACTTGTGGCAAGTTCAGAGGCGAGTTTATGGGGTTGCCGGAATGCCTGAGTGGTGGGGGCTGGGGTGCGTGCTAGGAGCGAAAGCAAGCGTGATTCCTGCATTGCTGCTGGAAAACCAGAGGGATGAGATGTGACGCCTGCGAGAAAATGACTCATAGAAGTTAGAGTGCCTTTAAAATGTTCGAGTCCAGATGACCAGAGGCAGGTGCGGAGAGAGCTCCGCGAGCCATGTGGATGTTGGAGGCGTCAGCGTAGGTTAAATCAGGGTGGCAGGGTGAGCTCACAAACAAGGAGGCACATAAAGGGAAATGGGAAGAAGGTCTAGAACAAAACCCCAAACAGCAGGAATATTCCAGGTGGAACACAATACACAGATCCCACAAAGAACCCTCAGACAGGGGTGGCCAGACGATGGGGAGGAAATCAGAGGCATGTCATCAGCGCAGGGGAAGGGCGTTTCACAAGCATCTCCACTATGCAATGCTGGACAAACGTTTTGAAAAATAGATGACATGACCTGAAAAGAGGTCCACAAAATATTGCATCAGAAAAGACTGCATAAGGCCAGGCATAGTGGCTCACGCCTGTAATCCTAGCATTTGGGAGGCCAAGGTGGGTAGATTACTTGAGCCCAGGAGTTCGAGACCTGGCTGGCCAACATGGTGAAACCCCATCTCTACAAAAAATACAAAAATTAGCCAACATGGTGGCACATGGTTATAATCTCAGCTACTTGGGAGGCTGAGGCACAAGGATCACTTGAACCCCGAGGCGGAGGTTGCAGTGAGCCAAGATTGTGCCGCTGCACTCCAGCCTGGGTGACAGAGGAAGACTGTCTCACAGGAAAAAAAATCGCATAGTATGACCCACTTTTGTAAAAGCAGAATCAAAGCCCTATGACAACGCATGCTGAACGCTTTCAGCATGCCAAGCCTTCTTCAATAGGCTTTACGCACATCAACACACTGAATTTTCACTATAGCCCTATGAAGTGGGTATGATTTTTAATCATCACTTTATAAATGGGGAAACTAAGGCCCAGATGCACCAAATGTAGTTCCCAAGGTCACAGCTGGTGAGTGGTGAGGGACAGGTGTCCGTCATAAGCAATCCAGGGAGCTGGATAGAGGATTCACTGTAAGAACATCAGGGAGGGTTTCAAAGGGAGTGAAATGAGCCCAAGATCCTGCAGGGTGTGCAGTGCTGTCCAGGAAGGAGCCACAGATGTGAGCAGCAAGCTCCAGACGGTCGGAATCCAAAACGTAGACTTTGCATTGTTTAGTCCATGAGCAGTAGCTGTGGAGGGAGCTGGGGGCTGGGGACGGTGAGACATCTGTGGGAGACGGGAAGGAAAGCAATCCTTTGTGGAGGTTTGCCCACAGGGACAGTGCTGCAGCTGGAGGGGCCTCAGGAGGGAGAGGAAGGCGCATCTACGCAGCGCGTCTGTGTAGATGGAAGAAAGACCAGAAGGCAGAGGCAGAAAGCCTCAGCCAGGGAGGGAAGGAAGCCAGACAGCTGAGGCCCTGGGGTGGCGCAGGAGCACCTCAGCACAGGCTCCTCCAGGGTTAGGAGAGAGTCCGGGGAAACAAGGCACAGGCAGAAAAATGATAGAAAATCAGAAAGTGAGGAAGAAATTCATGCTGTTTTCTGATAGTCTCAAAAGAAGAAATTAAAACTCGATGAGATGTGAAAACTCACACATGAGGATGCCCAACAGGCTGAGAAAAAGTCACTTCTGTGTTGTTTTACCACAAAACGTCACTGTTTCTTGTAACTCCATCTTGTAAAGTTACAGAACCATCCAAGTGTAGTATCTTTTCTTTGTAAAAAGGAGTCTTTTCTTACACATTCTCTGTATGCTGCTTATTGATATCGTGCGTCATCCTGTTGCTTTGTCTCCATTAAACGCTAGATGTAGGGTCAACCAGTAGGAAGGTAAGATGTGGAGCCAGAGAGCTGTGTGCACAACTGCATTCTCTGCAGGGCCCAAAGACCACGCCCACAACAGTGAACTCAAAGTATGGAACTTTAGTATTAATGCAGGTACAGAGAGAGAGAGAGAGAGGGAGAGAGTGCTCACTGGTATTTTACTAAGTAATTCTCTATTGATAATTGTAACTTTTTAATCCTTTAACAAATTATAAAGCCCACACATCTCTGAGTCCTGCTGCCTCTCCCTCTGGCATGCAGCATCTTCACCCATTTTAACCATGTCGTGATGGTCTAGGTGAGAATCTCACATTTCTAAGAGCCAAGCTAATACCAAGATTTTTGTCTGGGTAACCACCGTTATTCTCTCTGCTTCTATGAGTTCAATGTTTTTAGATTCCACATCTAAGTGAGAATATGCAGGATTTGTCCTTCTGTTCCTGGCTTATTCCACTTAATGTCCCCCAAGCTCACCCAGGTTGTCATAAATGACAGAATTTCCTTCTTTGAATGGCTACTATTCCATTGTGTGTGTGAGTGTGTGTGTGTATACATGCACGCATGTACATATGTGTGTGTCTCTCTCTCCCCCACACATCATTTTTATCCACTGATGGACAGGTAGGTTACATCCATATCTTGGTTACTGTGAAGCATGTGCAATGAACATGGAGGCCTTGTCCCAGGCCGCTGCTTTCTGATCTTTTCAGATAAGGCAGCTCCCAGGAAAGCATCCCAGCAGGTGTGCTTTGTAGTTACCACAGAATTTTGAAACTTCATCTCGAGTGCCCTCAGGTGAAGCACAGACTCTCCACTTCCACACAAGCCTTGCCATTCTCCAATGCCTCCCAGCCAGCTTGCTCACCAGCACCAACTGCGGGCCCATGAAGGAATGAGATGGAATGGGGTAAGACACCACACACACTCCTTAAATTCACAGACATACATTGGAGTTCAGCTCTCCTACTTTATTATTATTTTTTTTTTGACAGTCTCTCTCTGTCACCCAGGCTGGAGTACAGTGGTGCGATCTCAGCTCACTACAACCTCTGCGTCATGGGTTCAAGTGATTCTGCCTCAGCCTCCTGAGTAGCTGGGATTTCAGGCACATGCCACCACACCTGGCTAATTTTTGTATTTTTAGCAGAGAAGGGGTTTCACCATGTTGGCCAGCCTGGTCTCGAACTCCTGACCTCAGGTGGTCTGCCCACTTCGGCCTCCCAAAGTGCTGGGATTACAGGCGTGAGCCACCACATCCAGCCTCTCCTACTTATTCTCTATGGAAGGCTTTCTGGCGAGCATCTTCAGTCACTCTCAGGCTCCTCATCTGTGGGTCACTAACATCCTGCCAACCCCCTCCACAGTAACAGTCAACTGTGTTACACCTACAGAATTGGTGTAAAAAGCAAAATTTAAATGACAATGCTTACAAACTATTTTAAAAAGTATTCATTGCTGAGGATTGTCACTTCCAAAGATCAAGAACCAGAAAGGACCTTGCAGACTAGCCAAGAGTTGGAGGCAGAAGCAGGTGCCCCACCCTAGCTGTAGGGTAAGTCAACACACGCCGAAGAGGGAAGATGAGAAGTTCTTTCAAACGTCTCTTATTAGCAAGCCTGGTCGCCGGTAGTGGCAAAATGTACAATGGTTAAACTAATTTTTATTGCACTGGTGTACAATTTTGAAAGTCAGAAATACAATCAAGTAAAACGTCATGTTTTTTCTTGATTTTTCAAAACCTCCAGATCCATATAATTTCAATCTGGACTATTTGCAGTAAAACACAAATGCTAACAGTAACAGGAGCGAACTACGCCGTCATGACCACACTTGACAATGCCAAAGCCACGTTCCCAGTGCTCTGCTTCGCAGGGATCGCTTGCTGTGAGGACATTTTTCTGGAAGGGTGAAGTGGAATTCAACCACACAACCCCTAATAACGCTAATAGAAACCACACTGCACCCACAGCACATTTCTGGTAGTCTACAAAATGGAAATCAGATTTTGTGGTGACATCAATGGCTGGCACATGGGCTGAAACACTCGCAGTCAGGAGAGGAAAGTCTGTTTCTGAAAATGTCACCTGTGTCCTGTGGTGGCAACGTGAGTCAGGCTGAGGTCAGTTTGAAAATGACACCTGCTACACAACAAACATGTCCTCAGAGCTCATTCTGGATAAATCAACGAATTCTGCAGACTTATTCTGTGGAAAGTCACTATTAAATTTTGCAAATGGTATTTTCCTTCCTGGTGTTTATTCCACCTTAATAAAAATGGTTCATATAGTTTTGTAAGTAAAGCCAGTCTCCTCCACTGTAATCTAAGTCCCATGGGGGTAAGGGCCATTTCTTTCTTATTCATCTTCATATTGTCCAGAGCTGAGGGCGCAAATCTCTGTTGACTAAAAATACAAGTGTGCAGAGTTTTTTGGGTGTGGGGTTGGGGGGCACTAGATTTAAAGGAGTAAAAGTCAGCATCCTTGTCATCAGTTCACAAACCTAGTTGACTAATGAGACATCACAGACGAAAGATAATTTACAGCATAGATTAAGCATCAGCTAAATGACAAATTATTTAGATAATAATCCCAGTAGACATTCTATACTTATTACTACAATGCCTATCTTTGTGCAGATAGCCTTATTCTGTAAAATTACGTTCTTAAGTGACACTCCCAGAGCTGGAATGAAGTGGTAGTATTTGATAGAAAAATAGTATTAACACCCTTGTTTTGCAAAAATTAATTTTAAAAATGGTAATATTTGTGGTAGCTTCACAAACTTCCTAGTTTAAAGCCTTAGAAAATACTTTAAAAGAAAAATTATTGAAGTGTATGAAAAATAAAGATGAGGAACTTTAAAACAATTCCTTAATCACTTAGTAACTGTTATTACTCCGATATGTAAAAAGCTTAGCTCTCCCTCCTGTCCTTACAAAAAGGAAAAAACTGAACCACCTGAAAATCAAGGACCTTTTTTGCATCCATTGAAGAATTGAGGTCATAGGGAAAACCACTGCTCTGAAAACGGAGAGACAAAAGAATACGTGGAGAATCACTGCCAGAATCAGCTCACCTGGGGCTGAGGGCTAGAGCCGCAGGCTGGTAGGAATATTGGAGGGTGATTTGGACGGACTGTGGAAGGCTGCACAGGGACCAGCCTGAGAGTGAGAAATTCCTGGGGCCCAACCTCAGGGGGCCCCACACTCTTACCTCCAGCTTCTCAAATAAAACCCCACAAGGTTCTCAAATAAAGAGCCAAGAAAATTCCCTTGTATTTTAGTCAGGGAGAAGGGAAAGTAATCATTCTGAAACACCCAGGGCATTCTCCATCACAAAGGCCTCTGCAGGGAAAAGACTTTACCAGGGACTTATCTCATCTACCACCTGCAGGGAGGATGACTACCCATCTCCATCCCCCTCTGGCTCCCTTTCTCACCAAAAGAAAATAATATAGGTCAGAAGCTCTGATCTACTTAAAGAAAGGAAGAGCATCAGACAAGGAATAAATGAAGGTAAAATATATTTTTCTTATCCTTAATCTTTTCTTATCAGTAACTATTTTTTCAATGTAACAATAGTAATAATGTATTAGGTGATTATAGTATACAGACCCCTGAAATGAATGACAGCAACATTGTAAGAGATGGGCAGGAGAGATTGGAGATACTTCGTTATAAGGTACCTACCTGCACTATTCGTTAACTGCATAATGTTATTTGAAAGTGAACTTAATGTAGTTGTAAATATATATTGCAAATTGTGAAGTAACCACTAAGAAAATATTTAGATATAAATATAATGGATAAGCCAAAAGAAGGGAGAAAGATCATATAAAGATCATATAAAATGCTCAATTAAAACCAGAGAACTCAGTAAAAGAGGGGAAGGGGACAAGTTCAGCAAATAGAAAATAGTTACAAACATGGTAAATACTAATCCAGCTAGATCAAAAATCACCTTAAATGTAAATGGTTTAAATATACCAATTAAAAGGCAGAGATTGCCAGAGTGGATTAAAAACATCAAAACTCAGGCAAGTGTCTACAAATATGAGCATACTTTCTATCTTCCTGACTGATCACAGTACTCCTGCCAAATTTTAAGCTCTGCAAAGATGAAACCTAATTTGCTTCAGCATTTTTCAGCATAGGGTTGTTTTTATTAGTATTTGTATTACTGTAAAAATGATAGAAGTAATAATATCCACCACTGATTAAGCACCTATTATGTGCTAGGTATTGTGATGGTAGTACATAGGAGGTCCTTAATGATAATTTGATGAATGGGTGGATAAATTAATAGACCAGTTAATAAAAACTCTAAGCATGCTGAATTCTGTCTTCACCTACATCTATCTCCAGCTTTCTTTTAATAAGTGCCTGCCATACAGCCAGATCTGGGTTATATAAGCTGCAAAGGGAGAGGAAAAAGCATAGATTTTAATCTAATATTCAGTTCCCCATGAAGAAATTATCTCTAGTATCAGTAAGCTCTTCATCTTTCACTGCCTTGCCATTCACCAACTTTCTAAGGACTGGTGTCTCTGCTTTTTCTGTCCTTGTTCACAGTGATGGAAAATAAGAAACGCATATAAGTGCACACTCCACTGCTTCACAAATTGGGTATCGCTAACAGAGAACTGTATGCTCTATGAAGGAAAGTCTTAAAAGTAATCTAACCCACAGGGACCCAATCTTCATTCCCACAAATCATAACATGCACAATCTGGAACTTTGACACCAAGTGTGAGGATGGACCTGGATTTATGGAACCAGATCAACGTGGAGGCCCAGTGTGTGACAGTCACCGGGCCAGGATAACCACGTGGGCGTTGTCCTGAGCACCAGGAAATCCAGGTTGCAGATCGGAGCTGGTAATTATTGTGCACAAGCTCCCCAATTCTCTGACCTCAGTTTTCATCATCTACGAAGTGAGCAGACACACTCTAAATAATCTCTCATCTCCCCTCCATATTCAAAGTTCTAAATTCTAAATTGATGAAAACAATGTAATAATTATTGACTCTATACACAACTCTATTGTAGGATTCAATACTATATGAGAGTGTGGACACAGAGACAGTACAAAATACAGTAAGTTCCCATTGCCTTCATTAACACTGTTTCATAATTTAAAAGACAAATGGTATTTATCAAATATAAACACAAGGTACATAAAACTAGCCTCATTCCACACCGCGTCTGTGACCTCTCTTCACTCCTAAACTTACTTAAACTTCAATTAACACCATGCTTCCTCACAACCAGCCAGCTTTCAAACACCTCCACACACTAGTCCAGAGCTCCTGACCCTTGATTTTTCTGTTTTGAAGGCAAAACTCCTACCACATCACAATAATATTAACAGTACAATATTATTTAGTGTCCATCAAGGGTAGTCAGGGCCATGCTCAGTGGTTTCCACATTACCTATTTCATCCTCATTCCAAATCCATGAGGTAGGGTCCCACCCATATTCAACCCACAGAGAAGCTGTGTCTCTGGAAGATTAGGTGACTTGGCTCAGGCCATACGTCTAGTAGGTTTAAGAACCAAAAGTCAAACTTCACTCCTCCCAAGTTCCTATCCATGTTCTTGCCATTTTATCAGTTTTTAAATATCTTTAGTAACAGAAAATATAAGGGCACGATGGCCAGATGCATATTCACTTGTTACCATACAAATGACTGAGAAGCTGTCACTAGATCAAACAGAGTAAATGTGAAAGCTTGTGTGCTCATTCATTGAGCTAGCATTACCATTACAAATATATA
>NW_016107335.1:2583297-2586072 GCF_001604975.1 Cebus imitator | reverse complement strand
GAAGGAAAGAAGGAAAGAAGGAAGGAAAGAAGGAAAGAAAGAAGGAAAGAAGAAAGAAAAGAAAAGAAAAGAAAGAAAGAAAGAAAGACTGCCCAGTCAGACTCTCCGAATGAAATGAGCTCTTAAACGGAGCCAACCACCTGGTTTCGCTAGTTGTCCCTCCTCGTTGGGAAAGCGCCTCAGCAACCTTGCATTGGGCATTTTCTAAGTGCTTCGATTTGAGGTGTAGCTTTAAACTGATATTCTGCAGGCTAGCAGTCACCTACCAAGTATCAAACGTAAAACAGCAGAAGGATTGGCGTCAAGAATTTTCTTAACTAATGTAGTGTTTGGGTGCTGAGTAATTTATTAACAAAGCTATTAGTGTTTGAAATGTTTTTGTCAACTTTTGCAAAGATGGCAAAAATGTTTAAGATGCCATCCACACAGGCTAACTGCCAGGAAAAAGCAAACCCATTACATAGGACTTGATGGAATATTTATAAGATCCAATTTAGAGCAGATCCAGGCACTCAGCCAAAGTGCAAGATAGATGCTTCATTTTTATAATTTCAGCTTCTAATGAAATTCAACAAAACAGAGAAGAAAAAGAATTCAAATAATTTTCGGTGCCCAATAATACTTTTCTTGAGATTGTTCAATATACTTAGATATATAGTTTTACATAGTTATCCATTTCTTCCCAAAGAATTCCTGAGATATCTTCAAAATTTAGTTATGCTACCAAAAAAAAAAAAGTGGTCCTTAATGGATATTCAGTTTAATCAACTTATTAAAGAAAGCAGAGATACTACATGAAAGACTCACAGACTCAAACAGGATCCCTGGAAATAAAGACTGAAATTGTTGGACAAAGTTACAGTGGACAGAGCCTGTAAATGTTATAACACTAAGTTGCCCAGTGAGGAGGAGACTCTCTACCAGCTGAGGTCTCTAGCCCCATCCTCTTCTGGAGAGGCTGATGCACTGTGCCGGAGATGGCTCACCGTCCAGCGGCAGCTTGTGTCTAAAAGAATAGAGAAGAATGCTCATGCCAAGAATTGTGCTACGGTTCAACATTTCACTGGGGAAAAGCATAATTGAATGAATCATATGAACTAATTTTTTTTTAAGGTCCAGACTCACTCCAGGCCACTTAAAGGGATGTCATTTACTTAAAAATTGTGCTTGAACATCAGTCCTGGTGAGATTGAATTTTGTGGCCTGCTTCCAAGAATACAGGAGCCTGGACTGGGGAACCAGTGCCTCTCGCACTGCCATCACACAGAAAAACTAGTTCAAAATAAACATGTTTAAAAGACGCAGCTGGGCTCAAGAGAAAGAGCAGAAAGCCCCAGAGGCCAAGAGTGAAAGCAGCAGCAGGCGACATTCAGGGGACCCGGGGCCCCAGGCAGGAGTCTGAACCCAGCAGTCCAGCTCACACAGATTCCAGATGCGCAGGCTGTGTCCAGAGCAGGGACACTGACTGAGCTATGCAGATGACCTGCAAAACCACAAGGCCACGTTATCAATGGATGGGGCAGGGGAAAAACGCTTGTCTCCCCAGGGTCTGGAGAGGTAAAACCTCATCTCTGCAGCATGAAAAGGGTGTACAGCCTGAATGTGACGATCCTAGTGTAAGACACTAGGAACTCCAAGCAAAGAAATTACCTTGACATTTAGACTGGAACCGCTGAAGCCTGCATGGACCAAAAGAAGGAAAAATGAGAACACTTTGAATGAGGAATTCCCAAACCAGGACACGTGGAAATACCGCACACATGGAAACACACTGCAATACGCACCTTGTTCTTCCCGCTTTGGAGCTGAGGAAACTGAGTCACATAGGAATTATGTAAGTATCCCCCCCGTCAAAAAGTTATTCACAATACAGCTGGCATTTGAAGCCAGGAAGTACGTCTCCGGAGTCGTCTTTAAAATACGATGCTTAAGTACATTGCATCGCCGTGTTGCTGCGCCCACACAGTTGAATGAGATACGCGGCCCAGCCAACTGACGTCACTTTGCAGGTAAATTACAAATTTAATTTGAACCAAATGATATTGAAGGCAATACATTTGAAAAATTTGGAGAAGCAGCTCTCATAGTACCCAAAGAGAAATATTTAGCCTTCTGTGCATGTATGAGAAAAAATGAAAAATTAGTGAGCCAGGAGTATGACATGAGCTTGCAGATCCTGGGAAAGGAAGAGGAAAGTGATGTGGGTGGAATGTCTGTGTGCCTCTGTTGATGGTCATTATGAGACCTCAGTTATTTTCTTTTTCGTTAAAAGAATGTAAACAAGAGACACACAGTGCAGCGCAGAGCCCCTGATTGCCGGGGAGAAGGCGCACTCAGGATTAGGTGCAAACACGGAAGTAACACTCCAGAGAGGATTTGGCGTGGGCTCCTCTTGAGGACAAGACAGCACTGATGGTTACTGGACCCCTTTATGGAAGTCTTACCTCGTCATTCAAAAGGGGTGGGAAGGCCTGTGCGGTGGCTCATGCCTGTAATCTCAGCACTTTGGGAGGCCGAGGCAGGCAGATCACTATGTCAGGAGTTCAAGACCAGCCTGACCAACATAGTGAAACCCTGTCTCTGCTAAAAATACAAAGCTTAGCCAGGTGTGGTGGTGTGCACCTGGCTACTTTTTCTATTTTTAGTAATCTCAGCTATTCAGGAGGCTGAGGCAGGAGAATCGCTTGAACTCAGGAGGTGGAGGTTGAAGTGAGCAGAGACCATGCGACTGCACTCCAGCCTGGGTGACAGCACAAGACTTCATCTCAAAAAAAA
>NW_016107335.1:2570364-2583241 GCF_001604975.1 Cebus imitator | reverse complement strand
GTGGGAACAGATGTTGCTAGGAAGCATGTTCTGTGTGGTCCTCTGGGCACAGCTGTGCAGTAGCTGTACATGCTTGTTCATATGTCACATGTCTCATTAACATCTGAAATCTACACCCAGGAGTGCGTAGTTTACTATTATAAAGAGCAAAGGGTCAGTCAGGACAGGCAAAATGAAAATGCATATGCTCTCGACCAGGGAAGTTCTCTACTGGAGACAGCTTTGCTTGAGTGAGCTTGACTACAATCAAATGCTGGGGCTTTTCATGATCGTGGCACGGTTCCCACGGTTGCCACATCTCAGGGACATGGTTATTTCCTTGACTACCTATGCTGCCTTACTCCAAAACTCATATGTTGAAGTCCTAACCTCCAGTGTGGCTATATTTGGAGATCAGGCTTCTAGGGAAATAATCAAGGTTAAATGAGATTATAAGGGTGTGGCCCTGATCCCATAGAATTAGTGACCTTATAAAAAGAGACACTCTCCCTCTTTCTCTCACCCTCTCCCTCTCTCTCCTTCTTTGCCTCTTTCTCCTTCTCCCTGCTCCTTCTCTCTCTCTTTCTCCCCCACCTCCTCCCACCGAGCACTGAGGAAAGGCCATGTGAGGACACAGAAGATGACTGTCTGCAACCCAAGGAGACAGTCCTCACCAGAACCTGACCTTGCTGCCACCTTGGTCTTAGACTTCCAGCCTCCATAACTGTAATAAATGTCTGTTATACAACCCAGTCTGTACTATGTTGATGTGTCACCCTGAGCCAACTAATACAGGTGGAATTAATGATAAGATCAGAATAAGGAAAATAATAATGGTAAGCAAAATAATGAGATTGGACAACATGTTTTTTAACACATGGCCTTCATAAATACTTGGGCCATTTTAATCTATGACAACTTCGGGTGTTTACAAGATGGGTCATCTTTGAACTATTTTTCTTCTTCAAAATTGCCTTTGCTATTCTTGGCCCTTTTTATTTTCATATAAATTTTATTGTTAGTGTATCAATTTCCATAAAATATTGCTGAGATTTTGGGTGGAATCGCATTGAATCTACAGACGTTCTTGGAAATAACATTTTTACGATAACATGACATCAGGTTGACGGGCACGGCAGGTCTGCCCACAGATGAGCTCTTCTTTCTTTATTTCTATCACGTTTTCTAATTTCAGCATAGAGATCGCTTCATTCATTTTTCACTACAGTTATGCAGGGATATTTCGTGTCTGTGATGCTAGTGGTAATTTATTAAAATTTTATTACCAATTGTTTAATGACCATGTATAGAAATACAGTTATTATTAACCTTGTATCCTGCAACCTTGAAAACTTTACCTATTAATTCAAAGAGTTTACCTGTAGATTCTTTTGGATTTTCTGTGAACAATATTTCATATCTGAACACATTAAATCTGATATCTGAAGTATTTTCTATTTGCCAACTGATTTCCTCAGTTGCATTTCTGACTCTGCTTTTTAAAAGAGTATTTAGGAATAATGCTTCCAAGAGACATCCATTAGATGAGGGGACGCCAGAATTCTTTCGTGGCCGCCCCACCTTCAGTCTGGCCGAGCTCAATACTCCCCATTCCTGCTTGGACAGCACACTGTGTCTCTATTTTCTTGAAATGAGCTGCATATGAGATCATCCTGTCCTTGCCTTTCCCTTGTCCTGAAGACAAGGCCCATTCTCTTCAATTTTATATCCCTAATGCCTCCCGGAAGATAATAAGGTCTCAATAAATATCTATGGTACTGAAGCGCTAAACTAAGTTATTAGTTAGTGTCCATAATGGCCAAGGGTTTCACTCTGCGCTCTTATTCAATCCTCATGAAAATCTATGAGGTATGAAGAGCAGTCATAATTAATAACCAGGTTACAGGAAGCTACAGGTCAAATAGTAATTAAGTGGGAATTGTCCACAGCAATAAACCTGGTCTGCAGCAGACCTGGGGCCAGGAATTCATGCTCTTTCCCTTCCCCTTTTGCTGTTTTCAGACAAAAATGAAAATGCTAAGAGTGTGGCTCTGGGTCAGGCTTTTTATACTAAGCACATAAAAAGCAAACACTTTGGTAGAGGTCATTATTGATTTATGTGTTTGTTCTAGTGTCCAAGGCTCAGGAACCAAAGGGCCATTGTGTTTTTGTAGCAGACAAGAGAGTCTTCTACTGTCTTTAAAACTGGTCATAACTGAGCTGTGTGGCTCAAATCTACAGATCATTATATTCATGATGGGATGTTATGGACTGAATCTAGTTCATTCTGTCTCAAAATTCATATGCGGAAGTCCTGCCCCTGCAATGTGACTATATTTGAAGATGAGGTCTTTAAAGAGGAGGTTAAGTCAAAATGAGGACACGGGTGGGGGGCCTAATCCAATCTGCCTGCTGTCCTCATAAGAAGAGGATATTTGAACACAGACACACAAAGGGATGACCCTGTGAGGACACAGGGCAAAGATGCTTCTACAAGCCACGCAGAGAGGCCCCAGGAGAAACCAACCCTGCCGACACCTTGATTTTGGACTTCCAGCCTCCAGAACTATGAGAACAAATTTCTGTGGCTTCAGCTCCACACAGTCTGTGGTCATTGTCACAACAGCACTGAGACATGGCGGCACTGTCAGATGAAGTCCTCTTCCAAGCGTGGGCACCTCCTGGGCTTCTCTCCTTTCCTGTGCTCCCCCTTCACATCCAGGAACATGGGGAAATGGGAGAACAGCTCTTCCCACTCACATCTGACCTCCCGGCAGCACCTCACATCAGACCGTTTCCTCACCCTCATCCCCAAGACATGCCCATCCTGTGTGCACATCTCACAGGTAGACAGAGGATGAGCCAAGGGAGAGGAGAGATGAGGAGTGCCGCTCATGGGAAGAACAAATGGAAGGCTGCCTGCAGGACTCACCATATCCATGCAGAGGCGGCAGCTGTCACACTGCCAACCCCTATCAGCCCCAGGGCTGGGTGGACCTCACGCTCTGGACAGCAGCCAGGGGAGAGGGCAAAATCAGACAACAGGATTCCTTGCTTGTTCTGACTCAGACCAACCCACTCAAGGTGCAGGAGAGCAAGGTCTTGCCCTGCCTTCTCTCATGTGTCATTACGCTGCCATGATACTTCAATTTGTGTGCCGTGAATTGACAGAAACCCATCATGAGATACCCCTTTTGCCTTTCTCTTCTACACAGTGGCAGCACTAGACAAGAAAGGAAGAACGGGCATGCAACTTAGACTGAGTCCAATGTGTCCTGTGACCTGTCACTGGAGGAGCAGCAGGCTGCCTGCACCCAACAAGACTGTATACGTTGGGCTTGGATTGGTATATGTATGCAAAACTCTAAATGTTTATAAATATTTAAACTCTTACAAGAAATCCTCAGTCCTTCACTTCTTCTCTTGACTTGACCAAGGTTCCCACCTTGCACCTCCTTCAGAACAGTCTTATGGTATCCTTTAATTCTGGGATCAAGTTAGGCTCAGGCCGGGTGCAGTGGCCCATGCCTGTAATCCCAGCACTTTGGGAGGCTGAAGTGGGTACATCACCTCAGGTCAGGAGTTCGAGACCAGCCTGGCCAACATGGTGAAACCCTGTTTCTACCAAAAAACAAAAATTAGCTGGGCATGGTAGCACACATCTATAGTCCCAGCTACTGGGGAGGCTGAGGTGGGAGAATCATTTCAACCTGGGAGATGGAGGTTGCAGTGAGCCAAGATCACACCACTGCACTCCAGCCTATGTGACAGAGTGAGACCCTGTCTCAAAAAAAAAAAAAAATTAGGCTCACATATCTAGTTACTTCTAATTTCATGTCAATACACTTGTGGTTCTGAGCCACCTGGTAGTCTTTCTTTGGTGATAACACTATGGACAGCTGCTTGTTTTCCAGTTGCATGAAAACCATATTTTGCTTCTGTAATCCAAACTACCCAAAAGTCTCACATTTTATTCCTACTGTGTCTTACCAGGTCCCCAAACAAGTGAATCCAACAAAGTGTCATTTAATTAACAGCATTTCTCAATGTAAATTTCTTAGTTTTGATTACTATGTGATGATTATATAAGATACTAATATTGGAGGAAGTTGAGGGAAGGTCATATGGTAACTGCAGTATTTTGCAACTCTTTAAGTCTACATCATCTCAAAGTTAAAAGTTTTTTTTTAAAATCAGGCTTTAGAATTGGTCTGGAAATGAGGATAAAGAAATATTAAAGTTCTTGCCTTTCTTTTCTGGTTCAGGGATTGAGGTGTGGTGGTTCCACAGCCTTTAATAAGGATTACTCTTTTAGGTAGGAAAGTATTAGCATCTGTAACAAATAATCCTCAAAATTTCAACAGCTTAACAAGACAAAATTTTTATTTTTCTCTCAAACCACAAGTCCAATGTGGATATTCTGTCATGACAGGCAATTAAGGATTGGATTGTGGGGAGCTACACCCCATGACTGGCAATTGAGGTGTGGGTTGGGGGGTAATATGCCCCATGACTGGCAATTGAGGGGTGAGTTGGGGGGAGTTATGCCCCATGCATGACTGACAATTGAGGGGTGGGTGGGTGGGAGCTATACCCCATAACTGGCAATTGAAGGGTATGCTGCAGAGCGCTATGCCCCATGACTGGCAACTGAGGGGTGAGTTGGGGAGAGCTATGCCCCATGACTGCCTATTAAGGGGTGGTTGGGGAGAGCTACACCCCACACTGTTATTTCAAGACTCAAGCTAATGGAGGCTCTGCCATCATCAATGTGTGGTTCTAAGGTTTCTCAGGGTGTCAGCATCTACCTGGACACTGTGAAAGAGTAAAAGGATTGCCCAAGACAATCCCATAATCCCATTTACAATAGCTACAAATAAAACAAAATACCTAGGAATGTATTTAACCAAGGAGGTGAAAGATCACTACAAGGAAAACAACAAAACACTAATGGAAGAAATTGCAGATGACACAAACAAATAGTAAAACATCCCATGCTCGTGGAGGTTAGGATTAATATTGTTAAAAAGACCACACTGCCCCAGGAAATCTACAGATTCACTATAATCCCTCACAAAATACCAATGTCATTTTTCACAGATTTAGAAAAAACAATCCTAAAAGTTATATAGAACCACCAAAGAACATGAATAGCCAAAGCAATCCTAAGCAAGAAGGACAAAGCTGGAGGCATTACATTACCTGACTTCAAACTACACTACAAGGCTATAGTTACCAAAACAGCACGGTACTGGTATAAAAATAGACACATAGACCAATGGAACACAACAGGGAACTCGGAAATAAACCGATACATAAACAGCCAACTGATTTTTCACAAAGGCAACAAAAACATACACTGGGGGAAGGATGCTCTTTTCTGTAAATGATGCTGGGAAAACTGGATTGCCCCATGCGGAAAAAAGTAACAGAACCCTGTCCTTCAGCATACACAAAAATCAACTCAAGGCTGGGTGTGGTGGTCCACACCTGTAACCCCAGCACTTTGGGAGGCCAAGGCGGGTGGATCACTTGGGGTCAGGAGTTTGAGACGAGCCTGGCTAACATGGTAAAACCCCATCTCTACTAAAAATATATAAAAATTAGCCAGGCATGGTGGCAGGTACCTGTAATTCCAGCTACTCAGGAAGCTAAGGCAGGAGAATCGTTTGAATCTGGAAGGCAGAGGTTGCAGTGAGCTGAGACAGCCGCCTCAAAAAAAAAAAAAAAAAAAAAAAAAAAAAAAAAAAAAAAAGTCAACTCAAGATGGATTAAAGACTTACAGGCAGACCTGAAACTAAAAACACTAGAAGAAAACCTAGGGAAAACTCTTCTAGACGTTGCTCTATGAAAAGAATTCACGCCTAAGACCTCAAACACAAAAACAATTAAAGCAAAAACAGACAAATGAGACTTAATTAAACTAAAAGGCTTCTGCACAGCAAAAGAAATCATCAACAGAGTAAACAGATAACCTGCAGAATGGCAGAAAATATTTGCAAACAATGCATCCAACCAGGGACTGATATCCAGAATTTACAAGGAATTCAAACAACTCAACAACAACAAAAATAAGTCCATTCAAAAGTGGGCAAAGGACATAAATAGACATTTTTTTCAAAAGAAGTCATACAAATGGCCAACCAGCAGATGAAAAAATGTTCATCACTAATCAGAGAAATGCAATCCCCATGCATGACTGGCAATTGAGGGGTGGGTTGAGGGGAGCTATACCCTATAACTGGCAATTGAGGGGTGGGCTGTAATTAAAATCACAATCAGATACCATCTTATACCAGTCAGAATGGCTACTGCTAAAAAGACAAAAATAACAGATGGTGGTAAGGATGTGAAAAAGAGAATGAGTACACACTGTTGGTGAGAATGTAAATTAGTGCAACCTTTATGGAATACAGCATGGAGGCCAGGAGTGGTGGTTCATGCCCGTAATCCGAGAAATTTGGGAGGTGGAGATGAGAGGTTCACTTGAGCCCAGGAGTTTGAGACCAGCCTGGCCGAAAGGTGAAACCCCATCTCCACTAAAAATATGAAAATTAGCCGGGTGTAGTGGCACATGCCTGTAATCCCAGGTACTCAGGAGTTTGAGGCATGAGAATTGCTTGAACCCAGGAGGTGGAGGTTGCAGTGAGCCAAGATTGCACCACTGCATTCCAGCCTGGGCAGCAGATCAGGACTCTGTCTCAAAAACACAAAACACAGGACAGAGATTTCTCAAAGAACTAAAAGTAGAACCGCCATTCAATCCAGCGATCCCATCATCATCTTGAGTATCCCACCATCATACTGAGTATGGATCCAAAGGAAAAGAAAGCATATCAGAAAGGTATGGGCACTTGCAGGTTTACAGCAGCATTACCCACAGCAGCAAAGACATGCAATTACCGGAAGTACTCATCAACAGAGGAGCGGATTAGAAAACGGGGTGCATATACATATATATGGGGGTCACTATCTTAAGTGAAACAATTTAGAAGCCAAATACTACATGTTCCCACTCACCTGTGGGAACTAGGGGAAGTATCCATGTGGCAGCTGAGAGTGGGAGGACAGACATTGGGGCCTCAGAAGGGTGGGGGCAGGAGGGAGGTGGGTGATTCCAACATTACTCAATTGCTTCTTTGTACACTATTTAGATGATGGTTCCACTAACAGCCCAGACTTCACCACTACGCAGTATGTGCATGGAACACCACCACACCTGTACTCCATAAATTTATACAATTGCTTTTTTTTTTTTTTTTTTTTTGAGAGACAGAGTCTCGCTCTGTCACCAGGCTGTAGTGCAAAGGCTTGACCTCGGCTCACTGCAACCTCCACCTCCCGAGTTCAAGCGATTCTCCTGCCGCAGCCTCCCAAGTAGCTGGGACTACAGGTGCACACCACCACACCCAGCTAATTTTTGCATTTTTAGTAGAGATGGGTTTTCACCATGTTGGCCGGGATGGTCTCAATCTCTTGATCTTGTGAGCTGCCTGCCTTGGCCTCCCAAAATGCTGGGATTACAGCCATGAGCCACTGTGCCTGGCCAATTTATACAATTTTTTTAAAAAAAGATTGCCCAAGAAGAGTATCCCTGGCCAGGCCAGCAGCAGTCCACATCACTCCCGCTCAGGCTCCATGGGTGAGGATGCGGTTGGCCTCACCTAGTGGAAAGGGGCCCTGGGAAATGGAGCCTCGCTGTGTGCCCGGAAGAGGTGCTAAGCTCTGTGCCCAGCTGGGATACTCCACCTTCTCACTACCTGTGCACTTTAATAGCGATCAGGCCTCTCAGACCTTTTCCTTTCTTTTCTTTCTAGTTCACATGCATTTATTTTATTCTATTCACATTGTACAATTGTTACACAACCTACAAAAAGTACAAAAGCCTAGTCCATTTTCCAATGCCAGGTCAGAACCGAGTTGCAGAAAAGGAAGACGGCGCAGTAACTTACAAGAAGAGCTCAGGGGTCCTGTACAAGTCACACGACATATTTAAAGCTGTAAATATTGCCACAGGAGAATCTTGTCTTTGCAGCGACCACACAGATGAAAGAAGCGTCACTTAGCAGTTAAGCAGTAAAAAGGGGCCTGCTCTGGGCACTGAGACCTCACCTGTGCCCTCGCCATTACAGGTCACTGCAAGGCAATCACAGAATCATTAGTGAGAGGTGGTCAGTTTCAAGTTCTCAGTCTGGGTCATGAGCATTAAGAAGTAAGGGCAATGCCAAATCATAATTGGTCAAATTTGGTTTGCCACTACAGGTCCAGGAGTGAGGTAAGGACGGAGCCAAATGGCAGAGCCCTTGGGAAAGTTCCCGAGCAGCCCCGATTGTGGGAAAAGGGCATAGTCATCTTCAGTGAGCCTCTACGAAGCCCCAGCTTGATGCTGCTGAAATGTGTTTTACCTGCTGTTACCTCATTTCATACTCATAACCTCTGTCCCCCCATGAATATGCCCACACTAGGACTGAGGAATCTTAGGTTAGAAAAGTCCCGGAGTCCACAAAAGAACAAAACACAGTCCTTGCTTTCCAACACTCAAGTGAAGGGGCTGTGACGGACACGTGAACTGGGCACATAAATCATGTGTCCAAGTGCCAAGGCCCCCACACCAGTCTGCGCATTCCAGGGTCTATACTCTCTGTAATCACCTGCTGCCTGACTGATTTAAGGAGAGCTAAGACAACAGCCCTTTTCTGCAGAATTCTGTGACTTTGCAATGGAAGCCTAAGCACCACGGCCAGCCTGTCCGGTCCCCGCAGTCCCTTCAGAGCTGAGACCCCTGTGGTTCTCTGACCAGTGTCCACCTAAGGCTCGCTTGGCAGAGGCACCTGCTTTGGAGGACTCCTAAGGGGAGCGTCACACCATGTTTAAAAACTGCACCCCAGGACACCTTCTCATTATCACATTTAACCTTTCATGGTAAACCCCCAACCCTGAAGAGCAAATACAACCCTCACTTTGCTTAGTAACTGAGGTCACTATTCAAAAAAATAAAACCCTACCAAAAGGAGAAGAAAATCAGCATGCAATCTTAAATTTCCATACTGGCTCTCTCACATTTCCCAGACATATGCCAGTTCAAACCTAAACGCATTTTGCAAACTAAAACTACTGAAGAGATAACCTGCCCACCTCCTCCTCCGAGGACAGCCCGTCTCCTCTCCTGTGGGTCTCCATTCCTCCTCCTTTAGGATTCCTTTGGACTTTGCCTCATTTCCCAGGACCAAAAGAGTCCCAGCAAAGTCCCTGTAAACTACTATCCTTTCTTTTTTCTCGTTTTTTTGTTTTATTACTAGGGAAGGTGCAAGTGACTAAAGCAGCACACTCCCAGGAGGCCAGCACCGGATTCGAGGACAGCCCCTCTAAGGGCCTGGCCCACCCATCATCCCTGACTGAATGGCACTCTCTGTCCAGCAGTGCTGACAGTGAGATTAATTACCCTCCAGCCAGCTGAGAAGCTGGGGTTGCCACAGGGATGTGTCCCCAACCACTTACCACACAGGGACTTACTCATCACAAGTGCTAAGAACCTTGAAAGGACACATTCCTGAACATTATTTGTTCCTGTGCTAATTTGACTCTGGAAAAACCAGGCTTCCCCCGCAAGAAAGGCAAGTGAGAGAAAGAAGAGCAAGCTTTTGCCAAAATAAACGCGAGGAAGAATCCAATTCAGCTTCTCCTGGTTTCACGGTTTAATCTCTGCTTTCCATTAGGGAGTTGAAGAGGGACTGCCCCTTCACCTGTTTGTCTCTGTGACTTCAGACAAATCCAGCTGACGACGACAAAGCACTTTCTTTGTCCTTATCATCAGTTAATTTAAAGGGCACATGTTTACTAACAGCTTAATCTATTTAGTGCAAACCCTCCTTCACATTCTTTTCCTCCATCAAAAACAAAATCTGAAAATCTTCCAAAAACTCACAAAGAAACTTCCCAAGTCTTAAGTCAGCCTGGATGGCAACATCAGAGCTACAGAAACCTTAGACTCAGTTGGTTCACAAGCTATCCTCTCTCCGTGAAATGTCAGGACCAGACGCTGGCATTCAGAGTGGCTAGTGTCAACTTTTACAACTCCGCACTGTGCAAACACCGAAGTAACAATGAGAGTTCCCTTTGACCCAGAGAAATTCCTTCCTCTGAGAATCAACTGAGAAGAAATCAACTTTTATGTTTCACACACAAAAAAAACTGACAATAAATTTAATTAGACTTCTGGTAACTTCACAAACAGAATCAACCAAGTTTGCTCTCCTTGAGTCATTGCCTCGTTGTATCACGAAATATTTGTTTCTACCAAAGTAATCACTTGCACGGAAGTTTTAACATCAGTTGCAAGAGAAGTATGGTATCATTTTAATATCATACTTGCTTGTATTTTATTTTAAATAGAGTAATATTTTAAATTGAATTTAACTATAAAACTTCCATAAAATAAAAATGCATGATCTCATAAAATCAAATCAGTCTTTAATTGTAATAATAAAAATTACATTTAAGTAATGGTGTCTCTGAGTTAATAGCACTATAAAATCGCCCCTGAAAAGCCAGTCTTTGCTACCTGACTCACGCTTTCTTCAGCATTCTGCAATTAAAAGATGCAGTTCTGCCACAACTCACCAGGTGCCTGCCGTGGAACTCCTGTCGGGAGTGAATTTCCAACTGTGCTCACCAGTGGGTAGTGAAGGAAAGTCAGTGCCAAAGTGCATTACCCTTGCAGAAGATTCCACCCTCCACGTCTTAACGACAAACCACAGAAAAAGGCCAACACGAAACCAGGAAACTTTCTCAGAAAATTCTAAAATCGCTACCATCTGAAGTAATTTTTTATTCTTTCTTTCCACTGCACATCAGGAACAACATTTCCCCAGTCTTGCACACCATTACTACCAATTTGTGGATTAGGGGATTTATAAGTATGATGTCCATTTTTTAATGCATCTTGAAGTAAGCTGAGAAGAGATTCCACTTTACAAATGCATTTTATGCCTGAGAAAGGCTTCTTCTATTCCATCTTCCAGGTAACAGACATCAAGAAACCCAGCAACGTGGACTGAGCACCCAGGGACAGCATTCGAATGTTCATATTTAATTTTGCCTGTGCCAACCTCCCATCCTGCTGAGGCCAAAAGTACCCTGAAGACAGGGACTGTGATTCCCCCAGTGTATGTGCTCTAGGACTGGATCTTCAACATGTACAAGCAGCTCGGGGGAGGGAGGCCCTGAAAATCTTCACCAGCATCAGACACAACCCCAGGCCAAAGCCAGGCTTGCCTTCGACATCAGCCTCCGAGGGCTCCTCCTTTACTCCCCAGCCCCGGCTTCCTGCTGTGTTCCCTCCACCATTGCACTGCAGCTTCCTCCGCCTGGAATCACCTGCAGGCTTCTGACTCACAACAGAATTAGGAATCCAGTCCCATCAGGCAATTCCCAGTTCTCCAAGCCCTGTGATGCCTGCAGACAGGGCAGCTGCTGAGCTCCCTAGGGCTGTGGATACACACTCCCGTCTGCAAGAAACCTGCTTTCATTTCAGGGTTGTCTACCTAGACACAAACCTAATTCTAGTAACCCCGACAAAGAGCATCTGTTAACTTCCATCACCTGCAGAATAAGTGGACCCTAAAGGCCTCCACAGGGTCTATGTTTCCTGTTCCTCTCCTCTCACTCTCCCTCTTCCCAGCCTTCCCTTGGTCACATGTAGAAGATTTTTCCTACTTTGAAATAAGCGGTTTAGGCCAGGGAATGCCACGCCTTCTGCTTTGCTCTCTTTATCAGCCCTGTGTCCGAGCTCTGTGGCTGAAGGCTCACCCACGTGGTCAAGGCTGCCTGCCACACACCCCAGCCTTCATCACCTGTGCCCACACTGACAGAGGCTGCCACGAACAGGCCCCAGGGGCTTCGAAGACCAGGACTATGAGAGATTATTTTACTCATAAACAGGACAGGATAATACTTGTATTTTAAAAGAGTCTTTCATGTACTGCATGAAGAAAGGCTGGGCAGGCGTGGGTGGTGGGCAGGCTGCCATTTCCAAGACCGGAACTCAAGGCTTCCTCATTTAGCCCCTGTCCTTTGCACAGCACAGGCAGCAGGCAGTGAGGACAGGTCTCCTGGTGAGCATGTGGGTGCACTGGGACTGCAGGGGTCCTGGTGGGACATCGTGCTGCCCACCTAGCACATGGGCAGCGGAGAGAAAAGGGCAGATTCGGGACACAAGAGAGAACCCACAGGATTCACGTCATCACATAGGGTGGATTCAGTAAAGGGGATCGAGGATGAGGCCCAGGTGTGTGACAGGAGCCGCGGGTGGCTGCGATGGGAATGCTAAACTGGGGCCACTGCGGAAGCCCCACGTCTAGGCCAGGGGCTGTGAGCTCCACGCTTAGAGAACACGAGGCAAGTCGTGCAGCGGGACGTGCCTCACCCACAGCCTCATGGCCTGGAGCCCGGTAGAGAGGACCCTGGGGACGTCACTCGGAGCAGATGACGGTGGAGGCCAGGGGACAAGATGGGACCCCACCAGGGGGGCCTAAGCAGAGGAAGAAAGAGGCCGGAGCTGACACTGGAAGGCGGAGGGGGCAGGGAATGGATGACCCTGCCAGGTAAGGGCCAAGGCTGCCTGAATGCAGGGAAGCCTGCTTTCCCTAAGCTCATGAACTCCAGTTTAAAAAAGAACAAGAACGTGGGCCGGGCGCGGTGGCTCAAGCCTGTAATCCCAGCACTGTGGGAGGCCGAGGCGGGTGGATCACAAGGTCAAGAGATCGAGACCATCCTGGTCAACACAGTGAAACCCCATCTCTACTAAAGCTACAAAAAATTAGCTGGGCATGGTGGTGCGTGCCTGTAATCCCAGCTACTCAGGAGGCTGAGGCAGGAGAATTGCCTGAACCCAGGAGGC
>NW_016107335.1:2567163-2569678 GCF_001604975.1 Cebus imitator | reverse complement strand
AAAGAAACTAGTTGAAATCATTCAAGGAAAAGACAGAACTTCTCATCAGAAGGCATTTAGAGCTAAGTCTAAGCCTAAAGTTAAGTAAATAAAATTTCCAGCACATCCACTGTGCTATAAGGCTCATGACCTCCCTGCTACATTTGGCCTGCTGGGCCATCAGAAACAGGAACAGAAGTGTAGAAAAAGCATCGTAAACACAATTGCCAGCACTGGGTGCTGTGAAGATCTGTGCTCTATGAAATGCAATTGGACTGCAAGTAAGTATGTATATATTTTTAATAATGAATTTAATAAGTTGGCAACATCTAATATAGAATTTAACTATCATTGTTTTCAGCTAGTTTTAAGTGGGAACCCTTAACTAAAGAATAAAAATTATTCTTATCTCTATAACTAGATAATTATAATTACGTAATTAATTATATCTTATTCATCTGCAGGGAAGAAGCAAGTTTGGTTTCTCTTACAGAAATCAGCTCGCCTTTCCCCACACAGCACCCTCCTCACTCCACTCCTGCAGCCAAGTCGAACCTGGCACAGCACCTGGGCACCTGGATACCTACCACTCCGTGCCCACGCCTCACACCTGGGCACCATCCCGCCCCCGCTTCACCTGGGCACCGCCCTACCCCCCCCACACCTGTGCACTGTGCACCACTCCACTGCTGGTACCTGGGCACCACCCTGGCCCCCACACGTGGGCACCAACCCACCAGCCCCTCACCTGGGCATCATCCCACCCTCCTCACCTGGGCACCGCCCCGCCCCAACTCACTGGGGAACTGCCCAGCCCCCAACACCTGGGCACGCCCGCTCCTCTCACCCGGCACCTCTTCGCCCGGCCCACGGTACCCCGCAGCCTGATCCCGGGCCCACCTTCCCGGGCTCCCCTCGAGGCCTCCTGTCCGCTCTGCCCCACGCGCGGCATCCGCAGCTCCCGTGGGTTCCACCTTCCCAGCGCCTCTGAGGCTCGCGGCCGCGTCTCCCCGCGCCCACCCGCGCCCAGCGAAGCTCCGCAGCAAAATCTGGGTGGGGCCGCGCGTCTTACCTCACGCAAAGACTGTGTGCGCCGTGACCTCCGAGCCCCGAGCAAGGCGGGCAGGGAGGGACGCGCAGCCCCACCCACTCAGCCCCCGCGCGGAGCCCTCGCGACCCACCGCCTAGAAGAGCGGGCCCCGGACGGGCGCGGAGGAAAAGCCGGGGTGCGGGGCCCAGGAGTCCCAGCTCGGCCCAGACAGGGGACCCGGAGAAA
Organism: Cebus imitator; assembly: GCF_001604975.1. NCBI lineage: Eukaryota > Metazoa > Chordata > Mammalia > Primates > Cebidae > Cebus > Cebus imitator. The sequence continues at coordinate 2,568,423 of NW_016107335.1, read as the reverse complement.
GAGGCCTGTCGCGGGGGCCTCGGGACGGCGGCGAGGAGGGGGCGTCCGCGGACGCGCGTGGGGGGCCGGACCGGAGGGTCTGGACGCGGGGCGGGGGCGGCTCCCCCGACATGCCTCGGGCCCTAGGCGCCTCCCCTTCTCGGGCCTTCCTCCCCCCGCCCACCCTCAGCCAGCCCCCCAGACACAGGGCGCCCCGACCCCCACGCAGGACTGCAGATGGGAGACGGGCCTCCAGCCTCAGGGGGCCCCGGAGTGGCTGGAACGGCGAGTGTGTTTGGACACGGAAAGCAAACCCGAATGGGAAGGTCCCTGGTGGCAAAACAAGTATTTAGAAATCGTTGTGGAAACAGAGACCAGCGCGGGGAAAACGATGCCTCCTAAGCGTCCGTGGGATCTTATGGAGGACGAGGGACACCCGGCCCTGCAGCCCGTGGGCTCCGCGACGCCCCCACGTGCTTCCCGGGTTGCGGTCCTCCCACTGCGGCCGCGGCCGCCCCGCCGGGCTCCCTCCGGGTCCCGAGCACACAGCGCGGTCCTGCCCGCTGCGCCCCGAGGAGAGTTTCTGAGGCCTCCGCCTGGGCCCATCCTCCCTCTGACTTCCTGCTGAATGGACAGAGGCTTCGCCATTCCTCGTGGTTTTGTGGATGTTAAGCGAGTCTCCTTAATTTAAATGACAAGCCCCTTGAAGGCGTTGTGGGATCATTATTAGCGCAGATGAGTGGACTTCGTGCTGATCATAAACAATCTACAGCCTCGTCCAATTTACTTTCTTCTCAATTTACTCTTCTACAAAGTAAGGATGATGAGCCATGAAAGCTTAGTTGTTCCCAAGGGGATGTCTGTGCTGTTACTTATTTTCCCCCCATCTGAGAGCATTACAGGAGAGACAGCGTTCAATACTCCCTGCTTATTGGGTTTGTTTCCTCTTTAATATCTTACAAGGAAGGCACGCTGGAAGGCAGGAAAAGCCCTGGTCCATCCCAGGGACGCGTCCATGGGCTCCCAGCCCCCTAACACATCTACAGAATTCTAGAGATAAGAGGCACCTAGGCGAGGCTTTATCTACCCGCCCCAGTGAGCAAACAGGAAAGCTGTCGAGTATGTCGGAACGCCCAGTTCTGCAGCACCCATTGTTTGAAACTGGACTCTGGACCAAAGTGCTTAGAGTGAAGCCCAGTGTTGATGACGCCACCTTAGCCGCTTCAGAATAGGCTGAGAATGGTTTCAGCTAGTGATGCGTTTATGACACCACCTTAGCCG
>NW_016107335.1:2559608-2566842 GCF_001604975.1 Cebus imitator | reverse complement strand
CTGAGAATGGTTTCAGCTAGTGATGCGTTTATGACACCACCTTAGCCGGTTCAGAATAGTCTGAGAATGGTTTCAGCTAGTGATTCTTTTCCTGCTAAAGAAAACAGTATATCTGGAAAATTCTGGTTTTGGTCAAGTCCTAAATAAACAGAACACTAGGAAATAATCTTGGCATAAATCTAGCCTTTAGAATTATACGATTTCTTCCCACTAAGTGTGACTGTCATTCCTTAAAACTAGAAACAATTTTAAATTGCTTGACACCGACTTATCAGTGTCAATAAACCAGAACTGAACATTTAAATTCATTTTTATTTCATGGACCTCCTACAAGCTTAGTATATGGAAAAAGTGCTGAACACAAACCTATTCTGAATAAACACTTACAATTCTGCCACTACCATGTCTTACCTCTCTGACCTGAACAAGTCTCTTAGACTCTCTAACTCTGGCTTGGTTGGTTTTTCTGTTTGTTTGGTTTTTGGTTTTTTTTTTTTTTTTAACATAGAATGTGCTTCCCATTTTAAAAGGTAGAATGATGAGGATTAAATAAGACAATTTATGCAAAATTACCTAAAATAGTGCCTGGTGAGTAGTAAATGCTCAGTAAATATCTTTCTAGTATCCCTTCCAATATTAAAAAGATTTGCCTTGTAAAACTGTCCATTTTAATAGAAGCACGAGGGCTAAATAAAGTGAGCGGCTGTGGAGATGAGCGCTGGCACACACCAAGGGGAAGTTCTAGTGCAGCACCGATCAGTGCTTGGGAGGAAAAGTGAACCAGATTCAATTTTTCAGTATTCTTACACTTGGAATATAAAAAACTAGATTCTAACCTAATCCCCATTTCAGGCATATGGCTTATAGAAGACAAATTAGAGACAAAAATACTTAAATAGAATTTCCTTGTCCTAAAACTCCACAGCTACATCTTGAGACTCCTGCTTAAATCTTCGCTGCATTAGAAGCTGGAGAGCTGAACTTGCAGATGCCCGTGTTTAGAGATTCAGTGGGGAGCTGCATCTTGCAGGCACCTCGCTGGGGGAGCTACTTAGCCCCACTTCTGTTTCCAAATTCAGAAAGAAAAGAAGAGCCAGCAGCAAGCAGGAGCCAGAGCACAGGAAGCCCTGAGGCAAGAATGGCAGCTGGTCAGAGGCCCAGCACTGCAGCCGGAACTTTCTTCTTTTGTCGCTAGAAGAGAAAGACTAGTTTGAAGGTCCCAATAGGTTTCAGGTACTACTTTAGGCTCCAGAGTATGAAGACGAATAGGAAAAAAAATCCCTCAGGAAATCCAAGGTCTAGCAGAGACACAGACATAAAGTCATCGTCACGATTTCCTACCTGACGTGCTAGGACTTCTCTGTGTGGACCCGGAGTTGGGGGCGCTGGGATGTCCTACAAGGGAGGGCACACGAACCAAGTCTTGCAAGACGAGCACTATCTGGGGGAAAGGGTGTTCCAGGAGGGGTTCTCCAGCTTTTAGCTGCATCAGAGTCACCTGGGTTCATTAAAGGGTGGATTTCTGGGTCCCCTTCCCAGAGTTTCTGATTCAGTGAGTCTGGAGTGGGCCCCGAGAACTGAACGTCTAACAAGTTCCCAGTTGCTGCTGCTGCTGTGAGGATGAAGTCTGAGAACTGCCACGGAGAAAGCGTGGCCAGCGCCCAGTGGAGACAGACGAACAGACAAGATGAAGACTGCTCAGACTCACACACCGGGGCCTGTTCCGGAAGCATCCGACTGTACTGGGGGCACTGTTCAAGCTCCCAGGTGATTCCAATGTGCCGCCCAAGGTTAAGCATCAGTTCCCGCAGCTTCTCTATTCTATCATGAGCGACAGATGAGGCATTTGCTGTTTCTCCCAGCTTTGTGTAATTCCCAAATGCACTGGGCATTCTTTAATGCTCCTCCTGGGGTTCAATGTTGACCAAGACAGTCAGAAAGCCCCTGTAGATGCTGCTCCTCCCAGGTCTGCTGAGCTGTCGAATGGGCCTGGAGCTGGACTGTGCACTGCGGTCTGCCCACTGCTTTGGAGGGAGACTCAGCCCCTCCTTACACTAAATTTTAAGCTCCGCAGAGCAGGGACCTCAGTTTCCTGCCTGCTACTGTCTCCCGCTGCCCAGCACAGGGCCTGCGATGGAGCAGGTGCCCAGTGTTAACTTTCACTGAGGGAACTCCCTGGAGCCACTAAAGCCTTTTGTGTGGGAATGCCTGCAGACTCTGGCCTTTTACACACATCCTGTCACTGAACTTTGCATGTGCAATTTAAAGAAGGAAATAAGAGACCACCTTTGGAATTGTAGTGCCTAGTGTTTCAGCCAAGCTTCTCAAGACAGAACTGAAAGGCATTCAACAGAGAATTGGCGCACTTGATTATGGAAGCTGGGGAGGCCCACAGCAGCCATCTGCATTCTGGAGACCCAGGGAAGCTGGCAGCATGGCTCAGACCACATCCAAAGGCCTGAGAACCAAGGAAGCCTGTGCTGTAACTCTCAGTGTGAAGCAGAAGGCCCAAGCACCGGATAGGGTGGCGCACAGGGGCTGGCGGAAGTCCCCAAGTCCAAATGCCACAGAGCTTGGAGTTCCAATGTCCAATGGCACACCAGAAGACACAGGGCGTCCCAGCTCTGGGAGAGGGGCCAGAATCTACCCTTCCTCTGCATCTGTGCTCCGTCCCCCTCTCCCCCAGCTGATGGCAGGGTGCCACCCACATTGAGGGCAGATCTTCTCCACTCAGTCCACTGACTCGTACACCAGTCTGCTCTGGAAACTTCCTCACAGACACCCGTGGGGCAGCACAATCATTCTAATCTAACGCCAGAGGGCCGTGCCCCGTGCCCACTGAAGTATGAGAATAAATGGTGCTTTGCCAGCTATCTGGGCACGCCTTAATACCCTGTCACCTTGACACCCAAAATCCACCATCACAAGTTCACCCCTTGTGACTTTGGTACCCATACACATCTCCTTAAACCATATTTAATCTCCAAATAAAGACAGTGCAAGATCATATTTCTGCCTAGCATGATACAACCATGCTGTATACAACCAAAATCATATAGCTTTGACCATGCTCCTTCCCAAACCCAGGTGTTGCCAATGGGACGGTATTAAGAAGTGGGTCTTTAAGAGGCGACCAGGCCAGGAGGCTAAGTGGCCTTGCCAAGGGGCTTGCTGGGAGGGAGCCGGCGCTCTCTTGCCTTCTGCCAGCGGTCCTCCAGCTCTTGCTGCATCAGAATCACTGAGGACATAGCAAGAAGGCCCATGCCAGATGCCAGCACCTTGATCTTGGACTTCCAGCCTTTAGAACTGTGAGCAAGTTAATTTCCATTCTTTGTAAAAGTACCCAGCCTCAGGTATTGTAGCAGCACAGCCAGACACCTTTACCTGGCACAGGTAAAGAGAATGTTGGATGCAAGTAATAGATAAGCTTTTAAATTCCTGAGGCAAGGTCTATAAGACCTAGTGACAAGAAACACAGCTTACTGCTTACTTGAGAGTGTGTCTGTTCATTTTAATTTATCAGTAGCATCTTCATAGATCTGATTTAGGAATATTCTTTAAAACTTCAGATTTCTTTTTTGCAGGGAGGGAGGGAGAGTTTGCCCCCTTCTCCTCTGTTCTTACTCTTCACCACGAGCTGGGTGTTGTCTGACTACAAAGCCACTGCAGCCCTCCGTCCTCGAGCTGAAGTGACGAGATGGGCTCCACCCAAGATGATCGTGAAGCACAGCTGCAGGGGTGCGTGGCTCAGATCCCTGTCACACCCCTCTGCCACGTCACATCCTTTGTCAGCCACACCTGCAGCCTCTTAAAGAGTACCCTATCACCCTCTGAGAAACAAAAGGTTCAGGCCTCATTTACAGATAATTGTGCACAATACCTGCTAGACCTGTCCAAAAATGGAGAGACGGCTCTGAAGGACAGCGTTAAGGGAAGCCCTCACAGTGGGCAGGACTCCGAGCAAAGCACCTGCCTGTTCATTTTGCCCCGAAGAGAATATGGCCCGAGACAGCAGAAGCAGTAGCCATCAGTATGGACAGATGGTCCAGGACTTGGAAGGAATACAGTTGGAAAACTGATAACAGGGGAATCTCTGCAGGAACTCTGTGGATAGACTTCTTCAGTGGACACAGAGTATGGATACCTTTGTGTTACACAGGAAAGTTTACCAAAGGGCGACTTCAGCAGAGAAACCTTAGAACAGGGGTCCCCAGTCTTTTGGGCACCAGAGACCAGTTACGTGAAGACAGGTTTTTCCATGGACCTGGGATGGGGTGGCGTGGGGATGATTTGAGCACATTACATGTATTGTGCACTTATACATAATGAAATAATCCTACAACTCACCATCATGTAGAATCAGTGGGAGCGCCCAGCCTGTTTTCCTGCAACTGAACGGTCTCACGTGGGCATGATGGGAGATGCTGGCTGCACGCGGACACAAGGAAACTCCGTGACGATGGGTGTGTTGTCGATTGTGGTTTTCATGGTAGTTACAAGGACAGTTTGCATTTGCTGAAACTCATAGAATTATAAAATTTTTAAAGTGTATGTGTTTTTTAGCTCAATATACTTGAATTAAAATACACCAGGTACATAAATATAAATTGACAGGACTATTATTACTGCAAAACATGTAACAGAGAATGCCAAAAACTAAAGGAATGCTTGAATAAATCGTTGCATCTGTGCCACACATTATTCTGCAGCTGTTAATGATCATTTTAATACACAAGTCTGAAATTCCTACTAATAATTAACTCTGCAAATGCGGATCTAACAGCATAGCTGAATTTCTTTTGAGAACCATTCTCTAGAAGAGTACACACTTAGCTATGCAGCAATATTCCACATTCCAAACCTCTTTATTTTGCCATTTTATTGATCTGAGCCATTGTCTGTTAAAAATCAGAAAGGAAATGGGAGTACACAGCTATCCTGGGGCACGATTAATTGATCTGACAGAATAATCAACCCAAGCGCAATAAAAAGAATCTGAGACCAAATGTTCAGATTAAGATTATATGCTGTTGCTTTTCATCCCGTTTTTACGGTGTTTAAACAAGGATTTGGTGGAGCCTTGACTTCTAAAAGGTCACACGGTGAGATACCGCTCTAAATCTTTGTCTGGTCTCACAACAAGGTGAGTTTCCTTAACACTGCCACGAATCAGGTAAAAGGCACGCCAAGGTGAAAGTTAAATAAGAAACGATCTCAAATAGCATTTTTAAAAGGCAAACATCAACCTTGTAAGTATTAAAAGCACGTTCTAAAATCCACTCTGATGACAGTTGAAGAAAGCCGCCTTTATGTGCACCGAGTCCTGGCTCTGCGAGGCCTTTTAAATGTGAGTGTTTACCTAAGGCTGCAGGCCAGGACCAGGCTCTGGCCTTGAGGAGGTGCCTTTGGGTTGCACACAGTGAACCCGATCTTTAACTAATAAATTGTTCTACACCTTTGTCTCCCCCGAGAAAAGCAGAGGTCTGCTCTCACAAGAACGTACAAGCCTCTTTAAAGTCAGGTGGCTTTTTACTCAGCGTCTCCGTGCTTGTTGATTTAGAGTCTCTGTGAGTGACAATGCACATCGCTGACTTTCTTTTTTTTTTAGCTCTGTCATCTGTGCTACTGAGTGTACTTTGCCTCAGATCAAAGTTGAAAGCTTCTAGAAAGATACACAAACCACAATGTGACAAATAGCATGCTGTGTTTGACACAGCAAACAATAAATTACTTTCATCAATACAGATAAAGAATCCCATGTTTTCAATGCTAATTCTGATGTCTGAAATGATAGAACTTTACTACATTCTCAAAGAATGAGGAGCTTTAAATAATGAGGAAAAGACATAAAACTCGCATACCACAAGTTCTGAAATTGCCATTGTTTGAAAACCTGTGGTTTCAACTTGCTAAATTAGAACTTTGCAAACTTTAAATGGAATGGTGTATGTTCAAATAAAACATGTTCATTTGTCTCTATTTTCTTAGTTTAAAAACAATTTTTCTGTGGTATATCCATACCCAACCAGATTGTATCAAAACAAGGTTTCAATGGCATTTAATGATTCTACAACAACCTATTTCTTTCCCAGGGAGATTTCTGCCCAAGGTGCCAGTGGATAAGGAATAGCATGAACTCTCATTGTACCCAGGTGGTGTGTGTCATTGTCCATCGTCTGGGACGGAAGAACCAAGGACACTGCGTTTCCTGAACGCGTCCTGCCCACTAGGCCCTGGCAAAGGGCTTCACAATCCCTCCAGCAATCCCCCAGCAGATATTACCACTCCCATTTTCCAGATGAGGACACTGAGGCACAGAATAAGTCCATTAACTTGCCCAAGCCCACACACACCCGGTGAGTGACAGAGCCCAGATCCGAACCTGCCTTTTTACTTGTAAAACCCAAGCTGTGTTACACTGTGGTGAGAACATTTCCTTCCAATGAAGGAGTTACTATAACATTTAAAAACTGATGCGTTCACCTTTTCTTTCAGAATCTTTCCTGATTCCAGGAGAAAACCTCCTGTTACTTCACCTCTAACAAAGTAGTTTAATATACTTCTAACATGAGAGATTATGAATTCCACAAACATCCTTCTGGTGCCCACTCCGGGTGGGTACTGTGCGGGTGGCGTGGTGAAGATAAACAGTTAAGAAAACAGGCAAAAACTATTGTGGATTCCAGTAAAACTGTGTTTTCCACTGATAAAAAGTGCATCTATATACACACACACGTATACACATATGCACTTTTTATAAACATATATATATATATGTGTTTGGATTCAGACGTCCCGCCACAACCTAAAAGTTCAAATGTGGCCACCGGTCGCCCCTCCACAGTCTCAGCGGGCTCCACCCCGCACGTGTCGGCGCCCACGACCCGGAATCCTCGAGAACCACAATTTGGGAGTGGGCCGGTTTAGGGTCAGCAAACACGCTGGGCTGAATTTATCATCACAGAACCCAAGAGGGAAACATTAAGGCAGCCTTGGCGTCTGGGCCACTCCTGCGTTGGCGCTGGCCGCGGGACTCAGGACCCGGGACGGCGATGCCCGCAGAAGCGAAGGGCCCGGCCGCTGTGCTCCCCTAAAGCTGCGGGGCCTTTGCGGTGATGGGTGGGGCAAAAACCCTGCAGAAAAGTCACCGTCACACGCGGAATCCAAACTCCCTCTCCCCGCTGACGACTTTCTCCAAGGAGCTCCACCCCGCGTCCTCCACCCCCACCCCCAC
>NW_016107335.1:2547197-2559518 GCF_001604975.1 Cebus imitator | reverse complement strand
GCCCCACACCCCCGCCCCGCTGTCTACCCGGCCTCGCGCCCCAGTGCCCCAGCTCCAGCCTGGTCCTTGCAGCCTCCCTCGCCACGCGCCCCGCACCTGCCCGCGGCCTGTCCCCTCCCTGCAACGCAGCGATCTGGGTTCGGATCTCCGTCCTGTGCCCTGTCGGGACCTCTGCCCTCTCCATCCGCCTTTCCCGCGGGTCTTCTAGGCCTCCGTGTTCCCCGCCCCCAGCCCCGCAGCCTCACCGGCTCCCCCCGCCCCCGAACACGCGGCATCCGCAACAGCCGGGTGAACCTGGGGCTGCATTCCTGGCCCAACACGTTCAGAAAAGCCCTAGTTCAAGGAATAAACACGGATCCACACTGGCTACGCCAGGACTGACACAGGAAAGGACACGAATGAAAACGTTCATTAAAATATGCCACGACCAAACCACGGAGAGGGTTAAAATAAAACAGAACAATTTCAGAAACAGAAATGATACTTGCGTGTTTTATTCTTTTATTTCTGTTTCTTTTAGTAGTTCTACTTGCATAAAACTACAACTTTTTCAATTAATACAGTGTCCACGAGTTAAAGGTTTTGAGCAGAACATTTCTTAGTGGATGAACGTTCCCGGTTTAATAAGTGTTTCCCAGCAAGGGCACATCTCAGGGCAGTCGCGGCAGGACCCGCTCAGCTGCAGAGTCTCCCCCAGGCTGGGCTGCAGGGCTTCCTGTGCAGGCGGCGCCCACCGGCGTCCAGAAGCGCATACCTGCTGACCTTAAATACAGTCTAAACCCCATTCCTTTATAATTCATTTTAAGGGTAATAAAGACTGACAGTTACTACACAGGGTTTAACACGGGGGAAGTAGAACCCACCAGCAAGACAGTTACTACTTAAAGGCTCCTAACGGAAACTGCATCCACGTCTAATCAAAGGAATACGTTTTTCCCTGTGGATGTTGAAAATAAATCCTTAAATACACTACAAATGAAAGAGCTGCCTATTACACTTAAAACTTCCACAAAAACATTTGCTTCCAAATTATCTCTATATTGTGAAAATTAAACAGATATGTAAACCGCAGAAAAGTAGTCCGGTGGCCTCATTTTAAATATTCTATCTATGAATTCATAAATTCTGGCCCCATGGACTAAGAGCTCATTTAAAGGTAGTAACAGGCCATATGCAGGGGCTCACACCTGTTATCCCAGCGACTTGGAAGGCTGAGGTGGGAGGATCACTCCAGGCCAGGAGTGTGGGACCAGCTCCAGTAGCATTAGTGAGACCCCGCCTCTACCAAAAAAAAAAAATTAAAATTAAATTAGCTGGGTATGGGGACATTTGCCTACAGTCCCAGCTACTCAGGAGGCTGAGGCGGGGAGGATGGCTGGAGACCAGGGGGTGAGGCTGCAGTGAGCTATGATGGTGCCACACACTGCAGCCTGGGGGACAGAGCAAGGCCCTGTCTCAAAAAAAAAAAAAGTAGTAAATAGTAAAAGTAGTAATGGTGTGTTGGCTGTGTTTCATGCATGGCAATTATCAAACCATCCAAGAAGCAATTTTCTCTTGATATCCAACCATTTTCACTTTCCTCATGCAGCCACACCCAGATCGAGGGATGGGCAAAACCAGTCACTGGGCAGAGCGCAGTGGAGAGGCCTGTGTGCGCTCTGCCAGGCAGCTGTGTGGCCCCTTCCCCTCGAAGCCTGGGCTCAGCCATGTGTCTTGCTTCTATGGGTGGCATGTTAGCAAACACAACAGCCAAGGTTCACAGCAGGTGCACGCAGGCTTCTCGTCCTTTCCCGTGGAGGAGCACGGCTGGGCTGGGTTGCTGGAGGATGAAGAGCTTTGGGGACCTACAGCTGAGTTGCCCCAGCCCAGGCCAGCCCTGGTTAGCCAGCAGCCTGCGACTCTCTTCAAACGTTAGCCGCTTTCGGTTTCTTCTTCAGCAGATTGCCTCTTCATACAATAAGTCATCGGCTAGGACCAAAACAAGCTTCTGCTCAGGCTGGCCAGGACTCCTAAACCCAGTGAAGCTGAATGTCTGAAACCACTGAGTCTGGGGGTGAGCAGGCCTGGAGTGCAGCATTATTGCAACACTCCATAACACCACAGCCCAGAAGCATCAAGAGACAACATATAGACAGATGACAGCCAGAGGCTAGACTGGGTGTGTCAGCGGAGGGCTCACCACAGCCTCCCCAGCCCAGGAGGGCAGGGCAGGCTCTCCAAGCAACTGGCCTGGAACATCCGGAGCTGGTGAGTGGCCTGACCAGGGAAGCCTCCGACCGGTTAGTCAAGAGGCTTAAGCTGGAGCTGGGAGGCCACTTGGGCTTGAGCCTCAGGCATCTGTAAGTGGGGAATGCTCCACCCCAGGCTGCAACTCCCTGTCTGGACAGCTGCCCAGGCATCTACTGTGTGGCCTTCTCCCTCACCATGGGCACCTCTTACAGTTTAACCAACCTTCAGCTCCAGGGCTGCTTAACAGCAATCAAACCCATTGTAAGAGTTTAAAAACAACTTTTGCAATTGCCTCCTCTCCTGATTCTTTAAAAGTCCTTTTTTTCTTTAAAAGTTTGGAATCCGCCCTTGTTCTCTGCGGCACTTTCCAAAGTAACCTGGAAGCATTTCCCGGGCTACAGTCACTCAAATTTGGCTCAGATAAATTCTTTGTTGCCTAAGCTATGTCTCAGTATCCTTCCAGGTCCACAACACCCAGTTTCTGTATATTTTGCCCCTGCTTCCAAATTAGGACCAAACAGAGAAAGCCAGATATGTTCCTCAAACCACTGGCATGAGATGCTCACTTTGCAGGAGGCACCTCCATGTTGGCAATCTCCACTCAGAACACCATAGAAGTTTTCATTCCTCCCCTCTACAGCATTCCTGCTCCCCTCTGCCGCTGAGCCCCTGCTGAATGCGGGTGGTGGAGCTGAATTCCTTGTTGTCACAAGCTCTAAACAAACAGCCTGTTTGTTCTTTGGCTGGTCCTAGTCTCCACAACAGGAAGGGGTGGAGAATTGTGGCCAGTACTGTTACAGGAAAGGGGTCCCGATCCAGACCCCAATAGAGGGCTCTTGAATCTCAAACAAGAAAGGATTCAGGGCGAGTCCGCATGGCAAAGTGAAATCAAGTGTATTAAGAAAGTAAAGGAATAAAAGAATGGCCACTCCATAGACAGGGCAGCCCGAGGGCTGCTAGCTACCCATTTTTATGGTTATTTCTTGATGATATGCTAAACAAGTGATGGATTACTCATGCCTCCCCTTTTTACGCCACATAGGGTAACTTCCTGACATTGCCATGGCATCTGTAAACTGTCATGGCGCTGGTGGAAGTGTAGCAGTGAGGATGACCAGAGGTCACTCTCATTGCCATTTTGGTTTTGGTGGGTTTTGGCCGGCCTCTTTACTGCAAACTGTTTTATCAGCAAAGTCTTTATGACCTATATTTTGTGCTGACCTCCTATCTCATCCTGTGACTTAGAATGCCTTAACTGTCTGGGAATGCAGCCCAGTAGGTTTCAGCCTCATTTTACCCAGCTCCTGTTTAAGATAGAATTGCTCTGGTTCACACGCCTCTGATAGTACTACAAGTTGTAACAGACATAGGAGCCAAATGGATAGGTCACAGGACATGACATGGTTAACATGTGCGAGACTGAAAACTGCATTGTGGTATTCATTCAACTTCCGTTGTATTGCAGATGATCGAAAGGCTCTTCAATGCATTCCCAAGGCCTTCTTTAATCCTTCACATGCAAATCTTCTCTCTTCTGAAGCTCCTTCCTGGCCACGATTCTGTCATTTTCTCTTCTAAAATTATTAGGTCTATTTCTGCCAAATCTTTAGTCAGTAATGGTTTTACCTAAGAGCCTGCCATGTCATTTTCGTCAACTCCATTCAATCCTGACTCTTTCACAGAATTTGCAATTTTGACTTTGCAATCCCTTTACCCTGTATCCTTAAATGTCCATGGTGCCCTGCACTGCTGAGAAACTAGTTGACAAAGATACCGATGGCACAGCTGGCAGTGGGAAGTGGGAAGGGATATTTGAATAGCACTATTCTTATAAATGTTTCATTAGAAGATTTTGATAATAAAATCAGGATATCAGTGCCTCAATATTTTCATAATTTTTTCTATATTTTAGAAAGATCCTTCAGAAACAAAATAAATTATCTAAAAATTAAACTCACTACTTTTTACTTTATATCTCTAGGAAAATCCCGCTTGGTCATGGTGAATAATTCTTTTAATGTGCGGCTGAATTTGGTTTGCTACTATTTTGTTGAGGATTCTTGCATCTATGTTCATCAGGGATATTGGTCTGTACTTTTCTTTTCTTGTAGTGTGTCCTTGTCTGATTTGGTATCAGGATAAGCTGGCCTTGTGAAATGAGTTTGGAAGTATTCTCTCTTCTTCCATGTTTTAGGAAGGGTTTGAGAAGGATGGGTATTAGTTCTTCTACAATGTTCAGTAAGATTCAGCAGTGAAGCCATCAGGTCTTGGGCTTTTCTTGGATGGGGGATGTTTTACTACTGATTCAAATCTCCTTTCTCATTACTGATCTATTCAGATGTTCTGTTTCTTCATGATTCAGTCTTAGTAAATTGTATGTGTCTAGCAACTGATCCATTTCTTCTAAGCTGTCCAGTTTGTTGGCATTAATTGTTCACAGTAGTCTCTTACAATCCTTAGTATTTCTGTGGTATCTGTTGTAATGTCTTCTCTTTCGTTTCTGATTTTATTTGTCTTTTTCCAGAATGCAATAATGGCGCAACATACACAAATCTGTAAGTGTGATTCACCATATTAAGAGAATGAAGGATTAAAAACCATATGATCATCTCAATAGATGCAGAAAAAGCATTTAACAAAATTCAATATTCATTCATGATAAAAATTCTTGACCAACTAGGTACAAAAGAAGTGTACCGCAACACAATAAAAGCCACAGGTGACTAATCCACAACTAACATCATAAAGGCATACCTCAGAGATATTGTGTGTTCAGTTCCAGATCACTGCAATAAGGCTAATTTTGAAAGAGCCATATGATTTTTTTTCCTTCCCAGTACCTACAAGGGTTATGTTTATACTAGATTATATTAAGTATGCAACAGCATTATGTCTAAAAAATGTACATATCTTGAAAATACTTTATTGCTAAAAATGCTGAGAAAGTGAGCACAGGCTGTTGGGGAAAAAATGGCACCAGTGGACTTGCTCAATGCCACAAACCTTCAATTTGTAAAAAATTCAGTATCTCCAAAGTGCAATAAAGTGAAATGCAACAAAACAAAGTATGCCTGTACTCACTGGCAAAAAAAAATTGAAGGCTTTTTTTTTCAGAAACAAAACAAGCATGGCCACTGTCACTACTTTTAGTCAACATAGTATTGGAAGTCCAAGCCAAAGCAATTAGGCAAGAGAAAGAAATGGAAAGCATCTAAATTGTGGGAAAAAAGTTAAATTGTCCCTATTTGCAGACAACATGATCTTATATATTGAAAACCCTAAAATTCCACCAAAAAACTGTTAGAACTAATATGCAAATTTGGTAAACAAACATGATCTGAAATAAATATCCAAACATCAGGAGCATTTCTATATACTAGCAACAAATTATCCAAAAAAGAAAACAAGAAACAATCCCATTGCAATAGCTACAAAATAAAATACCTAGGAATAAATTTAACCAAAGAGATGAAAGGCTTCTAAACTGAAAACTATAATACAATGATGAAAGGAATTGAAGAAGACACAAATAAATGAAAATCCTGTGTTCAAGGATTGGGAGAATTAATATTGTTAAATTGTCCATACTACCCAAAGCAATCTGCACATTCAATGGAATCCCCATCAAAATTCCTATAACATTTTTTCACATAAATAGATAAAACAATCCTGAAATTTGTATAGAACTGCAAATGACCCTGAATAGCCAAAGCAATCTAGGTTCTTGAGCAAAAATAACAAAGCTGGAGGGATCAAACTTACTGACTTCATAATCTGCTACAAAGATGTAATAATCAAAACAGCATGGTACTGGCATAAAAACAGACACATAGACCAATGGAACAGAATAGAGAGCCAGAAATAAATACACATATTTATGGTCAATTAAGTTTCAACAAAAGTGCCAAAAACACACAATAGGGTAAGGACAGTCTCTTCCATAAGTCATATTGGGGCAACTGGACATCCATAAGCAAAGGAATAAAATTAGATCTTTTTTCCCCTTTCTAACACCAAATTTTTAAGAATCAACTGAAAATGGATTGAAGACTTTGACATAAAACCTGAAACTATAAAACTAGAAGAAAACATTGGGAAAAGCTCCATGACATTGGCCTGGGTCATTTTTGGATATGACCCCAAGAACATCAGCAACAACATCAAAAATTGACAAACGGTATTGCATCAAACTAAAAAGTTTCTGCAAAGTAGAGAAGGTAATCAACAGAGTGAAGAGACCACCTAAGGAATGAGTGAAAATATTTGCAAACTATGCATCTGACAAGGGGTTAATATCCAAACTACATAAGGAAGTCAAACAATTCAATAGTAAGAAATAAAATAACTTGATTAAAATATAGGCAAGAAACCTGAATAGACATTTCTCAAAAGAAGGCATACAAAGAGCCAAAAAGTATATTAAAAATTGCCCAGCTGGGCACAGTGGCTCAAGACTGTAATCCCAACATTTTGGGAGGCCAAGGAAGGTGGATCACCTGAGTTCAGGAGTTTGAGACCAGCCTGGCCAACATGGTGACACCCTGTCTCTACTAAAAATACAAAAATTAGCCAGGTGTGGTGGCAGATGCCTATAGTCCCAGCTACTCAGGAGACTGAGACAGGAGAAGTGCTTGAGCTTGGGAGACAGAGGTTGCAGTGAGCCTAGATTGTGCCACTGCATTCCAGCCTGGCCATCAGAGCAAGACTGTCTCAGAAAAAAACAAAAACAGAAAAAAAGGCTCAACATCACTAATCATTAGAGAAACGCAAGTTAAAAATGCAATGAGCTATCACTTCACACCTGTTAGAATTATTACCAAAAAGATCAAAGATGACAAGTATTTTTTTTAAGTTTTAACAGATATATTTCAAATACAGCATGTTTTACAGGAGTCCACAAGTTTTTCATCTCTTAAAAAAAAGACTTAATTTTTAGGGTTCAAAAATTCCGTTCTTCAAAAGAAATGTCCAAGTGTTTTCTTCTATAGCTTCAAACTTTCTACACTCAACTACCTGACTGAAGATAACAAGTATTGAAGAGGATGTGAACAAAAGAGAACACTTATACACTGTTGGTTAGAATGGAAATTGGTATAGCCATTATGGAAAATAGTATGGAGGCTTCTTAAAAACTTAAAAACAAAACTACGATATTCAGGAATTCTACTGGCTGTGTTCAAAGAAAATGAAATCAGTGTGTGGAAGAGATCACTGCACTCCCACGTTCACTGCAGTGCTATTCACCACAGCCAAGATGTGGAACCAACCCAAGTGTGCATCAACAGATGTGTAAAGAAAACGTGGCATACATGCACGATTCAACACTATTAACCCTTAAGAAAGAACTAAATCCTGTCATTTGCAATCATATGGATATTATGCTAAGTGAAATAAGTCAAGCACAGAAAGACAAATGCCAGTAATCTCACTAATATACACAATCTAAAAAGGTTGATCTCATGGAAGTTGAGAGTAGAATGGTGGTTGGCAGGGGCTGTGGAGAGGGAAGGCTTCAGGAGATGTTGCTCAAAGGATGCAAAATTTCAGTTAATAGGAGCTATAAGCTCAAGAGATACACTGCATAACCAGACACAGGATGCTTTCTTTGCCCTATTTAATGGGCTTTACCCTGAACTCAGTAATTTTAACTTAGAAACAGTAGGTAAGTGAAAAAGACCACCTATTGAACAAAATCATGTCTCCAAAATACACCTTTCTGGCATTCAACTGGTGATATGCTCTGGATCTGTGACCCCTCCCAAATTTCATGTCAGATTGTAATCCCCAGTGTTGGAAGTGGGCCTGGTAGGCATGATTTTGGAGTCAGATTTCCCCCTTGGTACTGTCCTCATGACAACGAGTTTTCAAGAGATCTAGTTGTTTAAAAGTGTATGGAATCTCCACACACCGCCTCCAGCCATGTAAGAATACATGCCTGCTTCCCCTTTGCCTTCCACCATGATTGTGAGTGTCCTGAGGCCTCCCCAGAAGCTGAGCATATGCCAGCATCATGCTTCCTGTACAGCTTGTGGAACTGTGAGCCAATTAAACCTCTTTTTTCTTAATGAATCACCCAGTCTTGGGTATTTCTTTACAATAGTGTAAAAACTAACACAGAAAATTGGTACCAGAAGTGGGGTATTGCTATAAATATACCTGAAAACCTGAAAGCAACTCTGGAAAACAGGCAGAAGTTGAAAGAGTGTGAAGGGCTGAGAAGAAGAAAGGAAGATTAAGGAACACTTTGAACTTCCTAGAGACTTGCTAAATTGTTGGGACCAAAAATTTGATAGTGATACGGACAATGAAGTCAGGCTGAGACCTCAGATGAAAATGGGAAACTTATTGGGAATTGGAGTAAAGATCACTTTTGTTATGCTTTAGCAAAGGGCCCGGCTGCAGTATGCTCCTGCTCCAGGGATCTGTGGGACTTCGAACTTGAGAGTGATTATTTAGTGCATCTGGCAGAAGAAATTTCTACTCAACAAAGCAATCAAGATATCACCTGGCCACTTCTAAACAACCTATGCTTATATATGTGAGCAAAGAAATGACCTGAAACTGGAACTTATATTTAAAAGGGAAGCAGAGCATATAAGTTTAGAAAATTTACAGCCTGACCATGTTGTGGAAAGGAAAAGCCCATTTTCAGGGGAGGAATAGAAGCAGGCTTTAGAAATTTGCATAACTAAAAGGAAGGCAACTGTCAATAGCCAAGACAATGGGGAAAAGGCCTCTAAGGTACTTCAGAGACCTTCAGCCCTTCTGAATTCATCTGTTTTCATGCTGCTGTCAAAGACATGCCCAAGAGTTGGCAATTTTCAAAAGAAAGGGGTTTATTGGACTTACAGTTCTACGGGGCTGGGGAGGCATCACAATCATGGCAGAAGGTGAAGGGCACATCTCACATAGCAGTGGCAAGAGGGAGAATTAGAACCAAGTGAAACAGGTTTACCCTTATCAAATCATCAGGCCTCGTGAGACTTAAACTGCCCCCCTTATTCAATTATCTCCTACTGGGTCCCTCCCACAACATGTGGGAATTGTGGGAGTACAATTCAAGATGAGATGTGGTTGAGGACACAGCCAAACCATATCCCTCAGTATCTTACCTAATTAATGTCTCCTAAGTGATAAGACAACTGAGGACACAGAGATCACCCTCCCGTCATAGGCTTAAAGTCCCAGAAGGACTGAATGGTTTCCTGGACCAGGCCCAGCCCCTGCTGCCCTGCACAGCCTCTAGATACTTCTCCCTGTATCCTAGCCACTCCAGCTCCATCCATGGCTAAAAAAGGGTCCAGGTAAACCTTGGGCCACTGCTTCAGAGGGTGCAAGCTATGAGCCTCGGCAGCTTCCACATAATGTTAAGCCTGTGGGTGCAGAGAATGCAAGAGTTGAGGCTTGAAAGCCTTCATCTGGATGGATTGCAGAGAGTGCATGGAAAAGCCTGGATGTTCAGGCAGAAGCCTGCTGCAGGAGCAGAGCCCTCTCAGAGTACCCTGCTAGGGCAGTGCAGAGGTGAAATGTGGAGTTAATTGGAGTCCCCTAATAGAGTTCCCACTGGCACACTGCCTAGTGGAGTTGTGAGAAGAGGGCCGCCATCCTCCAGATCCTGGAATGGTAGAGCCACTGACGGCTTGCACCATATACCTGGAAACGCTGCAAGCATTCAACCACAGCCTGTGAGAGCAGCTGCAGAGGCTGATCCCTGCAAAGCCAAAGGGGCAGAGCTGCCCAAGGCCTTGGGAGCCCACCTCTTACACTGGTGTGTCTTGGAATAGGGACATGGAGTCAAACAAGATTATTTTGGAGCTTTACAGTTTAATAACTTCCTTGCTGGGTTTCAGACTTCAAGTGGAGCCTATGGCCCCTTTCTTTTGATGGATATCTCCCTTTTGGAACAGGAGTATTTACCCAATGACTATACTTGCATAGTATCTTGGAAGCAACTAACTTGTTTTTTGATTTTACAGGTTCATAGGTGGATGGGACTAGACTTGTCTCAGATAAGACTTTGGACTTTTGAGTTAATGCTGGAATTAATTAAGACTTTGGGGGATTGCTGGGAAGATATCACTGTATTTTGCCAAGTGAGAAGGATATGAAATTTGGAGAGGTCAGGGGTAGAATGATATGATTTGAATCTGTGTCCCCACCCAAATCTCATGTTGAACCGTAATCCCCAATGTTGGAGGTGAGGTCTCGTAGGAGGTGACTGGATCATGGGAGCAGATTTCCCCCTTGGTGTTGTTCTCATGACAGTGAGTTCTTGTGAGATCTAGTCATTTAAAAGTGTGTGGCACCACCTCCCACTCCAGAAACTCTTACCACTATTTTAAATTTACATAACAAGTCTTACCTTTAAGGCATTTTTCTTGGCCATCTTGTCTTAACTGTGCCTTTATGTACATTCTTTTTCCTTTAAGCCTAAAGTTTCAGCTCTGTGCTTTTGAGATATAAGTTTTCTACCTTGTTTCACCTAACAGTCATCCCCAGAAATGCATATTTAGGGCTGCCCAGCTAACAACTGCTTAGGGCAATGAAATGGGTAATTGGAAGATTACTAGTCTGAATAGGGAAATAAAAACTATTTGAAAGCCAGCAAATGAGAATTACTTGTAAAAGCTGAAAGTTCTGCTTCTCCACGTGTTTGTATATTGATATGTGTTATGTGTATAATATTTAGTAAACAAAGCTAGCTTTAAAATTGTTGATAAAATAGAAATGGCTTCAGAATTGTCAGTTAAATATAATGCAGACATTTTTGTCTAGACCTACTGGTCAAATAGGTTTTAAGGGCATAAAACTGCTGCTTCTGTAATACTTTATATGCTTGCTTACTTTGTAATATTTTGTTCTTGGTTTTGAGCTTCTGGATTCTGGGGTCTGGATAGGTGGCCAGGGTGAGGGCTGGGGACATGTTATCAGTGGCTAGACCACCAGTTACAAGGCAGAGTCAAGCCCAAGATGAGCCCCTCCTCCTTGGCCCAGCTTTGTTCCCTAGCCATGCTGAAAGGGTTTGGACCCTTCAGGCATCATCTTCACAGGTGTATTCTGTCTTGAGCTCTACATTTAGTATGTAAATTCAACACCCAAACAGGCCCTGCCCTTCAAAGCCACCCTGGATACCATGTGACTACTTGAGACTCAGAACTACTGGGGAAAACATTAGCAGAAGAGTACCTGTGTCATTAGCAGAATACCTGTGTCATTAGCAGAGTAACTATGTCATAAGCAGGAGAGTACCTGTGTCATTACCAGAATACCTGTGTCATTAGCAGAGTAACTATGTCATTAGCAGGAGAGTACCTGTGTCATTAGCAGAATACCTGTGTCATTAGCAGAGTAACTATGTCATTAGCAGGAGAGTAGCTGTGTCATTAGCAGAGTACCTGTGTCAGTAGCAGAAGAGTACCTGTGTCATTAGCAGGAGAGTACCTGTGTCATTAGCAGAGTACTTGTGTCAGTAGCAGAAGAGTACCCATGTAATTAGCAGAAGAGTACCTGTCATTAGCAGAGTACCTGTGTCATTAGCAGGAGAATACTTGTGTCATTAGCAGAGTACCTGTGTCAGTAGCAGAAGAGTACCTATGTCATTAGCAGGAGAGTACCTGTGTCATTAGCAGAGTACCTGTGTCAGTAGCAGAATACGTGTGTCATTAGCAGAAGAGTACCTATGCCATTAGCAGGAGAGTACCTGTGTCATTAAGAAAGTACCTGTGCCAGTAGCAGAAGAGTACCTGTGTCATTGGCAGAGTATGTGTGTCATTAGCAAGACAGTACCTGTGTTATTGGCAGAGTACCTGTGTCATTAGCAGGAGAGTACCTGTATCATTGGCAGAGTACCTGTGTCAGTAGCAGAAGAGTACCTATGTCATTAGAAGGATAGTACCTGTGTCATTAGCAGGAGAGTACCTATATCATTAGCAGGAGAGTAGCTGTGTCATTAACAGAGTACCTATGTCATTAGCAGAGTACCTGTGTCATTGGCAGAGTACCTGTGTCAGTAGCAGAAGAGTACCTGCGTCATTAGCAGGAGAGTACCTGTGTCATTAGCAAAGTACCTGTGTCATTGGCAGAGTACCTGTG
>NW_016107335.1:2528948-2546742 GCF_001604975.1 Cebus imitator | reverse complement strand
TCATTAGCAGGAGAGTACCTGTGTCATTAGCAAAGTACCTGTGTCATTGGCAGAGTACCTGTGTCATTAGCAGGAGAGTACCTGTGTCATTAGCAGGACAGTACCTGTTTCAAGGTTCTTTTCTGTAGTTTAAAATCTTAAAGTCATGCTATATTGAATTAAGCAATAAGCATAAATGTCTGAGTCATTTCTAGGTAGGTCAAAATACTGAAACGTTAATTAGTAAACATAAATGTAAGTTTATATATTTTAGCATCTTATTTTATATGGTATATAAAAGCTAAATACATTTAGATCTATTAATAAAAACTTGAGAAAATCTAGCTATCTAAAAAATTATGAAATTGTTTTCATCTACAAATATTGATATAGAACAGTTCAAAATTACTTCCTAAGTTTTCACTAGAAATTAGGGTTACTAGCAGTTACAACTGTAGTTAATATATGTAATCGAAACTAATAAATATAAGAAACAATTCTGTATACAATGTATAAAGCAAACCAAAGTATTTTTGGTGATGAAAGATGTAAAGACATGGAAATGTGTGTTGAGAAAAAAATATTTTGTCTAGAAGTTGAAGATTATTTCAAATTGAAGGAATAAAAAAGATACAGATAAAAATAAGTGAATAAAGTTGAAAAGAATAGAGAAAAGTTGTAAGAGATGATCAAAAGTTTATGGAAATCTGTGGTCAAAAGATGACAAAATTGGACAGATTTGTTTATAAGGTTTTATTAGCTTAGTGTTGATAACGCACTATGAAAAAGTAAAATTTGGTTTTCTCTTTTGAACAAGAATTTTCATGTAATATTAATAAGAGACAGTAAAAGACTTTTGTTCACCTTTTGAGGAAACTGCAAAAAAAGAGAGAGGAAAGGAGGAGACAGATTCTATCTCATGCTGTCTTTCTCAGATCTGTTTATTGGAAAATGGAGACTCCTCTCTATCAAAGAAGAAAGGTTTCTGCTTTTTAAACCCTTTCATCACTTTGGCTAAATGAAGATTATCTTACAATGCCTTATGATCCTATTTTGATTATTTTAAACCTTTGACATATTTGACAGGCTTCCCCAAATCAAATTTCAAATTGTCTTTTTTTTTTTTTTAACCTCAAACTAACTTTGGGATGCTACAGAGGGCCCCTGCAGCATCCAAAAGAGAAATAGGATTATTTGATACATTAAGTTTATAAGCTAGTAAAATCCTAGAGTATCGTGCCTTCAAGGAGATTCATGGAAAGGATGGAAAGGACCCTGACAAGCACTCTTGAATGACAAGTTTCTGACAACTTTAGGATCATATCATTTAGACTGGGTATGAATTACCAGCACTCTAATGAACAGACTGACTGGTTTATGAAACTGATAATCCAATTAGGACAAAAATTAATTGAATACCAAGGAAATACTCTGCCAGATTTTCACGCTAAGTCAGCCACTAATGAAATTGTTTCAATATGTAATTTAGATGAACTCCATGATCCACAACAAATTTACCTATAACAACCCATCTAATAAACAGTGCTATGTACCTGAATTGGAGAAACAAAACTGACATTTAAGAAGACAGAAATCTTCTCTTTTGCGGCCATCAACAAAGATGGAGCAGCCAAAATGAAATTCAATCCTTTTGCAGCTTCCAACCAAAGCAAGAACCACCAAAGACATTTCAATGCACCTTCCACATTCACAGGGTGATTATGTCTTCCCCTTTCCAAGGAGCTGAGACAGATGTACAACGTGCAATCCACGCCTATCCAAAAAGACGATGAAGTTCAGGTTATACAAGGACACTATAAAGGTCAGCAAATTGGCAAAGCAGCCCAGGTTTACAGGAAGAAATATGTCCCCTACATTGAACAGGTGCAGCGGGAAAAGGCTAATGGCATAACTGTCCACATAGGCATTCATGCAACAAGGGGGTTATCCCTAGGCTAAAACTGGGCAAAGACACAAAAACATTCTTGAACAGAAAGCCAAATCTCGCCAAGTAGAAAAGGAAAAGGACAGATATAAGGAAGAAACAATTGAGAAGATGCAGGCATAAAGTGATCTTACGTAAATCTAACGTTAAGTATGAAGTTATGGAGAGCCTGGACAGAAGCCTGGTCTTTCCTGAATCCTTAAAGGTTCTTTTTTTTTCTTTTTTGGAGACAGAGTCTCACTCTGTTGCCCAGGCTGGAGTGCAACTGCACGATCTCAGCTCACTGCAACCTCCACCCACCAGTTTCAAGCAATAAAGCTTCCAATATTAAAAGCTCTATCCTCCATGGTCCGTCATAGAAGAGGTTAGACGATCCAAGTAGAATACTGGCATGGTTACTGTTCTAAATTGCTAAAATGGTTTATGACCAATGTTTGGTCTGTCAAATCTACAATCCTGGGAAGGCAATCAAAACTTCATGTACATTTCTGCTATGTGATGGCCCATTTGAACATTTTTAGAGGGATTTCATTCCATTGCCATTTTC
Organism: Cebus imitator; assembly: GCF_001604975.1. NCBI lineage: Eukaryota > Metazoa > Chordata > Mammalia > Primates > Cebidae > Cebus > Cebus imitator. The sequence continues at coordinate 2,544,271 of NW_016107335.1, read as the reverse complement.
AATGCATGTTTTCTGATTGTACAGAAGCTTTTCCATTCAAAAAGTCTGGTGCTACAACAGTAGATAAAAGGTTACTAGAAAGCATGTTTCTCTCGTGGGACGTACCTGGAAAGATTGCTAGTAACAGAGGTACTTGCTTCACCAGGCAAGTTGTAAAACCCTGAGATAAGGTATCATAGGTGCAATCACATGAGGTAAAGCTAACTGAATTTACTGGATTCCCCTGGTCTAAAGTACTGTGGATTGATGACAGGTCTACTTCCATGCAGAAAACACAAGTTGATCCCTTATGCAGGAGTCACTGGAAGGCCTATGTTCCTAGTAATAAAACCTCACCTATCTTCTGCTCCTGAGCTCTGAATGACCAAGTGCTGCAAGGCTTTAGTGCATTATCCCCAAGTGTATTTTCAATAGGTAAAGAAAACTTTTCATGGTCCACTGAGGACATTCAAACCCTACATGATCTAAAGCCTAGAAACTGAGTCTTCTGGAAACATCATCAGGGAAAGACTGCCCCTGCCTCCTACACTGCCACAAAAACCTCAGGACCTTGAGCCTTGGGTTTACAATCTCACAGCTGAAACGGGCCCCTCCAGACTCTTGGACCTATATACCTACTGGCGGCCTTAAGGTAAAGCTAACCATGAAAGTTTCTCCCCAAAAGCAGACAGCCTCCTAGATGTGGACAGCTTTCCCGAGATCATGGAGAAATACTTTTCTGCTATCATGAGACTCTTATCTCTCAATAGTTCCCTTGCTTGTGCCCCTATGATGGAACTGGAAAAGGGGTATACTTTTGTGGAGAGTTTCATAGTCAACATTAAACATGGACAACTTTATTGCACAACAATTTTAACAAATGTAACATACAAATGGCAAATAGGGGAAACTGCTGCAAGGAGAGGGAGTATATGGGAGCTCTCCGTATTATTTGTTCAATCTATCTGTAAAATTTATTAACCTACTAATTTTTAAAAATCTGGATTTAATCAGGAAACACCCTGTCTCTTGACATCTTGAACATATTAGAGCATCAACTGATTCAATTTTTAGATACATTCAGCTTTAGCCAAAGTGGTTAGAAACCAGTATACATGTTTCTCAGGTTACTTTAGAGTTTCTACTAGTAGCCTGACATTTATGCTTTTACGAATCTGTCAAAACTTTTAATTAGGGCAGAAAAATCATAAATGTCTAAAAGGAGTCCACATTACCCAAACACCTTTGATACCATCAGTATGCCTGATTGCTTTTGGCAACATTTTAGAAGCGTCTGGTATCTAGTGATCACACTGTGGTTAGCATGAATATCTTCATCATGTCAGCTATTATGGCATAGCAGAATATTATTCTTTACCAAAGTGATACATTACTTCTATGTATATTGAATTCAACAACAAAGAATGAATTTGCTCCATTTTTTTATCCAGAAAAGAATTTTTAAAGGCTCATTTGTTATACCCATGACTTTCACAGATTAAGAATGAAAACAATATGATTCCTCCTCTCTCCTCCCGTGTTGGAAGTGTTTTCATCAGTGCTACTCTACCACTATTTTAATGTTAACAGGAATGATGTAATCATCATATATCTGTCACAGGTATTTTTTTTAAATGCACTTTTTCAGAAGAGTTGAAACAGCTCATCCCAAGCCCTTTTTCATTATTAAAGACAAAACAGAACTGTAATATAATCTCTAGGAAAAAAAAAATACTTCAGTAAATTCCCACTAGCATACCTGAATCTTTACAGCAACTGCTACTACAAAGCACTAGGAGAGATTGGAAATTTTCCAAACAATTGCTGGACCTCACATATTGCGAAATGCAGGAAATGACTTAGAATTATTTGAAATAATAATTTGGATAGAAGAAGGGCATTAGTTCTCACACTGCTAATGAAGACACACACAGGACTGTGTAACTTATAAAGGAAAGGGGTTTAATTGACTCACAGTTCCACAGGGCTGGAAGGCCTCAAAATCAGGATGGAAAGCAAAGGGGAAGTAAGACAGGTCTTACTTGGCAGCAGGCAAGAGAGCGTTGTGCAGGGTCACTCTAATCTGTAAAACCATCAGATCTTGTGAGACTTACCTGCTGCCACGAGAGCAGTATGGGGGAAACCATCCCCATAATTCACTTATCTCCACCTGGCCCTGCCCTTGACACATGGGGATTACTGCAATTCAAAGGGAGATTTGAGTGGGGACACGGCCAAACCGTATCAGCAAGTTTAGGAATCAAAATTGATAAAAAAATAAACTAATGTGAGTAGAAAGCTAAAGGTAATACTGAAGATTAAGAAAAATAAATGGGGCAGGGGTGGTGGCTCATGCCTGTAAACCTAGCACTTTGGGAGGCCAAGGTGGGCAGATCATCTGAAATCGGGAGTTTGAGACCAACCTGACCAACATGGAGAAACCTCGTCTCTACTAAAAATAAATAAATAAATAAATAAATAATTACCCAGGTATAATGGTGCATACCTGTAATCCCAGCCACTCGGGAGACTGAGGCAGGAGAATCACTTGAACCCAGGAGGCGGAGGTTATGGTAAGCCGAGATCCAGCCATGGTTTTGGTGAAGGTTAAAATTGAGAGCTAAATTCAAGATGAACCCCATGCCACCAATTTCTGCTCCTTAGGTTTGTTTTAGATGTCAAGGGCTGTGTTAAGAGAGACAAGAGTTGAATATGCATTGAGTAGGCATATTTTGTAGATAACAAAGGAGAAATGTGAGAACATTAAGATATTAAAATATGAGAAGAATATTGAACTAAAAACCATTCTGACTCTGCCTAGGCTTCCATTAGTGCGGCGTTTAGAGACTAGGCAGGTAGGTAAACTCAAATTCTATGGGTGTGACACATTAAGAATCCATAGGTCGGGTGCAGTGGCTCACGCCTGTAATCTCAGCACTTTGGGAGGCTGTTGAAATGGGCAGATCACTTGAAGTCAGTTCAAGGCCAGCTTGGCCAACATGGTAAAACCCCATCTCTACCAAAAATCACAAAATTTAGCCAGGTGTAGTGGCAGGCACCTGCAATCCCAGCTACTCAGGAGGCTGAGACAGGAGAATTCTTTCAACCCAAGAGGCAGAAGTTGCAGTCAGCCGAGATCATGCCACTGCATTCCAGCCTGGGCAACAGAGAGAGACTCTGTTTAAAAGAAAAAAAAAAAAAAAAAAGAATCCATACAGTGCCATCACTAGTATCCAATATGTCTCTGGTATCATCATGAAAAAACCCCATCCTCCACAAGAAGACGGACTCCAACTGCCTATTCTAGTATTTGAACACTTTCTCCGAATTGTCCTCTACACAAGCAAGATACAAGATTTTCCCTTCATATCAATGTCTTCCACTTAAATAGCCCACTACTGCCATCCATCTCAGGCTGCTCTTCCTCGGATATGCACGGGCATCATCACTCTTTTTGTCACAATGTTTATACAACAGATCTCTTACAGTACCAGGCGCAGGTTTCTTAAGCACAGTGGAGTACAGAAGTGCATCTCAATCAGCCAAAGCACACTGGTGCCCTTCTCCTCGTGACCACGCACCACCTCATCATCCTTACCATCATGCACCTCTAATTTTCTCTTCTGTCTCCACTATTCCTAGGACATTCAATCAGTGGTTCTGAAATTCTTAAATAATCATGTGGGTGCTTACACAAACGGCACTGAACAGTACCATGGAGAATGCATGTACTCAATGGCAGCTTTCTGAAGAAACATGCTCCATATACCTGCAGTTTCCTAGGCCCATCTCAAAAAAAAAAAAAAAAAAAAAAAAAAAAAAAAANAAAAAAAAAAAAAAACAAAAAAAACTTTTTTAAGCAAAAGGCATAATGTTAAAATATAAACCATTGATAACATGATTTTGGAGACAAGACAGATTGACTATATATTTTAGTTAACCCTATCCAAGAATGCTGCATTCTGCTCATCTAACTCATTTCAACAGAACACACTATCTTGAAGAATGAATGAATGTATTCTTCAAATATCAACTATGTTAGCTCTGTTTTTGTCAAGAATTAGAAAGCAACAAGGTTAAAGTTTCAGTCAAGCCTATAGTTAACACAAATCGATTGCACATTTCAAAACAGCTAGAATAATTTGAATGTTCCTAGTGTAAATAGAAGATAAATATTTAAGGAGATGAATATCCCAATTACCCTGTTTTGATTATATGAATTTATCAAACTATCTATCACATGTACTCCAAAAACACGTTCATCTACTATGTATCAATAAAAAATAAATTTAAAAATAAAAAACTTAAAATATTCTGTGTGGCTGAAAAATGACCAATTTATTTTTAATAGAAAACATGCAGACAGAAAAACTATCATGAAAATTTAAATATGTGAACAGAGGGTAGGAATTTTAAAAAGGTAATTTTTCTTAGAACTTTATGAAGTTCAAGAAAAATACCCTAAAACCAATATAAAGAATAGCAGGCACTGTACGCAGCAGTTCACCCACAATATCATGTTTGAATCTCGCCACAGCCATAAAGCAGTAATAACATGCCTAGTTATCATTCCAATTCTTCCTGTTGCAAGTAACAGAAAACCAGACCCCACCTGGCTGAAGCCAGTAAATGAAGAGACTAACAGGAGGGTCATGCTCAGGGCTCAAATACGTCACCAGGACATGGATTGCATCCTAGTCTCAGCTCTGCTAATTCCTGTAAAACCCTCCTTCCGAGGTTCACGGGGTAGCTGACACAGCTTCCGGCTCTCACCTCATGATGACAAGCAAGACAACAATACAGCCACCACTTCATGACTGTTCTCATTTCTACACTCAGGAGAATGAGAGAAATTTTCCAGTAGCACCCATAAAAACACTGAGTCCACCTGGCTGGCCTGGCTAGACATATGGCCAGCCCTGATTAAGTTGCTGTGGACAGGGGCCTGGATTTTCTGCTTCACTTAGACCAGTCATACGTCCCATCCCAGGACTGAAGAAATGCCAGGGCTGTTGCTGGAGAGTGGCTACTGTCCCCTTTACAAATAAGGAGCTCATGGTTTAGGAAGATGAGCTTGCCAGAAATCAGACACTTGTAAAATAAGTCAAAATTTCAACTTAGGTCTACTTAACTGAGCCCAAAGTATTACAACCAATTATGGCTGTTATCCTAGCACCCACGTCGGAGAACGGAGGAGCCCGAAGACTGCAAAGGACCCTTCCTTTTCTTCTAGATCCATCACCGATTGGAATATAAATCAATGTTACAATATTGAAGAAATCTGATTATGTGGAAAAAAAATCATTATGAATTTTCATAGTCTGTTTTTACAAACTTCAAAACAGGAATGGTCAGTTTAGAAAAATTCATTTCCACTAAGAAAAAAATAGAATCTTAAGTGGAGTTTAAAATTATCCTGTTTCATAGATATGTCATTTTTTCCAAATTTGTTTTTTAATGTCCTTAATGATTAATGATCAATTTCCAGTCTAAGTTGGTTGGTAATTTCTTGAGACCTTGCTTTCAGAGAAGTTTTGTTTTTTGTGTTTGTTTTTCAAAAAAGATTACTTGCATTTGTATATTTTCTCTGTACTTTCAGCCAAATTTCTTCTAATTAAAGTATAACATAAGTTGAACCAACACAATAAAGTAATGTCATTTTAAGACAAGAAAAAACAAACTTCTACTGATTTCTGCTTCTGGCCATGAAGGAGTGTGAGGGACCAGATTTAAGTTCTTAAACAACTACAAAAACCAGGCCAAAAAATACAGGTTTCCAGGCACTGGACGACAGGGAGTGCAGGGCTGCGATCCTTAAGAGAAGGGAAGCAGCCGGTCAGGGGTTTCCAGGCCACAACCCAGATGGAGGCCAGCAGAGGATGCAGGCTGAGGGCTCCAGGGGCCAACACGCAATCCGAGGGAAGCCCTTCCGTGGAGAGCTGGAGCTCTGGGGCGGCCCTCCCGAGCAGGTGCAGCGAGGAAACACCCGAGGCCGCGGTGAGCCACACGGGGGAGGAAGAACAGCCCGAGCTCACGGGAGCGGGGACGAGTTCCAGCTCCAGACAGCCCCGGGGAGCAACAGCGCAGCATTCGGGGCGTCAGGTAAAGCGCCCCAAGGCTCCGCTCGGGAGCGTGAACGCCACCGCCCGCTGCAAGCCTGGAAAGGAACGTGTTTCTCACGTCACTGCGACGTGTCACACACGCGGTCTGTCACGTAGGTAGCAGGAAAAAGCCAGCAGGCCACGCAGGGCGCACCGGGCCTGCAACCAAACGCAAACGGCCAGGCCCACGAAGCAGGACACGCAAAGGGATCCGGAGAGGGGCCAGGAGTCACCGACTACGCCAGGCCGCCGGGCCCACGCGGGGGTGGGGGCCGCGCTTCCGCGAGCCAGGACGCCTGAGCAGCGCTGGGGAATCCAGGGATCCCCCAGGAAACTGCCCTCGACTAACGGCACCGCAAAGGGGCCGCGCGCTCGAGACCCTGGAGCGAGAACGACCACAGTCACGCGGGGAAACAGCCGGGGCGCAGGCCCAGGTGGACGGGCGGCTGAGGAGCGGGGCTGCGCCCACAAAGCCGCCAGGGGCTGCGAACTACAGCGCGGCAGGCGCGGGGCTTGGCCGGCACCACACGGGACCCGGGCGCCTGCACGCCCCTGCGCGTCACCCAGCGGCTCCCGAACGCCCGCCACGCGATCCCCAAAGACGCCCGCGGCGCAAGCCTCGAAGGGCACGCACCTGCGTCGGGACGCTGACGCCATGGGCGGGGCGGGGCGGGGCGGGGCAGGTGAGCCTGCGCAGTGTGGGCCGGGCGGGGCTGGCGAGCATGCGCAGTGTGGGCCGGGCGGGGCTGGCGAGGGAGCGCGTGTGGAGCGGGCGCAGAGGCGGGCGTTGCTATGGCGACGGCCAGCGGCCGCGGAGTTGCCAGAGGGAGCTGGGGCGGACGTCCCTGGGTCCCCGTGTTCCCAGCAGAGTCGAGGCATGCGGAGGCTTGGAGGCGGGGGCGGAAAGGAGGGCGGCCCGCGAGGCGGGCGGGGTGCGTGGATGCGGGGTGGGGGCCGCTCGCAGCCCCGCTTTCGCCTCCTCCGAGCCGGGCCGGCGTGGGCCGGGGCTGTGAGGCGAGGCCGGGTCCCGCCGCAGCATGGCCTCCTCGGGGTCCGGTCGGTTCCCACAGCTCCTCCTACCTGAGGGGCGCGAACTCACGGCGGCCTAAAGCCTTAGAGCAGTGATCTCACGGCGGTGATTTTAGAACCCGGTGGGACCCGCCGCCATCAGGGGCCGCAGGTGCGGGGTGGTGTCCGCCCCCGGGAACGGGGGCCTCTCACCCGCGCTTCTGGCGGGAGTAGACTCCCAGGAAAAGGCCAGCGGCGTTCACAAGGCAGGAGATAACGCCAGGACCCTGCGTGGAATTGCATCTTTACGCCTTGGGCCTGGGTCTCGGGTGTTTTTATGGAGAGTGTTTAGTAAGCTGTGGTCACCTGCTTTGGCACCCCAGTGGTCGTTTCTGCCACCAAGCCCTGCCTCTTGAGGTTTAATACTGGGATTTACAAAGCAACGTGTTCCTGGCATCTTAGCTTTCAGTACTGCGCAAAGGTTACGTGTCGAACCCTACCAGTGCCACAGACTCGTATATTCACTCACCTGGTATTTGGTTTTCTCATGTATAAACTGGAGTTGGACTAGATACTTGAAGTATTTTCAGTATCTTTAAAATCTGAATTTTAAACTCTGGAACATAATACCATAGGACTTTAAAAGAGTACAGGTTTTAAAAGCTCTTACCTTGATATTAATGACAGTGGCCTACCGTGTGGAAACGAGACTAAATTGCAGACTGCAGATATGACTGGACCGTATGATGCAAACTGTATCTTCTGCCAGGTTATGGGCGTTTTGGAAACAGGAACTGAAAAATCTGGCAGTGATCTTTCAGTATTTTAAATTCTTTCCACCGTTTCTCCAAGTTCAGTTGTCTGGATGACATATGGGGTGAAACTTCTTTCAAACATCTCGATGCCAGAATTGATGGGGGAACAGGAAAGGGTCGCAGTAAGAACCATCACCAAAGCCTCTGCAGGACTTGAGCAGCGACTGACGTTTTTACCCCTAACCCTGGATATCTCAGATTTGGCTGTGCTTTTACACCTTAGTGAGTTTGTTCTTTCAGTTGGAATAACTTAATACAAGTGTTAGTCTTTAGAAATGTAGTTTGGATTAATTTCTTTTTTTTTTTTTTTTTTTTGAGACGGAGTTTCGCTCTTGTTACCCAGGCTGGAGTGCAATGGCGCGACCTCGGCTCACCGCAACCTCCACCTCCTGGGTTCAGGCATTCTCCTGCCTCAGCCTCCTGAGTCGCTGGGATTACAGGCACGCGCCACCAGGCCCAGCTAATTTTTTGTATTTTTAGTAGAGACGGAGTTTCACCATGTTGACCAGGATGGTCTCGATCTCTTGACCTCGTGATCCACCCGCCTTGGCCTCCCAAAGTGCTGGGATTACGGGCTTGAGCCACCGCCCCCGGCCTTGGATTAATTTCTATTTTTACAGTTAGGCCCTCAATATAGTAAGTCCTCACTTAACCTCATCCGTAGGTTCTTGGAAACTGGGGCTTTAAGCCATGCAGTGTATAAGGAAACCAGTTTCATCAAAGGCTAATTGATAGAAAGAAGAGGTAAGTTCCTACAGCACATTCCTGGTCACAAAAACATCACCAAACTTCTAAATAACGACCAAAGCATTTCTGTATGAAACATTGAAATACATGTGAGCTCTACATACACTGAAGAAAGTAAGATCATTATCCAATTTCTGGTGACTCAGTGAGTGACAGGATCGTGGAGGTGCTGCCTTAAATCAAGGATAATGTTGGCCTAGCCAAAGTTCTGAAGCGCCTCCTCCCGCTATGCAGTTTTGAAACAAACCAATTCTCAGTTGACTGCTTTCCTGCTGCACCGGGTGTTGTCCTGCATCTGTGTGATTACCGTATGCTTTACGAATTTCTATTTGATGATAATTTGTATCCTTCCATTCATTTTCCAACCCGTTTATTCCAGTTCAGGGTGGCAGGGAGCCGAGCCCATCCGGGCAGCTTAGGACCAAGGCAGGGAACAGGGCTGGAGAGGAGGGCACCCCATGGCGGGGCACGCTCACTCAAACACTCAGACAGGGACAGGCCAGTGAGCCTCATGTGCATGGCTTTGAGTTGTGGGAGGAATCCGGGATACCTGGAGAAAACCCACAGCGCGTGGAGAGAATGTGTAAACTCCACACAGACAGTGGCACCTGCTGGGGACCAGTTTTTTTTCTCATCAACGTTGTAACCGAAACATTAGAAGAAACAATGTTATTCCAGGGCCTGCTATGCCAGTTCCTAGATTACTTGAATAAATTTCTCCTCAGTGTATTTTGAACACGTCTGTCTTCATAAAATATACCATGTCCAAAATCTAAAAGGGCCAATTCCAAATTATTCTTTTGAAGGGAAATTAGCTTTGAAGGGAATTGAAGCAAGTATAACAAGAATCTGTTCTGTGTGAAAAGACCTATTTTAGATACTTCAAAGGTCATCTCATTAATCCTCACGGCAATGCTGCAAAGCCAGCACAATTGCACCTGGTTTATAGATGAGGAGCCTGGGGCTCAGTTGTGGTAAGTATCTTGGGCAGCAATGTGGTAGCGTTCAACTGGAACTCAGGTTGATCTCTCCACATATTCTGTATGTCAGTGTTTTGGACAGACTGAAGTTAGCCAGTGTTCCTCTTGCGTTCCAGTTTCTTCATTGTTCCCTTTCTCCCCAAAATAAGCATACCATGCTGATTTCCAGCCTGCCAGTGCTTTCCTCCTACCTGTAGTGTGACATGTTCATTTTCCTCTGTGTAGCTTTCAAATGCCACTTTAACTGTTACCTCTTTAGGAGGTTTTTCCTTTACAAGTCTCCAGTGCTAGCCTGAAATTTTACAGTACTTATCTGTCATATATTAATGGATTGATTAATAGTAACCACTTGTATTAATGTGTTCTCAACAGCTCAGGAGTGAACTATTTGAGGATAGGGATGAGTCGAAGTGTAACTGATTTGAGTTCACCCCCTTCCTCCAGAACCAGAATGTGTTGCTTAGTGCCACCCTATAGCAGGCATTCCCACTGCTGCATTATCAGTTAGACCGTTCCACAGATCGTTCTCACAGACTTCATAAAAGGTTTTGATGTGCACTGTAACTCTGACTTTCTGTTGACCATGTTTTTCAGCAGAAGAATAAAAGGAATATGATATGATGTGATGATAGAATTTGTGATAGCCAGGCAACAACTTCTCATTCGGCATGTTAAAACATAAGGTATCCTATTTTTTCTTAAACATACACATTATTTGACTCATGAAATATATTTTAATTCAGCTGTTTGAGAGTATAAAAAATAGTTTGCAAACACTGCTTGAACTAGGAATTATTACCAGGAATGGGCAATGCCAAGCGTGACATGGGGCAGTAGACAGGTTGATGGGAAAAACAGTCTCTGGTGATATTTACTGCAAGCATCTCTTAGCTGTTTGGTGATTTTTTTATTCTGCATAGGAAATTACTCAGTTTTCACAGAAAGGCATAAACTGAAATGCAAGAGTCTATTTAGTAGTTGCCTGGAGTCTGACGGGTTTGTTTAGGCACGCACAGGTTTATAGGTCATAATGAATTTATGCATATTATAATTAAGTCTTAGTAATTAGGTGAAAAGATATTCCTGTATTGTTAACATAAATGCGGAGACAAGGGTCTGCTACCACTTAGGTAACAATGAGTCAAGCATTCCTTGCTATTTGATTTGGTCATATATGCCATCAAGGTTGAGTACTGAAACCTTGTAATAGCTTCTAAATGATATATTACATAATATTCCTCTAAATATGACTTATTTCTTACTTTGTAGGGTCACTCATCTAAGAAAAATAACTTGGCAATCAATGCAGTTGCTTTACAAGATCACATTTTACATGATCTTCAGCTTCGAAACCTTTCAGTTGCAGATCATTCTAAGACACAAGTACAAAAGAAAGAGAACAAATCTCTAAAAAGAGATGCAAAGGCAATAATAGATACTGGACTTAAAAAAACTACACAGTGCCCCAAACTAGAAGATTCAGAAAAAGAATATGTTCTTGATCCCAAACCGCCACCATTGACTTTGGGTAAGCGGATGTAGTCATTCATCTTTTGACTTATTAGAGCTTCTGAATCTGTTGAGGTCAATAGTATAATTTTTTATGTTACAGAAATAATTTATCTCAGTTTATAATTATACAGAAAAGTGTGTATGTATTGAAGGTATGTGCGTGTTGAAACTTGAAAATGATAGGGGATCATTAGAGCAAGAAACTAAAGACAGTAATGGTAAGTAGAATAGTAAGTAAAAATGGGAGAACAAAAGAAATACCTGTTGATTCAGATTGATAAAAATAAATTTGAGTAAATCAATGATGGAAAAGAAAAGTCCCTTATAGTAGAATGACTATAACTCATGGAGATAATAGACAGGAGATAGAAAATCACCTTTGGCAAATATTACAGTAATTGTCATCATTGCCGAAATTAGAAATAAGAAAAATTATGTCCAGACACAGAATATTGAGGTAGCCTCACAGTTTCTTCATAGATGCAAGTACACAACAGGGAGAAAAACAGTGACTTCACAGTATTTCAACCGTACATGGTAGCACTTGGCAAGCAGCACCTGAACCAAGTAATGCCAGTTAGCTCAGCAGTAATGCACAGGCCAGCATCATGTGCCTCCTGCTGAAAGATGCAATGCCACTTCTGTGGCATTCTTAGCAAAATGCATATCTAAATTTAATCATGAGGAAACCTCAGACCAGCCCAAGTGAAAGACTTCCACACAGTTCCTGGCTGGTACTCTTCAAAAGTGTCAAATCAACAGAAGCAAACGGAGACCTAGAAAAACTGTTCCAGATTATAGGAGACTAAAGGAACATGGCAGCTGCAAGTGCAATTTGTGACCCTGGATCAGATCCTAGTCCAGAAAAAAAGACAACAGTGTGACAGAGAATCATATCTGCAGAAGGATGCAGGCTAATTGATAGATGATATCAACATTAATTTTGTGGTTTTGATCTTTGTACCAGGGTTATATAAAAGGTTACCATTTGGGGTTAAGAACATAGGATAATTATTTTCTTTTTACAAGTGTGAATATTTATTTAGAATGAGACCAAAACTTGCAACAAATTAGGAATTTCAAAAAAGATGAAAAATATCCCAAACAAAAATCAATAAAAATAGCATAATATTTTATATTAATTCACTTACTGAAATATCTCTATAATACTTTTTCCATCTCTTTTGATTGCTAGGCACTCTTTAATATATTTTCATGTGACAATAATTCTGTAATGGCATTTTCTATGGAAATAAGTCAGTTTTACCTCCATCATAGCTGATTGAAATTCTTTCCTTATAATAGGTGGGATACACAGCATGCAGCTTCACACAACTTCTTACTATGTATAGTATTGCCACAGGTTTGTGCCTATAAATAAAGGCATGTAAATCAATTCCATTTCTTCTAATTAATAAAGGAAAGGAAGTGTGTTATGAACTTAATTGTAAATGCTGTATTTAAGTATATTAGTTTCCCGGTGCAGCTGCAACAAATTAGTACAAACTGGGTGGCTTAAAAGAAAAGAAATGTATTCTCTCACTGTCCTGGAGGCCAGAAGTCCAAAGTGGCGCTGTTGGCAGGGTTCCACAGGAGAACCCTTCCTTACCTTTCCCTGGTGCTTCCTGGCATTGCTTGGCTTGTGGCAGCTTCACTCCGGTCTCTGCCTCTGATGTCACACGACCTTCTTCTCTATGTGTGATTGTGCCCTCCCTCTCCTCTTCTTATAAGGATACCATTCATTCGATGTAGGGCCGACTTTAAACCAGTATGACCTCATCTTAACTACATCTGCAAAGACCCTCTTTCCAAATAAGGCCAACATTCTGAGGTTTCAGGTGAACATGCATGTTGAGGTGACACTATTCAACCCAGTACATCAAGTATGTCGGTGATGGGGAGAACTTCGGTCTAGATTAGGCATCAGTGAGACGGAATCCTTCACTTACATTTGTTGTGTGGAAGACTTTTTCACAGCCTCAGTCTAAGTACATACTTTGTTTCTTATCCACTACTCACATGTATTACTGTGGTGATAGGCATCAGAGGTCCAGTTGACAGCTCAATGTGGCTAGGCTATGGTTTGAATGTTTGTCCCCTTCAAAGCTCATGTTGAAATTTCAATTTGTTTTGTTTTGTTTTTAGACAGTCTCCCTCTGTTGCCTAGGCTGGAGTGCAGTGGCACGATCTCACTGCAACCTCTGCCTTCCAGGTTCAAGTGAATCTCGTGCCTCAGCCTCCCAAATAGCTGGAATTACAGGTGTGTGCCACCACACTCAGATAATTTTTGTATTTTTAGTAGAGACCGGGTTTCACCATGTTGGCCAGCCTGGTCTCAAACTCCTGGCTTCAGGTAATCCACCCAACTCAGCTTCCCAAAGTGGTGGGATTACAGGCATGAGCCACCACACCTGGCCTGTTTTTGTTTGTTTGTTTGCTTGCTTGCTTTTTGTGTGTCTTCTTTTTTATTTATTTTTATTTCAGTAGCTTTTGTGGTACAAGTGGGTTTTGGTTACATGGATGAATTACATAGTGGTGAATTCTGAGATTTCAGTGCACCTATCACTGGAATAATATACCTTGTACCTAACGTGCAGCTTTTTTTTTAATCCCACACCCCTTTCACCCTTCCACTTTGAGTCTCTAATGTCCATTTTACCACTCTGTACGCCTTCGCATACCCATAGCTTAGCTTCCACTCATAAGTGAGAACATACAACATGAGTTACTTCACTTGGAATAATGACCTCCAGCTTTATCCACGTTGCTGCAAAAGACATTTTTTCATTCATTTTTGTGGCTGAGTAGTATTTCATGGTGTATATATATCACATCTTCTTTATCCATGGGCACTTAGGTTGGTTCCATATCTTTGCAATTGTGAATTGGGCTGCAATTTGTGTGTATGTGTCTTTTTCATATAATGACTTCTTTTCCTTTGGGTAGACACACAGTCATGGGATTGCTGGATCGAGGGATAGATCTACTTGTAGTTCTTTTTTTTTTTTTTTTTTTTTAAAGGTAATCAGTTATTTAATTAGATCATCAGGACATTTAAAATACCAATTTGTGAGGATAAATTCCATTTGTTAGGGCAAACACAGATCGCAGGTAGCCCGGGAGCTGAGGAATAGCTTTGATTTTTGGTAAAATTTGTGAGTCCACAGCTTTCTGATCAATCTTGCGCTGCTCTGTAATCTTGTATTTCTCTTTTTCTGTGTCGAAGATCTCACCTTCCTGGTGTCTGGGCTTCCACAACTTCTTCTTCTTGAAGTAAGCATCAGTAAGATGTTTTGGGATTTTTACATTGCTGATACCGATTTTGGTTGAGGTGGCAATGACAAATTTCTGGTGCGTTCTTCGCAGAGGAACTCGATTGAGGACCAGAGGTCCAGTCACAAGTAACAAGCCACTAGCCAGCTGCTTCAGGAAAACCACCCTCTTGCCCCTGTGGCGTCCAGTGAGGATGATCAGAGTGGTCCCGGGGGTGATGCTGGCTCGCAGTTTTCTCACGTGCTGACTGAAGGGTTTTTGCCGTGGCTCAACAGCTTTCGAGGCACATCTTCAGTAGGATAATACCTAGGCATTTTGCGAAGTTTAACCACCCGGGTACCGCCGTTTTTGTCACCACCACATTTTGTAACAGTTGCAAGAACCTTCTCCTTCTTTTTCTTTTCAATCTTGGATTTAGCCGCTGAGTACTTCCTCTTGTACACGGCCTTTCTGGAATACATGGCAGATCGGGAATACCTGCCGATTCCTCTGACAAGAACAGGATTGCGGCTGCAATGGGGCTTCCCCTTCTTGGGCTTTTTAGCCTTGAGGTTACCCTTTTTCACTTTGCTACCAGCATCAGCCTTCTTGGCTTCAGGTTTCTTCTCTTTAGTATCCGGCTTCTCAACTTTTTCACCTGCCATCTTGCAAGATGGGAAAGAGCTCTACTTGTAGTTCTTCAAGGAATCGTCATACTGTTTTCCATAGAGATTGTACTAATTTACATTCCCACCAGCAGTGTATAAGCGTTTGCCTTTCACCACATCAACAGCAACATCTGTTGTTTTTAACTTTTTAGTAATGGGCATTCTTGCAGGAATAAGGTGGTATCTCATTGTGGTTTTAATTTGCATTTCCCTCATGACTGGTGTTGTGCATTTTTTTTTTTTTTTTTTTTTTTTTTTTTT
>NW_016107335.1:2420879-2528814 GCF_001604975.1 Cebus imitator | reverse complement strand
AGTAGCTGGGATTACAGGCATGTGCCACCATGCCCAGCTAATTTTTTTTTGTATTTTTAGTAGAGACGGGGTTTCACCATGTTGACCAGGATGGTCGCGATCTCTTGACCTCGTGATCCACCCGCCTCAGCCTCCCAAAGTGCTGGGATTACAGGCTTGAGCCACTGCACCCGGCCCTGGTGTTGTGCATTTTTTCATGTTTCTTGGCCATCTGTTTATCTCTTTTTGAAAAATGTCTGTTTGTGTCATTTGCCATCTTTTTGATGGGATTATTTGTTTTTGTTTTTTTTTTCTTGCTGATTTGTTTGAGCTCCACATAGATTCTGGATACTAGTCCTTTGTTGAGAATTCTTCATACTGTTTTTACAGCCTTTTGTAAATCTGAAATTATTTGTAAACTGAAAAGTAAGAAATATGATTTTTTTTTTTTGAGACGAAGCTCACTCTGTGCCCAAGCTGGAGTGCAGTGGCACGATCTCAGTTCACTGCATCCTCCACTTCCTGGGTTCAAGTGATTCTCCTGCCTCAGCCTCCCTAGTAGCTGGGACTATGGGCACGTACCACCACGCCTGGCCAATTTTTTGTATTTTTAGTAGAGATGGGGTTTCACCATGTTGGCCAGGCTGGTCTTGAACTCCTGACCTCGTGATCCACCCATCTTGGCCTCCGAAAGTGCTGGAATTACAGGCGTGACCCACTGCGCCTGGTCCCAGAAATATGATTTTTTAATGATGGGCATGGAAACTAGGTTTGGTTGAGGACAGCGTGTCCTAGTGCAGGTCAGATGGATGTGGAGGTGCTGAAAGGCCTGTGTGTTGGAGTTGCACAAGGTGGAGCACATCCGTCCCACAGCAACGGCAGAGGAGATATTTGATGCTATCTTCCTTTGAACTTCTGCTAACAAGCTCATTGTCTTCCAGAAAATGGTGTGGCTCAAGAATGTGTTGAGACTTGGAATAATGTCATACAGCAGTTTAGTGAAGGTCTTCTGTTGTGCCTGTGTAGTGTATGTAGATGACCAAATAGTTTCATCATAATCAATCTTCAGAATTTTTATCAGGAAAAATTTAAATTAGATAACAAGAGGAACTTCTCAATCTGGAAAAGAAGTAAAATTATTTAGGTAAATAAATGAGACATTTTTTCCGGACCTCTTTATGGAAAAAATCCTGATTGTGCATATTAGTTACTAATGACATTGAATCATAGGCTCTTAACTACTAATTAATATAGTGGAATATTATACATAATATTCCACTTGGATTTCTGTCTTTTCTTGCTGATTTACTGGAGTTTTGTACATATTCTTCCTAGTAATCTCTTGTTGATTTAGCCACTGAAAATATCTTTTACCATCTTTTAAGTTATATCTGTGATTTTACATTGAATACAGGTTTCATTCTGATTAATGTTAAATCCATTGGGTTCTTTTTCCACTTTATTGCTGTTTGGGAGAGACTTAAGATATCCTTCAGCATTCTGAAAGTGCAAAGATTCTTCTACATTTTCTTTATTTACCTTTAACCTTTTACCTTTCACATGTGGATCTCGCCAGTTTGTTCTGCTTATGACACTGGGAAAATCGATGGGTAGAAAAACGTGTTCTGTTCATTCTTTTTGAGGCTTCTGCTTCTATGTCACTGTCACACTGTGTTGATTAATAGTCTTGTAATAGGTCTTAACAGCTGGTAGGAAAGGACCTTTTCTCTTTTTTTCTGTACAACTGCCTCATTTTCTACATAAAATTCTGCTGGACATTTTTTTCTAATCGACTTTGTAGATGGAGGAAATACCGTATTTACAGTGCTATCATCTGATCCACAAAAATGGTGGTATCTCACACCATTTAGGTCTTTTTGTCTCCAACTCCCAGGGGTTTTCTGAGTAACTCAGTTGATTGTCTGTGCCTTTCCACTTTCATGCCCCTTCTTTTTTTTCCCCCGCTTTTTTTTTTCTTTTTAATCTGGCAGGATCTTCTGAGCTGTGGTGAATACAAGGAGTAATACCTAGCATTTCTGTCTTGTTCCTGAGCCAACAGGTTTTATGTCCCTACTTATGTGATGTTTGCCCTTTATTGTTCTGTTTTGTGTTACTTGTTTGTTGGCCTTTATCTAACTATAGAATTTCCCTTTTAGCAAGTTGCTAGAGGTTTTTAAACTCACTAATAGGTGTACTTTTTTAGATGCTTTTTTTCCTGCAACTTTTTAGATGAGCATGTTTGTTGTGCGTTTTCTCCTTTAGTTTGTGTCATACATTACAACTCTGATGTTGACTCTTCCGTGCGTAGCTTGAATAAACCCTACTTGCCCATAGTGTTTTTCAAATTCACTGTCGCATTCTGATAACTAATTCTCATTCCGGATGTTTGACGTTTAACCATGGATTCCCTTGGACTATGGATTGTTCTTGTTCTGTTCTTTTCTGGTTTTATTATCAAAGCCATATAAGCTTCACCAAATAAGTTGGGCAGTGTTCCCTCTTTGTCAGTATTCTGGAACAACAGGAAATAGGGATGTTCCTTAAAAGTTTGGGGTAACTCACTTGTAAAATCATCTGGGCCTGAGGCTCTTTTTTTCCGTTAAGTGGGATGAGGAGAGGTGATGGGTTAGGATGCATTTGGCTGCAAGTATAGAAGCAACATGCTGAAAGTGACGTAAACCTTAATGGTGTGTGTCATTGTTCACCACGCTTCTGGTTTGGTGGCTTATTAATGTTTGCCAGGACCTTATTAATGTTGCCTCCTTCCGGTGCTGCCTGGGGAGGTCCTGCACGCGTGCATGGACACAAGAGGGTGCCCAGCCCCAGGATCAGTCCTCAGGGACAAGGGACATGCAGGAAAGGCAGGGGTGAGAGATCCTGACAGCCCTTCCTTCCACTTCACCTAAGATGGTGACATGCCCCTTGATAGTCTAAAAATTGGCAAAGCGGAGCAAACCTCCATGACATGCTTAGCTCTATCAAGAGTCCTCTGTGGGGCTGAGCCCATTTCCACCAAAGTGCAGTGTAGTTCTGCAGGCAAGATGGGCACTAGACGTGCTATTGATTTTAAACATTATTGCACTGTGGCCAGAGAACACAGCAGTTTGGTGAAATCTGTCAATACAGTTAGGTACCTATTCTCCTTCCTGTTTTAAAGTCGTGATTGTTTTATAAATGCAAGACCAGGTTTGCATGATGGGGGGGGATATGGATGCTTGAAGTTGAGGTAGTTGGCATTGACCACAGCAGAGTCTGGATTGTACAGCAAGCGCTGACCCAAGTCTAAGAGGAGGGGTGGCACTGGGGGCCCTGTCCTCCCTGCTCCCACACCTTGAGCCAAATGCAGAGAGCAGGTCTGAGGCAGCACCCCTCCTCTGCAGCCTCAGTCTCAGCCTCTTCAGTCTTACTGCTTTTGCATTTTTCTGCAGGCCAAGTGCTCTCTCACCAACGGCCATCTGCACCTTTCCCTCCATCTAGAAAATCTCCCCCTTCACCTGCTGCTGTTAGTCTTCACCCTGTGGGTCTCCATTTAATGCCACTTTGGTCAGGTAACCTTCCCTGGGGTCACAGCTCCTGATGCAAACCCCGTGTGCCCTGCATGCCATTCTCCATAGCGTTCATCACACTCGTAGCTGCTTGATTCTTACCAGAAGATCCAGGGGCATAGTTTTAGAAGTGAAATTGTTCTGTGAGGATCATAACAGAAAGTGTAGCATTCCCCTGGCCCATTTTGGACATTACTCCAAGGCAGCCACTTTGGTTTGTTTTTCTGGTATTTTTTATTTATTTATTAATTTTTAGAAGGAGTCTTGCTCTATTGCCCAGGCTGCAGTGCAGTGGTGCGATCTCAGCTCACTGCAACCTCTGCCTCCCGGGTTCAAGCGATTCTCCTGCCTCAGCCTCCCAATTAGCTGGCATTACAGGTGCCCGCCACCACACCTGGCTAATTTTTGTATTTTTAGTAGAGACAGGGTTTCACCATGTTGGCCGGGCTTGTCTTGAACTGCAGACATCGGGTGACCCACCCGCCTTGGCCTCCCAAAGTGCTGGGATGACAGGCATGAGCCACTGCACCTGGCCCTATTTTTATTATTTCTTTTTATTCCAAGCTGATGAAAAATTTGACTTTAAAAGAACCCTTAGCATCGAACAGAACACATGAATAAAAACCCATATTCAGATACATTATCCGAGAGTTTCAGAGCACTAAGAATAAGGACCATGTCAAAAAAAGTTTCCAAAGATAACAAGATTCAGACAAACAGGAGGACCAGGTGGCCTGTGTTCAAATCCTGGCCGTCACACAGAACAGCTGTATGGGCTTGGGCCAAGTCTTTCTGGGGCCCAGTTTCTTCATCTGGATGATATATAACAATAAAAGGCCTTTGGATCAAGCAGTGAGGGAGGAGAAATTCAGGGTCACAATCAAGGCCACAGCGAAGGTGAAGATGTTCATGAGGACATCCATTCTCAGCGCTAACCACCTGTGAGCACAGTTAAAGTAGAAGAAGTGATAGGGGTTTTCGTCGTTCAGCCTCTTAAACGTGGTGATGCAGCTCCCCTTCTTGCCATAGGCATGAATGATGCCCAGGTCCTGCATGGAGAGGCCAATGTGGGAGAAGCAGGATGCCTGGCTTTCTCCACCTTCTTGAGGTTCTGGACTCCTCTGTGGAAAATGCATAAGAGAATGAAGAAGACTCTAGCAAGGACAATCAGTACAACTGTAAGGAAATTAGGTATAACATATCAGCTAACATCATGAGAATAGATACCACCATAAAAAACTGCTGCAGAAAGTCCTCTGCATGAAATGGCAGCCTCACATCCAGCTCGTCCATATCCTTGGAAAATCGGTTTTTAGCCTGCCAGTGGGAGTCATGTCAGAGAAGCTCATTGGGCTCTGTAAGATCTTACCAAATACCGTGTCATGCGGTGAGGAGGATGCCATCGGTGTCATCTTGGTGAAGGCAAAGCCTTTGGTGATATCAAATACCAGCATGAACGCTATGCTGGCAGTGTACACCCACAGGTACACATGCTGCCTGATGTCTGCCAGCACTGTGCCAACCTCACACATGGTCCTGTTGCCTTGGGGCCCACAGGTTATCCGTGAGCCCTTGTCCAACCAGAGACCCAGCCACAAGTTACTGAATGCAGAGCTGCCTATCAGGAGGAAGAGGAACACATGACAAGAGAAGGGGGGTGCCCTCCAGAAGCCTTACATACATGTGACATGTTTTCCAGGTCACAGTTCCTTCCCAGGGGGATTCAGTCTGGATGAGCTGGTGCACAGGAACAATTGTACCAGCATCTTCCCATCTTTCAGCAGGGTTCTCCCTGAAGGCTTCCACCATTGCTGCATTATAAAGGTGTTCGGGATCCTTGAACTGCAGTCCTTGCAGGTTGTGAATCGGTTTTGCATAACACCCTCTCTCCTCCATTAACTCCTTGTGGCTTCCATTTTCACAAATCTCTCCATCTTCTAATAAAATAACTTCATCACAAGACTCTAAGAAATGCAGCTGGCGGGTCACCAGGACCATTGTCTTCCCCGAGTGCTGTCTTAATGCGCTCCTCAAAGACATGCTTCCCCAAGTGGGCGTCCATGGCCGACAGGGCATCATCCAGCAGGTAGAACTGACAGTGGGAGTAGACAGCACCAGCCAGGCTAATCCTCTGCCTCTACACCCTGGAGAGGCTGACACCCCACTCCCCAATCTCAGTCAGATCTCCAAGGGAGCCTGCTCAGGTCTTTCTAGAGGCCACAGACATGGACTGTGTGCTGTTACCTTTTGTGATCATACTTTTCTCCAAAGAGTATGTTTTTCTCACATTTCCATGAAAGATCCACATGCTCTGTGAAATGTAAGCCAAAGTTCCATTGACCACCACCACCCCTTTTTGCCGCTGCATCTCTCCTAGTATAGCTGCAAGGAGGCAGCTCTTCCCACTTCCCACATTCCCACATATTCCCAAGATCTTCCCCTTTGTCACCACAAAGCTTATGTTGTGCAGAACTGATTTGGGGATGCCACTTTGCTCCTCTGGGCCAGCAGCTCCCTTGGCTGGCGGACTCCACTCACTGCCTCCAACCTCTGTTTCTTGAATAAATGCCTCTTCAGGTTCTGCACTTTCTTTGTGTCACTTTTCCTGCTGGCTTTATGCTCCCATGTCAAGGTGGCATTTGCTAAAAGCCAGACAGTATTTGGGTCTTCTGGTTGGGTGATGTAAGATGGAGGGCTTTTATCTGTGAGAATTTTCTGCATTCTTCTTAGAGAGACATTGGCTTTAGCCATTGCTTTTACTGAGGAGGGCAAAATTTCAGTGTCAAACTTCATTACATTAAACATGGCAGTCACACTAAATGCCGTGGGCACGGTGATCTTGGGTCTCAGGAGGATGTGGCAGGAGAATGTCAGCACGATGGCTGTGGTGGACATGAGGGGCCACGGTGAAGATTCTGCTTTGGACAAATCCAGCTTTTTCCAGTAATTTTTGTTCCCTCCTCCTCACATCTTGGGGAGTGCTGGTACAAGGTTTCTCCCAGGCGCACATTTTGATGAACTTGATGCTGGTCAGAAACTCATTGTCTGAACTCGCTTGTCTGTCACCAAAATTGCTGAGCTTCAGTGAATTAAGCTTGGCCATAAACATCTGAATAGGTTTGCGTAGGACATACACAGATATCCCGGTCCTATTTTTCATATTTCTAAACAACATGTCTGTGCTGCTGTTTTGTTAATTTTCAGTTCTGGACATTATCTCTTCTTACTATGGAAGATTGAGATTTAGCATATTATTTTCATAACGTGTGATTAGACTGATAACATTCAGTGTTTACTCTGTTACAATTCTGACTTCACTGACAGCTAAGCAGTGTGGTGTTCTATATTACAATTTCCTTCTCAGACATTTTTCTACTTTCCCTGAAGTGATGTCTTCTTTTTTCACATTTAGTTTCCTCTATCATCACTCATCCCTGATTCATCCCTAAAATCTCCTCCAGAAATACATTCTCTCAATACATTAAAATATACCAGGGTACTTTATCGATGAGGACATTGCTTCTGGAATCCTCCATGATTCCCTCCCCCTGCCGCCATACCCTCCCCAGACTCCCTCTTCAGCAGCACCCTGGGACCCTGGGCTCTCCACTTGGACCTCATGGCAGCCTCCTCAGTTTATTCCCCCGTGGTGTTGATGCTCCTGGTCAGTAACTCCCTGGGGGAGTGCGGAGGAGGCCCACATAGAAGCTCATGTGCATAACAGTAATCTTTGTTCTTTTTTTGAGACAAGTCTTTCTCTGTTGCCAGGCTGGAGTGCAGTGGCCCAATGTCAGCTTATTGCAACCTCCACCTCCTGAGTTCAAGTGATTCTTCTGCCTCAGCCTCCTGAGTTCAAGTGATTCTTCTGCCTCAGCCTCCTGAGTAGCTGGGACTACAGGCACCTGCCACCACGCCTGGCTATTTTTTGTATTTTTAGTAGAGACGGGATTTCACTGTGTTGGCCAGGATGGTCTCAATCTTTTGACCTCGTGTCCGCCCGCCTCAGTCTCCCAAAGTGCTGTGATTACAGGTGTGAGCCACCACACCCGGCCACATCTCTGTTCTTTTCTCACATTCGATTGATAGCTAATCAGGAATCGTGATGTGGATATCTTTCCTTCCTCTGAATGTTGAAGGAATTGTCTTCTGTCTGTATTGCTGTGGGTGAATCTGTCACAGTTCTGATTCCTGATCCTTTTTTGAGGCCTGTTGTTTTGTTTTTGAGTCTGCTTTCTGTCTCAGAGATTGTCACAGCGATGGGACTCTGTTCTGGGTACTGGGCCCTCTCAAACCAGCTCATATCCTTTGCTTCTGGGAGACGTTTTGGACTATTTTCTTTAAAATATTTTTACTCTCCATTTTCCATGTTTTCTTTCTGGAATGCCAGTTTTTCAGATGTCACACCACCACCTAGACCGGTCTCTTGATTTTCTTATTTTCTGTCTCCTGTTACATGTTTTTCTGCGAGATTATAGTCATATGCCACATAGCAAAGTTTCAGTCAATGACAAACCATGGTGATCCCATAAAATTATAATGGAGTTGAAAAATTCCTGCTGCTTAGTGACATGTTGATGACCTGGCCCTATGTTGGCCTAGGCTAATATGCATGTTTGTATCTTAGTTTTTAACAAAATAGTTAGGTCTAAAAAAAAAAAATTTGAGAAATAGAAAAAGCTTATAGAATAAGGATATAAAGAAAGAAAATATTCTGTATGAACTAAGAAGTCAGCTGAACATGGCGGCATGTGCCTTTTGTCCCAGCTACTTGGGATGCCGAGGTGGGAGGATCGCGTGAGCCCAGGAGCTACAGGCTACGGTGAGCCATGGTCAGGTCACCACATGCTAGCCTGGACAATATAGTGTTTTAAGCTAAATGGTATTGCAAAGGAGTCCAAAAGTTAAAAAATTTAGAAGTTTAGAAAGTAAAGTTATAGTAAGCTAACTTTATTGTTGAAGAAAATACATGTTTACAAATGTAGTGTAGCCTAAGTGTAGACTGTAAAGTCTACAGTGCCGTACAGTCATGTCCTAGGCCTTCACACCCACTCAGCAGCCACTCACTGACTCACCCAGAGCAACTTTCAGGCTGCAAGCTCCATTCATGGTAGGTGCCCTACACGGGTACACCATTTTTAATCTTTTATACATATTTTTCACTGTACCTTTTCTGTGTTTGGATGCACAAATTCTTACCATTGTATTAGTTGCCTGCAGTATTCAATACAGTGACATGCTGTGCAGGTGTGTAGCCTAGAGCAGTCAGCTGTACCATGCAGCTTAGGTGTGTGGTGGGCTGTACCAGCTGTGTGTGTACCTACGCTGCAGTGTTAGCAAGATGACGAAATCGCCTAATGGCACATTTCTTAACATCAATCGCCTGTGGTTAACTCATGACTGTATCTTAGCTTTCTCTTCCAGCCTTTCAGTTGACGTTACATTTCTACTCTAAAAGCCCAGGAGCTCTTCTGTACTCAGAGTGTCCCTTTACAGCTTCCTGTCCTGTTTCCTAGATGTAACATTTTGTCTTCTGTTTCTGAAGACATCCTTGTAGGTCGATGCTTTTTTATGCATTAACCCTCCTTGGGGGTGTGGGGAGGTGGTGGAAGGTGACACTTCACTTCCAGCATTTGCCTGAGGATGTTGCAGTTGCTTTTTCAAAGTGAGTGTTTCCCACCACACTACCTGCTCCATGCCGAGTCAGCATGTGGTGGGTACCCACGTGTTATTGAAATAAGAACTTTATTCTGACAGTAATGATCCGTCATAGGAAGTTTTTAGCAGGAGAGGTGCAGGATTGATGTAAAGGCCGCTGGTGGCAGAGGAAGGTGAGCTGGAGGAGACAGTGCCTAAGGCTGCGGGCTGAGGCAGGTGAGAACTGGGAGAACCTTGGGCCAATATGTGTAAACATGAGTATTCCTCAGTTTTTCTTTCATAAAATTGGATATCACTCCTGCTTGCCTTATTGAATTATCGTGAGAATGAAATTAAGATATGGGAAATTCTGTGTAAATAAAAAATAAACGTATTGAAAACGTAAGGTATTACTACCACTGACTTTTCTGCCCTCATAGGAAAATGGCATCCTATATTCAGGCCACCATTTCTATCTGTGGGTTTTGCATCCACAGATTAAACCAGCCACAGATCAAAATTTTAATAAATTAATAAAAGATAATATTACAACAATAGAAAAATAACGCAAATTTAAAACAATATAGTATGACAGCTGTTTACATAGCACTTGCATTAGGAATGATGAGTAACTGGGGTGACTGACAGTATACAGGATATGCATGGGTTGTATGCAAATGCCACGCCAGCCTATATCAGGGACTCGAGCATCCCTGGGGCGTCCCGGAGCACAACTTCTATTGTGAAATAAAGTATGTGATCTGTATGTATTTCTTTAATATTTGTTTGCCATTACAATTATAGGAGGGTGCCATATTCTAAAAGACACTCTCACCCCTGTCCTGTGTTGTCTTACTTTAGCACAGAAGCTGGGCCTCATTGGGCCTCCACCACCTCCGCTGTCATCAGATGAGTGGGAGAAGGTGAAACAGCGGTCCCTCCTGCAAGGGGACTCCGTGCAGCCGTGCCCCATCTGTAAAGAAGATTTCGAGCTTCGTCCCCAGGTGTTCAGCGTGCGAGGGGAAGCTAGGGAGCTCGTGGGCTGTTTCCTAGGAACCAGGCCCGGAGCTGGAGCCTGAGATTCCAGGCTTCCTTTTTGTGTGTCACCCTCCGGTGTGAGCCTCACACACTTCCATTTCTTTTTACATTAATTAAAGTGTGTGAAGAAGAGCTAAACACCCTCATTAAATAGTTCTGTTTGTTTACTGACTGGTATTCTCAAGTACTAACATTCGTACAAAAGGAATGTTTCCCTTCAGCGGGCCCCAGCAGCTGGGCAGATAACTGGGGGGCTCCCCAGGAGCAGCTGTGTCCCAGCGCTGGAAGAAAGCAGAGGAATTCTTAAGTTGTTTGTGATTTGAGTCAGAAAAGAACAACAAAAAAAACTGCTTGAATGTCTTCAAAGAATTTGTGAGAGAATCTTTAAGTAAAATCTTTTAATGACTTCATGAAACTTTACCATATTAAGATGGATGATGCTACCCTGAGTTAACAGATAATACACATGTATATAGAGAGAATGCATATAGGGTTTTTCCTGTACATATTCTGTCTGCCTAACTAAACCGTTGTCTCCTGAAGTTGCGGACACTTAGATTTAACAGCAGTGTGTGTGGGGGGGTGTGTGTGTGCACGTGCACATTCATGGTTGCCCTGTACCAATTTCCCACGGGGTGTGGCATTATGCTTCCTGCATAGCAGGCCCTCAGAGATTTGCTGAGAAAACACAGCAAATACAGTTAAAATTAGCCTTGGAGTTCGTAGCCTAGGAACCCAGTCTTATTACTACCCAGGCAAGTGAACTCTGAAACTTCCTTGAGTTTGCGTAAATTTCATCAGCGAGAAAGCTCACAACAGTACACTTGTATTTACTAATTAGAATTCATAAGTTACTTTAGATATACTGACTATATTCTAGTTCTCTGTCAGGACCTAATATTACATACATAAAAGTTGGGTATTTTGGACAGATTTTAGCCCTGAATCCACAGATTGCCTAGGATAATTTAGTACTTTAGCAAAACAGTGAAGAAGGCCAGAGGGCGTCTTTCTGGCTAAGCAACCTCTTTCTTACACTAAAATACTGAGCCTGGAGTGTCTGCATGAAGAATGAAAACTGAAAGTTCGCATCTTACAGGGATCAGGGTGACCCTGCCCAACACTTCTTTCTGTTTTTTAGAAATTTACCACTAAAAATTCTATTATTTTTATTTGGTTTTGATATAAGATCTATCCTGTATATTTTGCATTTCTAATGATCATTTCTGCGTTCAGATTTTTCCTTAGTTATAAACAATAGTTGGCATTTTCCCAATATTTAATGATTTCAGAGGACCTTCAATTAATTTCATATAGTAAGCATTCTGCCTATTTAGCAGATGAGGAAATAAAAACAATTCACTTAGTCATTGATTTTTGTTACATCAGAGAATGTCTGCCAGTAACAAATCTTTGTGGACATTTTAAAAATATAACAATATACTGAAGGATAATGTTAATATAGATAGAACATATGTTGATAAGACACTGAAAAGTATTCTATAAAGAATGAATTAAGTACAGAAAAGATTGGTATTAAACGGTGGTAATAAAAAAGGACCCATATTACTGAGTTTATTCAGTTCAGACTTACTCTTGGCAATGTTTCAAGAAAAGGTTTTAGAACTTTCTGAGTTCTACTTATTTCTGTTTCTTCCATTTAAGAAACAAAGCATAAATTTAGTGAAGGCAGGTGGGATTCACTTTAAAAACTATTAAGTTGTCCCCACAGCAGGCATCCTGGACCATCTGAGATTGAAACCTCACCCAGGAGTGTCACAGACTGTCACCCAAGTCAGATTCTCGACAAAAAAGGAAAACCCTTTGCCTGCCCCCACTGCTTTGCTTAGTCTCACAAGGTTCCCCGCCTTTCCTTCCCATTGCTGAAAGTGGTCCCTCCCCAGGGGAAGCAGAGCCTGGCTGATGGCTCCATCCCTCCCACTAAGTACGCACTGCCTTCTTCAGTTGGTCTAAGCTTCGGTCTTTTGTCACAGCCCAGAATGTCACTGTTGGGGAATCTGGGTCAGAGAAAGGTGACGTTTTCTTGAGAGCATACTTTCTCTGTATTTGAAAAAGAAAAAATGACTCCTATGTCTCCATGATTTGATGCTATTTAAATTTAGGACTGTCAGAATTATGTCTAAGTAGAGCTGTAGTTTAAAAAAAAATTGGGGGGCATAACTGAGCTGAACAAAGACCTAAATTGTATTTACTTAGCGTTTCCCTGGTCTTCTCCCTGGCCCCACAGGACCGGCCCCGCTCCTTACCCCTCTAGTTTGCAGTCACTCAAAGCACCTGGGGAAATCATTCATTTTGTCATTGCTTTGCTCTTAAGTATACACTCATTTTAATAGTTTAATATCAAACTTCATGTGTTTATTTGATATTTCGGATTGTTAATTTTATTTAGAGTACATACTTTTTTGGTGCTAAACAATAATGTCAAAATTATTTGCTTTTTTAATTTTTAAAGAAATAATACAGCTTACCTTTGAAGCATTCAGAATTTTTCTTTAACTGTTGCATTCATGCTGCTTCTCTTTTGTTAAACTTCAAACGTTTTTGTTTCCTCATGAACAGGTGCTGCTTTCATGTTCCCATGTGTTCCACAGAGTAAGTCAGCCCCTCACGCCTGCTCGTGCACCACATGACGCTCTGGCAGTGCAGAGAAGCCAGACTCATGTTAAAGGCTCCTAGGAAGAGCCATTTACTTTATTCATCACCGCCATTTATGGTTAAAGAAACATGACTGTAGGCTACAGTACAGCTCATCCTGTTTTGAAAATCATGAGTTTTGTGACAAAAGAACCACAAATGTTTACTTAACAGATTGTTGTCAGTGATGCACATCAAAGTGACAGCTGAATTCACATGATCGATCTGCATGTGGTCTCATACGCATGCGCGAGTCACCTTTGTGCTAGTTCATTTTAGAAGTTTTTGATGTCTCTGCATGTATATTCTTGTAAAAAAATCATTTTTGGAACAGGTTTCATGAGGAACGTAGTAATCTCTGATGAAATTTCCTCACTTTATAACGTAAATTTGAGTAAGTCTCATAGTTAAGAGAGAAAAGAACACTATAATTAGAACACTAACGTTGGAAGTAAAAATATTGTTTATAAGTAATTACTTATAAAATTTTGAGTGAAATGTTTTTCCTCAGGCATGTCTTCAGGCTTTTGAAAAGTTCACAAATAAGAAAACCTGTCCTCTCTGTAGAAAGAACCAGTATGAAACCCGAGTGATACATGACGGGGCCCGCCTGTTCAGGATAAAGTGTGCCACCAGGTGAGGATGCCAGGCCCACGTGGCACTAAGCAGACACAGAGATCAAGCTATGACGAGTAATTGTTTTTAGTACTGGCATTTTATCTCGGCCGCCATAATTTCCCTGGGGCCTTGTACGGCACAGGCTTATAACAACTATGAAGTGTTGGTAGACATAGGGTCATCATAAATGTCATTTTCAAATATCTGTGTTTTAGAATCCAAGCCTGTTGGAGAGGATACGTTGTTAGAAAGTGGTACCAAAACCTGAGGAAAACAGTACCTCCCACAGATGCCAAGTTAAGAAAAAAATTCTTTGAAAAAAAGGTAGGTAGAGATCATGACTTCTCCAGATGCGGTCTCTGCGGGTGATTCACTTAGGGTCAGGAGTGCTAACAGAGGCGGTAAAACTTGGAGACTCACTTCACTTTGAGGCCGTTTTAAAAATGGTTGAGATGCTGCTTAAATCCTGTTAACTTAAATCTGCTTTCCAACCTAGACAGTAAAATACTTTTAGATTTTCTTTTCATAAAGAAAAATCATTAAATTAGGGTAAATCGAAGCAACTTCCATTTGGCCATTTTGTGCCAATTGTTTAAATAAACTTATCTCTTCGGACACAAGACTGAAACCAGCTTAATTTTTCCAGTCTCCTGGGACGTACATAAATGAAGACATCTGCTGTACATCTCACAGTAATGAAAATGGAAGCCGCCTATAAAAATAAAGCCCCCACATGCTACCACTGTGTTGAGTACCTGTGGGGTCATCAAAATGAGCTTTAGTGCTAACTCCATGTCTGCCCTTCCTCTTCACCACTATTTATGTTCTATTTTTATTTTTGTGGGGCTTCTTTAACAGTTCCCACTCCTTGTCCCCATACAAAATGGACAGTTCTATCCATCAGCCTGCAGCTTCAGGCGAACAGCGGCGGCTCCAAGGCTGCCATCGGAGAGCCATCACTTCTTCCTGGCAGTGTTGGCCTGAGAAGAGCCATGGCATTTATAACAGCCTAGCACACAGTGAGTGCTGGAAATTTTGTATTTCTTTTTTTTTTTTTGAGACGGAGTTTCACTCTTGTTACCCAGGCTGGAGTGCAATGGCGCGATCTCGGCTCACCGCAACTTCCGCTGCCTCGGTTCAGGCAATTCTCCTGCCTCAGCCTCCTGAGTAGCTGGGATTACAGGCACGCGCCACCATGCCCAGCTAATGTTTTGTATTTTTAGTAGAGACGGGGTTTCACCATGTTGACCAGGATGGTCTCGATCTCTTGACCTCGTGATCCACTCGCCTCGGCCTCCCAAAGTGCTGGGATTACAGGCGTGAGCCACTGCGCCCGGCCCATATATTTCTTATCAGTGTTAACTCATTTCCTAGAGCATGGAGGTGAGTTACTGCGTGTTTGGCCAGTTTGTTCTTCCGGAGAGCCGCGTCTTCAGAGTTCGCTCATCTCGGGCGTCGATTCTCAGTTTGGTAGAGGACCACAGTGCACAATTGCTTCATCCTGCCTTTACATTCGTCCCAGTTTTTTATCTTCAGTCGCTGACAGTCAGTCTTATTCTCCGAGTGACTCTTAGTAATTTCTAATGTTATAGTATGTTGTTTCTTTGATCAGAAGTTTGTTGTTACCTCTCACAAAATTTTGATTACAGATTTGATAGTCATTTTACCTTATGCATATAAATACTTTTCATGTGCATACATCATCTTATAATAACTTTTGAAGCTAGAGGCCCACTGAGAGTGTAGGTAGTCTCAGCCCACTGAGAACTGGCCCAGGTTGCTGGAAACAAGCAAAGTGACTGTTACCATGTGCCTGTGTTATCTGTAAAGTAGCCAGTGAAGGGCACGTTTCAGGCTCAGTGCTCAGGTGTTCAGACACCACAGCCTTCAGCTACATGGAAAAAGGAAAAGAAAAATAAGAAAAAGCAAGTGACCAGGAGCAATCAGGGCAGGGAGACCTGATCAAGCGGGCTCCCGTTTCTAATTCAGTCTGTTCTGCAGACCAGGCAGATCCGTAGCTCTGTCCCACCCGACATCCGGTCCGCAGCTCTGGGGCCATCCCACCTCCCCACAAGTCCTGTTTTAATCCCTGGTTCATCTTGTCTGCTGTCCCCTCATCCTGAGCCCTCTTCACTCTGCACACCCTCCTCTGACCCCTGCGTCTGCTCTGAGCATTCTCACACTCAGCCTGCACGTCCTGCCCATTCCTACTGGTTCCCCCTGCCTTGCTTCAAATGTGCCAGCTGTTCAAAGCCTAGTTTAAGCTTTCTTCCAATTTCTTTGGTCTTCTCTAAACCTCTATTGTATGTTTAAACAATGCCATTCAAGAGATCAAGAAGAACAGAAGTATGAATGATATTCTAGCTTATATATTACAAATGTAATTTTTCCTTTGGGGCTTTTGTAGATAATCTCAGATTTCAATAGCAAATCACTTAAGCTGAATATCTATGAAGAAACTGATAAGCAAAACTGATGTTTTATTTTTTACAGGGGTGGTAGGGGAGGTATATGTTGAGAGCAAACTGTACACATTATTTTTAACTTTAATTTAGAGACAGGGTTTCATTATATTGCCCAGGCTGGTCTCAAATTCCTGGGCTCAAGTGAACCTCCCACCTCAGCCTCCCAGTTAGCTGGGATTATAGGCAAGAGCCACAGTGGCTTTCAAACTTTTCCTCAGCCACAATAAGAAATATCTTCTATACAGTGTTAACAGAAAAACCAAACTCTGCAAGGTATTTTAAAGAAGTTTATTCTGAGCTGACATGAGTGACTGCAGGCCAGGAACCCCCTCTCATGGAGTCCTGGGAAGGTGCACCCTGGGCAGTCGGATAACAGTTTGCTTTTATACATTTTAGGGAGGCGGGAGTTACTGGCAAAGAGAAATCAGTACATGGGAGTTATACGTTGGTTTGGTCTGAAAAGCGTGATATATTGAAGTGGGAGCTTACAGATTATAGGTGGATTCAGAGATTTGCAGTTGGTTAAAGGAGTAGAGCTCTAAATACTGGAGTCAGCAGAAGGGAACGTCTAAGTTGAGCATGCTGTGTAGCAAGACTGATGGCCTGCGGCGTGACTGTCCCTTGCCAGGCATGGACTTAGCCTTGTTTATACGTTGGTTTCTTATGTCCACAGTCTGTGTAGTCAGGCCTTATCACCTCTTTTAACACGAATGCTGGTCACTTGGGCTGAAGCTCCAGCAAGGAGCAGGCATAATGAGGGGGGTCCCCTCCATCTTCTCATCGTGGCGGGGAATTCCATTGCTAAGGTTTTCCCAGGGCCCCTTTGGCCAACAGGGGACTCATCTTGTTGCTGGGGCCTTAGGATTTTATTTTTAGCCTACAGCAATGACCCACCACTTGTATATATTTAACAGAAACAAAACCTTCTCAAAGCAAAATCTACTTTTACCGCAGGCACCACACTGATTTTTATTCCATTTCATTTTCCAAGTGCTGGGCCTACTACATGAATGTTATGAGTCACTGATGGGTGGTAGATGGCAGCATGTCTGCAAATATCCATAAATGCCACCTTAAATATAATACAAGTGACTGTTATCTGTGGAACTATAATCTTACCTCGTTCAAGTTTCATGTGTGGGGGTGGGGAGGGACAGAAGATGTATACACACACACACACACACACACACTCTCAGATCATAGTGAGGCTATACTCATAATTTGTTACATGAGTAGGCATCCTACAATTGCCTT
The DNA here is from genome assembly GCF_001604975.1 of Cebus imitator. Classification (NCBI taxonomy): domain Eukaryota; kingdom Metazoa; phylum Chordata; class Mammalia; order Primates; family Cebidae; genus Cebus; species Cebus imitator. Next base: position 2,511,626 of record NW_016107335.1, on the reverse strand, counting down.
AACTTCTAATTGTTCAATTCTGAAACCCAGGAATTCCCAGCTCTCTGCTAGTCTCCTAAATCTTCTCTACAATTCCTTCATATCTTGCTCACTCTTGCTTACTTATCCCATTTGACCATAAACACTTGGAATCTGTAAAATCAAATCTCATGTTAAATAAATGAAGACTGAACGTACTCTAAGGTGGTGTATTAGCAGTAGGTAGCAGCTGTCTATATTGAACTTAGTGTATTAGCAGTAGGTAATAGTTGCCTATCTGGGTGCATGCCCTGTATGCTTTTATGCCTATATGAGTAGACCTCAAAGGCTGTCCTTTATGATAAAGAGCACTGCTTAGTCATTTACCACCTGACTTCACAATTTGATGCTTTCTTTCTGCCTTTCCCCCTTAATAACCTCATTCTCTGAGCAGTAGGAATGCTCTCAGAAATGTTAATCCAGAATTTTAGAATGCCCTGCATGTTTAATGGAATCTGAGAGAGTATTGAACTAGGTTATTGAATTTCACATTACCCAGGTATGTGATGGTTAATTTATGTATCAGCTTGACTGGGCTAAGAGATGCTCAGGCTGTCTGGTTAAACATTATTGCTGGTGTGTCTGTGAGGTGTTTCCAGATGAGCTGAGCATTTGCATCAGTGGACTGAGTAAAGTCAGTTCCATGTGTGCAGCGCACAGTCTCAGCCTGTGGCGCGTGCTTCGCTCTGCCTCTGCCTGACTGCTGAGCTGGGACATTGGTTTTCTTTAGATACACAGAAAGGAAGGTGCACCCATAAAAATAGAAATCATTTTAAAATTACAAAATTGTTGCATACAACTTTATGCCATTAGAACTGAAAATATAATTGAAATTACTTCCTGTAAAAATAGCAAACATGGAAAGAAACTTAAAGTATGAAATGACTGAAAAAAAATTATATGAGCCTCTCAATTTTTACTGAAAATATATTAAATAAAATTTAACAGCCATTCTTAATAATGACAGCAAATTAGAACTAGAATGAAATTTCCTTGTCCCATAAAAACCATGTGTCAAATACTAAAAACACATTGTTTTAGAGAGTAAAACTGTAACAAAAACTAGGTTACTTACTGTCACACTTGAGCCAATCCTTGCCAATAACACATGAAAATAAAATACATATGCGTGCATGTATATGTATATAAATATATATTATGTATATTATATAAATTCATATATTTATATTAAATTTTACATTTATATTTATGTTAAAATAAGCCAAACAAGGAATGTAGCAGACACTGATAGGAAAAATTTTTTTCTGATGGAAAAGGCTTGAATAAAATGGTAGACATTTTACATTAGATGTGAGTAAAAATGTCTACTTACCTTCTATAAATTTAATGTTGTTTCTAACTCCCAAAGGAGGAGGATGGGCCATGCATTTGGGATTTGGCAGGTGAACTCTAAAGTTGATGTAAAGAAGTATGGAGAGCTAATCATTTTTTAAAAAGAAAGATTGATGAGCTAGAACAATCTTGTTAGAGATCGAAATATATACATTTGGCAGCTAAGACTGTTGGGGAATCATAGACAAACGATGAAACAGTAGAAAGCCGTACATCTCAGCATACAAGAAATTTCAGTGTACTAAAGAAGATATTTCAGGCCGGGCACAGTGGCTTACGCCTGTAATCCCATCAGTTTGGGAGGCTGAGGTGGGCAGATCATCTGAGGTCAGGAGTTCAAGACCAGCCTAACCAACATAGGAAAACCCTGTCTCTACTAAAAGTACAAAAAATTAGCTGGGCATGGTGGTGTGCACCTGTAATCCCAGCTACTCGGGAGGATGAGGCAGGAGAATTGCTTCAACCCAGGAGGTGGAGGTTGCAGTGAGCCAAGATCGCGCCATTGCACTCCAGCCCAGGCAACAAGAGCAAAACTCCATCTCAACAAAAAGAAAAGAAAGAAAGAAAGAAAAGAAGATGTTTCAGACCAGTAGACAACATATTTGAGAAAAATCAATTCGGAAATTGAATCTATTCATGTGGAGGGTGATTAAAGAACATTGCTTTATACTTACTGCCAAAAACATTCCACATGGATTACATTCTTAAATCCATTTTAATGGATACATGAATTATTAGAGTCAGATAGCTTCCCGGGTGCCTGCTCTCTGCCTGCACTTTGTTAGTCAGGGGAGATAATAAGGGAACAGACAAACACCACAATCCTACCGGAACGTGTGCGCTTCAGAGAGCTGGAGAGGCGCCCGGATCTCAGATTCAGCTCTGCTGCTCACGGTGGTTTGTGCAACTGCCACACTGGCTTTTACAACATTCTGAAATGAAGGGTGGGCTGTAGAAAAACATTGCAAGAACACACTAGGTGGTCACTGGTCCTGGTCACACTAGGTGGTCATTTGTCCTGGCTGACAAGGCAAAATGATCATCTTTATTTAAATGTTTAGTACAAATGGAGTATTTGCTCATATGTATTATACATTATATATTAATGTGTAGGGGATGCATCCATTTTATTGTTCTTTTTTAAAGACGTAGTCGTATGAGTAGAATAAATATTTTACAGCTCAAAACTGGAACAGCTTAATAATAAATGTGAGACAAACGATATGACCCCGAACCCCATCTTAGTAAAGAAAGTCATCATCCTCCTCAGAGATGCTTTTAGAAAAGACTCTTAACTTTTATCTAGTATAATAGTATATTTTTATCGTTTGTCTGGTTTAATCTGAGAGTAACATGTGAAAAGGTCATTTTTTTCCAACAATAGAAACAGAATTTTATTATTTTCACCAAGAAACAAACATGTTTCAGAAAAAAAAAATTGAACTGCTTTCGTAAAAGTACCTATAAAAATTTTAACATAAGTAAAATTAGGCTTCTTAAGCTTCCAGAAATCACAGATTATGATATTTAAAATAAAAATATAACTGCTGGTTTCAGGTTCTCAGCTCAGTCTTCGTTTTCTCATTACATCTGTCCTTTATGTTTCCAGAAGTTCTTCAGAACTAAAAATGTGTACTAAATAAAGACCAGCTTCAGATTCCTCAGTGTCTATAGGTTTCCTACTAATACGTCCATTAAAAATAAATTCCAAAGCCAGAATGAACAGTGACTTTATCAAGGCCCCTCTTGAGAGACTAGCTTTGTAATGTAGTTAGTGAAATTCCAGAAATGCCAGGTTTTTCTATGTAGTCTGGGAAGCCACCCACGTGTATGTTCACTTGCATTCACCTCATCACCCACCCCAAACTTAAATGTGTATGGAATTCTGATGTTTGAATTTTAGAAATTGGAAATTTTACAAAGCAAAATGTGTGGCAGTTCACATGGTCGGCTGTGGCAAACTCTTAATGATCTGGGGACAAGAGTTTTGAAGCGGGAACAACGTGAAAACGCCAGCCACATTTCTAAGCGGCATCTCCGTTCTCACTATTACTGAATGTGAAAATACTGCAAATGCATTTTATTTTTAATCTAAAGAAAATGAAATCCCAAATTACAAAGCAAAATAAGTCACGTGATGCACTCCACAATGAAGGGTGCATCAGCCTCGGCCCCCCTGACTGCCGGTGAGTAACTGATTCTCCACTCCCACCCACCAGCCCACCTCAATTCCGAATTCCAGGGCGTTGCAGACTTCTAGAGGCTGCTGAACTATAAGAGACATTTGTGGCTTCAACAAAGTCATTGCCAACTGTTAAAACTTTTTGTCTTACTAAGAGGATAAAACAAAACACCATGTACCACAAGAATCATTTCATAAAAGAAATATCATTTTAACACCAGAAAAGGAAAAAGAACCTGACCACACATTAAAGGAGATTCCTTTCACACTGCAGACATTTGGCCTTATAAATACTTCACTCCATTGAATTTATTCTTTCTTTCTTGGCTGGCAGATAGGTGAAGACTTGTTTGCCACACTTGGGAACCATTGGTTTCGAGAAAAGATAAGTTGGCTTTAGGGTGTGTGTTCTAATCAATAGAAAAGAAGGCAAGGAGGGAGAATCGTCTGATATTTTAGACATAACTGATCAGGAAGTATTTGTATCTTTTCTGTGTTTTAGGATCCCACCAAGAGGGATATGTTTTTAATGCTCAAGATTAGATAACCCAAGCCATTCTGTTTTTCTAAATTAACCATTTTGCTTGTAGAACTTCAGTCCCACGTCTTTACTTCTCTAATACAGGAGAGTTAGCAACGTCTTTTCTTTAGTTTTCATGCACCTTTTGGGTGTTGATGAGTGAAACACAGGCTCGCTTTCCGTGAAGAAGAGTGCTTACACACACTGCGGGTTTCTTTTCACAAGGCTGTGTTGCTCTAAGATGTCACTGACACATTCCTAACAAAACCGAACCACAGCAGTGGTGTCGTGCTGCAATGTAGCTCCTTTAGGCTATATTGAATTCTTGTGGTAAGAACTGAAAGGGTCAGATGCTCAGTTTTGTACCCATAGGTAAGTGTCAGAGAATAAAAATTCAGTCAGAAATGCCTTTGTCAGAGAGGGTGTTTGAGTTGTCTGGGGATGATACAGTAGTCCTCTTACACTTCTTCACTCAGGTTTTGAGGAACGCAGATGAAAGGGGCCTGAAAAGGTCACGCAAGCTGCCCTGCCGATACCTAGCACCGGTGTGTACAGAAAGTCCACAGTGTTGCCCAGAACGCAGCGGCTGGGCCGGCCTGCCTTTGATCCTTATCTGGAAATTCTGCTAGCACATGTCATATGATTGAGCTAGGGTCTTTTATTGCTGCAATTAAAACTGTTCAAGTGCATTATAGTATCTCCACCCCAGCTAAAAGTCCTGGACATTGTTTAGAAAGTGGGGTGAGTGATTTGTCAGAGGCAGCGGCTTGAGGGGCTGCCGGCTCCCACACCCTCCAGCATGAGATTTCTCGGACTTTTTTCATTTCCATCTCACCAAACAGCATAATGGTCTTAAAGTTTGCTTAGTCGTTTGACTTCCTTTATCACATAGAGATGGCAAACATTCTGTTGCTAACTTGAAGTGGCTCCAAGCAGCAGGACTGGAAGGATATTAAACCAGTAAAAGCTTATCAACTGATTCATTGATATGCTGTAAATTCCAGGCTTTTCATTTTGCTTTTGAGGGCGGCCATAAGTCAACACATTAGTAAGCAATTTGCTGACATCAAGATGGATCACTTAGAAAGCCCTCCTGGGTAGACAGAGTTCACCTGGGCTTTTGTTAGTGTATTTTTTAAAATGTTTAGCTGGCTCGTTACTTGTAAATGACCAGTAATTGTTTTACATATCAATAACTCTAAATCTTACTTATCAAGTATTTGAAATATGAGGCTTAAAAGGAAAAATACATTAAGATGTTGCTTCTTCGTAAAATTGAAAATGTTTAAGTATTTTCTCTGTTTCTGTAGAATTCATAATATTAACCATTAGTTTAAAAACGAGAAGTCAGTTGTCATTTCCTTTTTTGACAGTTCTTGCCCTTTCAGTTACGGAGGTCATCTGACCATATAAAAAGTGAGGGCGTGAAGAAAGGGTTAAAGAACACTGCACACAGACGAATCAACAGTTAAAAATATTTAACAGTAGCTACCTGCAGGATATTACTTTGAATTAACTACAATTATTAGTCAGTAAATAAACATTGATTTGACTTTTAAAAGGACCAGTCTTGCTAACTTTTGAATACTCAAAGCTGTAAGAATATTCATCCCAGTTCACTTTTTAAAATTTGTCATAAATGTCTGTGGAAGGACTTTCACTATATTTATTAATAGGCTCCTGGCAATGTTATGATTACAAGCTAAAGGTTGATGCTTTATTGAATTTTGACACTGGAAGTTACTTCAAAATCATTTTAGGTAGGCAGTGTTCTTTCTCAGTCCCCCCAAAAAAGGATTTCTGCTGCACTCCTTTGGAAAATGTACATTTGAGACATATATTTGGCCTCATTTCTAATCGATTGCAAACCTAAAGTCAAAATTTCTTGAATGCTAAAGGCCTTACCAAGATGAATTGGTGCTTCCCTGAATCGAAGGTACTCATTCAAGGAGATAAGCAATGCACACAGGAAAAAGCTAACATTGGGCAGCTGACGTGTGGAATGAAAGGGGCAGCAGTGCCCTGTGAGAGTTCAGAAGAGAGAGGTCACCTCCAGCCCAGGTACACGGGACACATGTATCCCACTAGTCATTCATGTGCAGTCAAGGAAACAGAAAAATTTAACAGTGATTCACTGAAATGAGTCAACAAGTTTGGCCTGACCATAAGATTCACACAGGACAGAGGCTGTGAGAGGATGCGGGTGGAGCCGGGCTCCAGGGACTTGCACCTGCCAGTCTTCCCACCCTGCGTCCTCTGCTCCGTGTCCCCACCCCACCCCACCGGCTGCATCTGCCCAGAGCCTCTCCTAGTTGATTTCCCAAGAAGGCTGGCAATCTACCCTCCCTCCTCACCCCGCGTCTCCCTGCGTCCTGTGCCACAGCAGCCCACATTCCTTCCTCGGTGGGGCTTTTCCTGCTCTCTCGGGAGCTCTTTGTTCAAGGCACCAGTGTTTGTCATCCAGACCTTCGGGCTAGCACAGTGCCTGTTCTAAGGCAGCTCAGCAATTTCCCAACTCTTTTCACCCCAGCCCCTTTAGAAATTGTCATTCACCATGCGGATCCTGTAAGTGGTAAATTTAAGTTAAAATTATTTACTTTAGATTGATAAAATGCATGTTAATAGTCTTTACACACCATTACATATAAAGGGAATTGTTTTTCTCATTGAAGAAATGCTATAATTTCTCTCAAGGAAGAAAAAAGTAATGAATTGTTAAGTGTAAAAATGATATTTGGTTATGCAGGGTGAACGGATATTAAAATATAAATGAGACCTAACTGCATTCAAAGTCAATGTGAACTGCCTCCACGGACCCACACTTGGAGTTGTGCTCTCTGCAAGACTTCATTGTAAAGGGGGCGCTGACCAGCACCTCTGGACAGACGCAGGTGCGAGGACCCAGGTGTGAGCACCCAACCCGCACGCCTGTCCAGGTGCATGTGGAGGCCGCTCAGGTGGTTCCTGCCTGCTGCGGCGCACCCTTCCTGCATGGAGCTGGGGAGAGACAATAAGTAAAATATTTTGTTAAAAATTTCAAGAAGTAGTAAGTGCCAGGAAGAGACAGAGAGGGCCGATACAGTCGTTCATGCCTGTAATCCCAGCACTTTGGGAGGCCAAGGTGGGCGGATCACCTGAGGTTGGGAGTTCAAGACCAGCCTGGCCAACATGGAGAAACACCATCACTACTAAAAATACAAAATTAGCTGGGTGTGGTGGTGCATGCCTCTAATCCCAGCTACTTGGGAGGCTGAGGCAGGAAAATCACTTGAACCCAGGAGGCAGAGGTCGCAGTGAGCCGAGATCATGCCATTGCACTCCAGCCTGGGCTGCAGAAGTAAAACTCTGTCTCAAAAAAAGAAAAGAAAAATACAAAGAGAGGAAGGGGAGTGAAGTGGAGGGTGAAATGTTTTAAATAAGCTGGAGATGTTTGAGGAGATGCACCCTGAACCGGAATGGAGGGTCTGTGCCATTCCCTGGAACCTCTGTCCAGGCAGAGGGCAGTGCAGCTTGGTGTGTGGGGGGGCAGGCTGGCAGGATGTGAGCTATTGGGCACAGGTGACCCCTCCAGGACCCAGACCCCTGTGAGGCCCTGAGCTGGGTGTTGAGCAGAGAGGCCATTTTCAAGAGGGAGGCCCATGGCCACGTGAAAACTGGAAACTGCCCTCAGAGCCCTGGGGGGTGCGAGATCAGCCCCTGGGATGAGACCAAAGAGCGTGAAGAGGGTGGGGCTGGGCACTCCCAGGGAGAAGGGGCCATGACTCGGCCCCTCTAGCACAGGGGGCTCCCTAGGAGCCTCCACAGGGTGTGCCCTTGGAAGGGAGGCCCAAAATAACCAGATGAGACATGCAGTTGGGGCTGCAGCACGCGGGGCTTGGAGACCCTTCCGGGTGTCAGGAAAGCAGGCAGTCACGGCCCAGGGCCATGCAAATGAAAACACAGATCCCCGTTTAAAAGAAAGCAAGCATGGGAAAGTGCCATGGAAGTAGTGAACATGGAAAGATGTACTTCTGTGGCCTCTCCAGTGCGCGTGTGGTGCTTTTTATCTGCTGTTTACTTAATGTTATTCTAAGTAAAGACATATTTAAATTTTTAATGATTTTCACAATGCATCTTTATACCAGGATATCAGTTTTAAGTGTAAATATAAGAGCACTTAATTCATACCTGGGATCACCAAAAGTGCAGAGTTCGTATTTCCAGCCTCCTAGTGCACACACACATTTCATTCTTACTGGAAGAGCTGGATGCTAAGCATGCTGGCTCTGCTGTTTTCACTTTGCCTCTTGATACGCACACATTCTACCCAGCCCTGCCTTCAGCTCACTGAGGAGTCAGGTCTGCAAGTGGGCCCTGCATCTCGCAGCCTCTGGGAAAGTGGTTCCAGGGAAGTGACTTGCCTAGGAAGGGGTGTGGCACAGGGTTCCATGTCGTCAGAGTTCGAAGGGAAAAGAGAACACGTGGGACAGAGGCAAAGGCTTAAAGCAGCGAAGGCTAAGAATTTCCAGACCTGAAGAAGATACAACCCGCAGGTTTACGAAGCCCAAGGACCCCAATATGCCTTTGTTTAAGCGTCGAGTGAACCTCAGAACATGAGGCACTGAGTCATCGCGGAAGGGGCCAGGAGCAAGGATAGACTACGGCAGAAGAGCCATCCTGGGACCGTGCAGATTTCCCGGTGGGAACAGCAGAAGGCAGGATGACATCCTCCATGTCAGCCTAGGCTTCTATATGAACCAAATGAAAAGAACATTCAAGAACAGAGGCCAAAGAAAACCAGTCCGACAAAATAGTGTGCCTCTAGAAGGCCTTCAGTAAAGGAAGTTCTAAAGGCTGCACTGCATGAAGAAGGAAAATGGCCCCGGATGGGAATCTGAGATGTCAGTGGAAAAATGTGAGTGAATCTAATAGACACTGACTCCACCAAACAAGAATAATGATGTCTCACATGTTAAAAAAGAGAGCGCTGATGACAAAAATAACATAAAGCAGGAGAGGAAAATTAAGAAGTACGCTAAGATCCTTGTGTTGGTTCAAGGGATAAAAATTCCAATTTAGACCTTAACAGTGTTAACCCTCGAAGTAGTAAAGAGGATGAATAGAAAATTTTAATTGGAAAGAAGAGCAGAAATTAAGCCAATGGCAGGGCAGATGGAGGACACAGAGCAGGATGGTGCACAGTAACAGAACAAAGCGGAGCGAGTGCTCCTGCAGTCAGTCACTTACGTACATGTTACTCAGAAGAGATGCCCGAACACGTAAGAATAGTGTACGCATAACATATTATACATACTATAATATGCACAAAAAGTAAACTCCTTACAGAAGAAAGCTGATGTACTGATACCTTACAAAAGAGATTTTAAAGCAAAGGCATTATTAGAGATAAGGGTGTAGAACACCACACCCAGAAACTATAGCACATATATTCTTTCAAAGTACAAATACATCATTACAAAAATCGACCATTTCATCACAGGTTAAAACATTTATGTTTTATAATGTCAGCTTTTATACTCGGGGTGCCTGTGCAAGTTTGCTACTAGGTGTATTGCAGGACACTGACATTTGGGGTACAGATGATCCTGTCACCGAGGTCATGAGCACAGTACCCAAAAGTTAGTTTTTCAGCCCCAGCGTCCCCCACCAGTCATCCCAGTATCTCGTGTTAGCGTCTTTATGTCCATGTACTTTCAGAAACTTAAATCATGTTGAGTATGTTCCCTGACCACAGTGCAGCTGAGGCTAGAAATACAATTTTTTAAAAACTAGAAATATTTCCCACGTTTGAAAATTAATAAACAGTTCTAAATAACCCATTAACCAAAGACAAAATTAAATGGAAATTAGAAAAAAACTTAGAATTAATAGCGAAAGTACATATAAAAACTTGTGGAATGTGAGCAAAGGAATATTTGCACCTGCCATGCTAGGTTTTCTCTGCAGGATCAAACATATGCGTATGGAATTCCTTTGAGATTCTTCTTATATTCACATATCCTAAGCAGTTACTTTCTTTCTTGCTATATTACCAGTTACCATTAAGACTGGAGCAGTAAGTGTGAAGGGCCACCCTCACTGAGATTTATTTGGTATATATGCAAAATTGACAAGTCTGTTTTTTTCAGTACGTGCCTACTGTGGTCAGTGCATGTGCTGAGCTCTCGAGAGGGTTTAAAGGTGGGACATAATGACAGATGCAAAACCCTTTAGAAACACTGGATGGTGCGGGGCCGATGGCTCACACCTGTAATCCCAGCACTTTGGGAGGCAGAGGTGGGCCGATCATGTGGTCAAGAGTTCGAAACCAGCCTGACCAACATGGTAAAACCCTGTCTCTACTAAAAATACAAAAATTTGCCAGGCATGGTGGCACACACCTGTAATCCTACTCAGGAGGTAGAGGCAGGAGAATCGCTTGAACCCGGGAGGCAGAGGTTGCAGTGAGCCGAGATGGCACCATTGCACTCCAGCCTGGGTGACAGAGCGAGACTCCAGCTCAAAAACAAAAACAAACAAAATAAAACACTGGACGGTATTATCCGTGTTAAGCACACACTCCCAGCCCCAGGAACTGACGTTCTAATGAAGGAGATAGGACCTGTATGCCATAGTGACCAAGGCAGGAGGCGGCCTGTAGGTGACATCAGAATTGGACCTCAGGGTCTCTGTCATCAACAGGGCCACTTATGAGTCACCCAACAGCTGTTCAGAGCGTATGAGCTCTATTTCTATCTCAAGTGTTTGAAGGAAAATGTACTTTAAAAAGTCCTAATGATGCTGTCTTTGGAAGTTTATCTTGAGCCACCAGTAACTCATTCATAGAACATCAGGACAGTTGGGACTCTTCCAGGTGTCTTGTAGCGAGAGATACACTCACGTGTAACAGATCATATGCACACACAGGTGATACATTAACACAAATGCATATAAATACACACATGTATTTATATGTGGCTTGCACACTTATTCTGTTCCTCTCTCAAGTGGCTTCTGAAAGCTTGCTCACAGTGATACCCACTGCTTGGAGCTGGGAGGTGATACCTCCAGGAATGATAACTAATGCTGTGTTAAATAACTTTGCATGTTTAAAAAAATGTCATGGGTAACTTCTCTGACTGTCGTTCTTAAATCTGATTGGGCCTCAGAATCACCTGGAGGGCTTGTAAAACACAGATTGCAGGCATCCCCCCAGACTGTGGCTTCCGCAGGCCTGGGGCGAGGCCTGAAGCTCTGCTTTTCTCACAAATTCCCAGGAGCTGAGGCTGCGGGTCTGGGCCCCCGTTTAAGAATAAACAGCTGGATCATATTGATCATTTCATTCAATCGATCAGCCGTTCCAAATAGTATTTTTATGTTCAAAACTAATCTCAGAACATACCTCATAACTTGAAACACTTCATAAGGTGTGGATTAGAATGTGACCTTTTCCTGAGGTATAATTTTGGAGGAAGAAAAGAGCTTGCTTTTCAGGCAGAATGTGGAAAGTATCTCACACTTAAAAAAAAAAAAAAAAAAACACACACACACAATTTATAGAAAACCTGAATTATAAGGTATCAATTGGAGGTAACTGTATGTTTCCAAGTAATTTTTCCTTTTATGAAATATAGAGAAATCTTCTACTTTCAATAATTTATTTAGATATTATTAGATATTTGCAAGGCCAAGGAACAAAGAAAATTAAAATTAAAGCCTTAGGAAACATTACCAATTGAAGACCATAAATTCAGATACAGCTGCTTGGCAATTATAATTACATTCAGAGTGAAAGAGAATTTGACTCATAAATAGAAAAGCAGCTTCCACCAGGCTTCCAAGTACGGCTAATCCCAAAACACAGGTGCCTGGAAGATCCTCAGCCACCCACTTCATTCAAACCCCAACCCTTGTGGACCGCCTGCTGTGTTCACAGAATGTTCTTTACTGAAAAACGACCTCTCATCCTTGAAGCCAATACTCATTCTTCTAACATCCCTGGGACAAAGGCAGTTCAGTCTCCACAGCACTCAACCCCGCGCTGTCTCAGGATCTTTCTGCAGAAAGGAGAGAATTGGAAGAGAACTCTGTGTCCTCGAAGGCATGTTCTGAAGTCTGGTGACTTAAATACACACGACATTCTGCCAGGTGGCTCCACATTAATAAAAGAAAAAGTGAACATCAGATCTCCAGGAGACTAGAATGCTTGAAACCTGAGCAGTCAGGTACCGTCCAAAATGCATTTTCTCCATCACACATCTAAATGTGCGAGATCCGCCCCCTCCCCAGGCCTTGTTCATTTCATCCTTCTCCTTTGTGCTTCAATCCCAATTCCATGAAGCAGATGTAATGGCTAAGTCAGGACACTTAGTGACTGAAAGTCGGAGCTTCGGTCTCATATGGCAGTTCAGGTGTCCTGGCTTGCAGGCAACATGCCAGCCTGGGGGCTCAGGAACTGTCTCCCTCTGTCCAGGCCACCTCCTGCGCCTGGAGAGCACCCAGAAGACACACAAGCCATGTCCATCTGGAAGAACTGGTTCACGTGGCCCCACTGGGCACGGGGGAATGGGAGATGCCATCTCTGGATGAGCCACAGCTCTGCACTTGAAAGGACAGGCAAGCGGGCAGGAAGCACGGCTCAGAGCCGCCACGGTCACAGCCTTTACACAACTTATTCTCCCTCACTTTACCTCCGTCTTCACATTTCCTAAGAAGGAGCTGCTGGGGTGGCCCTGAAGGAGCTACCTCTCTGTGCCTCAGGTGACGCAGGTGGCTGTCCTGTCATGACTCAGACCTTTGGAGTGTATGACCGCTTGAGCCCGGGAGGCCGAGGCTGAGTGAGCGCTGATGGCATCACTGCACTCCAGTCTGGGTGACAGAGCGAGATGCTGTCCCCACAAAACAAAGCAAAAAATGCCAAAAACCCGAAAGACTGTATTCAATTAATAAATGTTGAAGTGATAATATTTTGGATATGTTGGGTCAAATAAAATATTAATTTCACCTTTTAGAAAACTTCATGTAACTCCCAGAAATTTTTACATTACTTATGTAGCCCACAGTATGTTTCTGTTGGACAGAGCCCATCCTGCAAAATTGGAATTTTTCTCTCAACTTTTCATTTCAAATGTACTCCTGCTAATGTTTGAGGCTCACGACAAGTAAACAGCCGGGGAGGGAAACAAATACACGCTTTTCCCCTACCCTCCTAAATTCTTCAGCTTAACGAGAGAAAAGTACACAGATTTACTTAGTAAGTCCCGTGTGACACGGAAGCCTTCCTAAGGCAGCAGAGCCCTGAAGAGACAGTGAGGCCCGGGCACTTTCTACACTAGGTTGAATGAAGAAGGGGAGGCTGTGGGTAGGCGTGACGGGACAAGGGGAGTGAGGCCTGAGCGCTTCCTACTCCAGGTTGGATGAAGATGGAGGTCATGGGGAGCAGGCGAGGAGGGTCGGGGGTTGGTGGGGAACCGCAGCAAGGCGTGTGCACGTAGCCGCCTCCTGGCTGCCTCTGTCTTCAGAGATGAGGGCGCCTCTCAAAGGAGAGTCCTGTGACCCACTTTGGGGATGGGAGAGAGGTCCCTCCTGCGGCTGTCATTTCTCAAATTCCTTCGGGAAGGAATGTTTTTTCCTTAAAATACTCAGTGTGCCAAGGTGCCACATTTTGGGGTAGTGCATTCCAAACTCCATCAGATCGGGGTTCTTGTAGTAATCTGTCCAGATAGATGATCTGGATTTATAGTGAAGTAAAATAACAACATGTCTATTTCCCTAAAAAGTATTATCCAAAGACACAGATGAGGAAGGTTAGCAAAACAGATGGTCAGGCTCAAGAACGCCAAGCTTGGGTGTGAGCTCACCCCTCTCCCTCTGCCCTCAGTTCACAGAAATCAGTCACCGCATCCTGTGCTCATACAACACCAACATCGAAGAGCTCTTTGCAGAAATCGATCACTGCTTGGCAGTAAATCGAAGTGTTCTTCAGCAGTTGGAAGAAAAATGTAGCCATGAGATCACAGAAGAGGAATGGGAAAAAATCCACGAACAGGTAGGCTTGGGCTGGCAGCCCGGCCAACCAGCCGACTCAGCTGCAGCCCCAGAGTCTGTGGGGAGCTGCATGTCAGGGGAGGGCAAGGACTCATTTTGGGGAGCCCAAGAGTGTCAGGCCCGGGGTAGCCTCTGCCCTGGCTGCACCTGCCTGCACCTGTGGCAGGACCTTCGTCATGGGCTTTAGGGTGATGGCCAAGGTCCCTTCGGTTTGAAATTCTGGAAGTTCTTGTTGGATGATGCTGTTTTGTGAACTGTGAAAACACCAAAGGGAACACATCACCTTCCCAAAGGTTTCCGGAAAGTTCCAGCCAAAAACGACCTTGAGATGACCCAAAAGCCAAGGTGGGGAAAGCTTACTTTAAAAGTTATAAAATTAGGAAATTTGGAAAAGTTCAGTAGTTAGTCAAGTGTTTTGAAAAACAGTCCTCTTGATTACTTAATTAAAAGGAACTATATATTATCAATGTTCAGCATTTTAGGAAGTATTTTTGTTTTAAAATTGCATATCACAGGTGGGTTACTATTATCTCACTCCACGGCTCCCAGGAGTAACAGAGTGTATTATAAAATTCATGTGATTAACACGGAATCAAACTTCTGCATGTTTAGAAGACACACGTCTTAGGACACACGGTTCTCATTTCAGTTTGAGTAACTTTCTGCTAAACTTTGAGCTAAACTAACCTGCGTGGCCGCCTCCTGTCCCGTGTGCTGCAGGCTCTGCGCCGGGAGGCCCGCGACTGCTCCATCTGCCTGGCCCCTCTGTCCCCTGCCAGCAGTCAGTGCGTGGGCACAGGCCAGCGTTCCCGAGAGACAGCACTCCTGTCCTGCTCACACGTGTTCCACCACGCCTGTCTGCTCGCGTTAGAGGAGTTCTCCGTAGGAGATGGGCCTCCTTTCCATGCCTGTCCTCTCTGCCGCTCCTGCTACCAGAAGAAAATTCTTGAATGTTGAATTCATATTCAGGGAAAGTAAGAGAATTCTGAGGAAAAAAAGTTGACCACAATTTTGGATGAACTGCATGGGTTCTGTTTTAAGTACTACAATGTAATCTGTTCCCCAGAGAAATAAGCTATTGGTAGTTGTAGGAAATCTAAGTATATTTTAAAAGCTGACAGTCCTTCTAATTTTAGTCTTTTGTCTCTAAAAAGTAAATTTCAAATTCATGGGTTTAGTCACTTGAAATAAATGAACGGTGCGAAAAATGGGCTTGCCTACTTTTAAGGATGGAGGTTAGGATATAACTAGTATCTGACAAGCTAGGAAACTAAACATGTTTCTTAAGTTCCAAATGTTTCCGTTAATATTTTAAGTATCTTAAAGCCTTTGCCATTCCTAATATTTGTTTTGTAATAATTGCTATATTTGTGTAGTAAAATATAAAAATATTCAGTGGCATTCAACATCAAAAAACAGAAATTTTAATGTCTTAGAGCAATAAAGACTGTTTTAGTTCATACATTTTAAAAAAGTGAAGCTTTTTGACTAAGAGTTGTTTTTGTCGCTGGTTTACAATTACTGGGAGCTTGGTTATTTACAGTAACCAATTACAGTCTCATCAGTTAGGTTGCCCCTAGCCGAGTAACAGATAAAACCCCAAATCTCAGTGGCTCGCCGAAGACAAATGTGATTTCTGAGGTGTCCACCCCATGTCAGCCATGGGGTGAGGCTGAGGGTCTGCCATGGTGACCGTGGCTCCTTTTGTCTTGTGACATGAAGGCTCCTTTGCCCCAGAGTCCCCTAGTGAATCCTCTCACGGCCGGTGGAGGAGGAGGAGGGGGATTTTCCAGGCCATTCTTGGAAGTGGCGCACATCGCTCCAACCACAGGTAACTACAAGGGGAAGGAAACAGCAGGGTGAGCCCCAGAGGAAAAAGCCAGCCAGGTGCACACACGGCACAGGCTCAGAAGAATCCGCCGTCTAATGTGTGAAGAAACAGGAAAATTTCCATCACCTCATCACTTAGAAAAAGTACTCTGATATGTTTTGTGATTTACACATAAAACTACATAGGTATGTACAATTTATGAGTAAATATGCATATATTGGGATGCGCTCTAACATTTTTTTATTGCACATCACTGCTTTATTATACTGATCTGGAGAAAGGATTTAGTACAGTTATGCTCAAAGGAACACCGGACCCATGCGGCAGAGCCAAGCAACTAGAACGTGATTCAGAAATCAGTGCGACTCTTGGACAGGACCAAGAGGCATTTCACTGCCACAAAACAAGGTGTGGGGGGACTCGGAAACACACAGCAGGAAGCACTCCTGCCCCTCAGAGGTCAAGGAGCTGATCCCATATTGGTATGAGGAATGGCTTATTTTCTGATGACCATATGGGGTACTATTTCAACCGCCACAAGAAACCCCAAAAGGATTATTGTTTTGTACTATTTATATATACTATACTTTCTTTTTTTATATAAAAGTAAACGTAACACCTAAACTAAATTCAGGATTTATCCCAACCTTCTAGAGCCAGCTTCCCTGGGGTCAGGGAGGAAACAGCTGTCACAGCACCATGCAGGTTACATTCATCTGCCGCTGGAATGACTAGAGCCCCCAGGCAGTGGCCTGACTGCCAACGAGCAGAGCACTGGCTCCTGGGGGCAGGCAGGCCCTCTTGCTTCTCTTCATTGGTCACGACTTAGTGTGTTCCTCCCTTCAAGTCCTTAGTAAACAAAGCACTTGCAAAAGCCCATCACTACCTTTCAACTCTCTTGGCTGAGGGGAGCCTTTCTACAGCTTGGACTGAGAACCTGTGCCCTAGAAGTGCAATTCTGACTAGAATGTGTGAAGGGAGTGGGTACAGGAGACAAACTGGCTAAAATGAAAATGGGAGCCACCAGTCCCCATCTGCAGCTACAACTCAAGATGTCTACAGATGTGGTCAGCGTGACATGTGCAGGAGGGAGGGGTAGAGGGGTGCAACAGGCAGGGAGGGTGCTCCTGCGGACAGCAGCCTGCCCGCTGGCCTTCACTTCTTGGTCTTCTCCTGGGCAGCCACAGCTTCCATGGCTTTACACACGGTCTCCTCATCCCCCAGGAACTGCATGGGCTTGACGAGTTTCAAGTTCTTGTCCAATTCATAGACAATTGGAATACTGGTTGGCAGGTTCAGCTCCATGATAACCTCTTCAGAGAGACCCTCCAGATGCTTGACAATGCCCCAGAGGCTGTTGCCATGGGTTGCAATCAGTACCCATTTCCCCTCCTTGATCTGGGGAACTATTGCTTCATTCCAGACGGGCAGAGCTCTAGCAATCGTGTCCTTCAGACTCTCACAGGAGGGTGGCTGATATCTGTGAGGTCTGCATACCTCCGATCCTCACTGATGTTGCTGTAGAAAGGATGGTCGGGCTCCATCGGAGGTGATGGGACATAACAGGAGCGCCTCCAGATCTTCGCCTGGGCCTCACCATGCTTGGCAGCAGTTTCTGCTTTATTGAGACCGGTTAGACCCCCCCACAGTGCCACTCACTGAGGCGCCAAGTCCTCACTACTGGCAGCCACATCTGATCCATGGCACCCAGCACTGTCCAGAGGGTCCGGATCGCTCTCTTCTGCACTGAGGTGAAGCAGATGTCAAACTCACAGCCAGCATCTCGCAGCACCTGCCCGCCGCGCTTCGCCTCCTTGTGGCCTGCCGGGCTCAGGTCGGCGGCGCACCAGCCACTGAAGTGGTTCTCCAGGTTATGCGCTCTCGCCGTGCCCGTCAGCACCAGCTTGTAGGCGGCCACGGCTGCAGGGTGGGGTGCGGCACCGACTGGGCACTCTAACACTTTTTAGTGACGTATACCATCACAAAATGTGGAGACTAGTTTGGAGAATGCTTTAAACAATGAGCGAGCACTTTTATCGTAAGATAGCAGAGGGAAACTGAATCACTGAACCTCAATTTTCCACAAGCTGACATTTCTCTCCCCATACTGTGACAGGCAGAGCACAGCAGGTGTCAGAGGCTGGGCAGTCCAATTCCGCGACCTCAAACTCTGGATCTGGACAGAGAGTCCCACGCGGATCACTGAGTGATGGGAAGAGCCCAGGAAAGGTCGTGCCTAGGGCTGTGCCCAACACCTCTTCCTGGGCTTTCTCCATATCCGTGAGCCATCCCATACACTCCCGGAAACACCTTTCCTGTTTATGCTGGCAGAGTCCACTTCTTTTCTTTGCAGCCAAGTGCAGTATTTTGCTGATGCAGGAATGAGTGTTAGTTGTAGGCAGCAGATACTCAGGAAAATCGGTGGGGTGAGGCGGGAATGGTCATCTAACTTCACTGAGGATGAGGGCAGTGAAAACCCTGTAAGTACTGAGGAGTGGTACGGAGCATCTTGTGGCAGTTAACAGAAAATCAGGTAATTTTCTTACTAAAAAGTGGCCATGGAATGGCACGCCCATCGCTGGCTCAGGAGACCATGTTGCAACCACAGAATGATAAAACGGACCTGAATGAAGCAGCTGCTTCTCTGAACAATTTGGAGATAATGACACATTGTCAGGTCAAGTCATGAAACAATGCAAGCTTTTATACAATCACACCACAGCCTCGTCAGGGCTCTTCTATGAAAATGGGGGCACTGACCCATGAATTCATGGGAGGACTTGGAGGCAGGGAGCCTGGCCTGCAGCTCTCACGGCGGCTTCCCGGCCCGCTAAAGCAGTCCCTATGGAATGTGGCCATTCCTCCCTCAACAGGCTGGAACCCACCTGTCTGATAGTCCCCTTGCAAGATGCAGCCACTTCTCGAGCCTTCTCACACATCCCTTTATGCCTTTAAATCCACTTCATCAGGAGCTCAGCATGTTGTGTGTCAGGGAAAATCATTAAATCAGTACCAAGTCTAGACAGAGAATTCTTACAGAACTGTGGGACTGGAGGCATTTGTTAACAACAAAGGTTATAATCTAGAATGAGTATACCTGTCATGAATCTTTATAAACCAAGTAATATAATCGTAAGGTACATGAATGAAAAAGAAACTGAAAACCTAAAATAAAGGTTTAAAACCTAAAAAAAATGGGACTGTGATTGTACTGGCCAGTTCATCTGCCCACCATTGCCTGCAAACGTCTGCAGCTTTCTGAGTGGCGCTCCTTATCTGTCAAATGCAGCTGTGCATTTTCCACTTCACAAGGCAGTCCTGAGGGCGACTGTGGGAGGACAGAGCACTTGCCCCTCCACCACACCCCAGGCCCCTCTCACCACGCCCACTTCGAAGTCTCTGATGAGACTCCACAGTCAAGACAAAAAGAAAAGAAAAGGTGAATCATCTTGAGACTGAAGCAAAGCAAGGCAGCAGGGAGGAAGTGAACGGGGAGGAGGAAGACAACATCCACTTGCCATTTCGTCCTCTAACTCTGCTGTGGAGTCCACACAGAACAACTGCGATGACTTCGAGATGCTATAAAGAAAAGCTGCAGAGTCAGTACCCAGCTACGGCAGCATCACATACACTTGGTTCTCGAGTCAGGGTTTGCAGGCGGCACCATTCATTCATAACAGCTTTTCAAAGGAAAGGAGAAGACGTTACAACAGCTGTAAAATGGTTCCAGTAACTGATCAAACTTCCGTTCGCAGATTCATAGCCCACATGACTCCCCGCTCCTCACACTCACTCAGATTCTTCTACTCACTCCGTCCTCCACAGCCACTCACACAGGGCCGCCCTGCTGTTCACAATCCACGCCCATGAACTTGACTTCTGGAGCACCTTTAGAAGTTACAGCAGAACACCAAAGTCATATCTGAGAATAATGAGGTTTTGTCTGAAGTTTCTATTTGATCATATTTACCCTTGAAAAAAACTGTTCCTAATTAAAGAACACAGAATTGGAAGTTAAATAATTTCTCTTTGAAAAGGGAAGTTTATTGCCTAATACTCTTTCAAGACATATGGATCAGTCACAAGTCTGGAAATTTTTTAATCTGTATTTGTGAGTTTTAGGAATTTCTACTGAGACTACATTTTCTACACTACACAAGTAATCTGCACACACAGTACTTTTGCTTCAGTGGTATTTGTAGCAATAATTTTTATCTAAACAATATTCAAAAGCCAAAAAAAGAAAAAAACTCCAAAAAGGTCTTTGTATTATTTCTTCTTTCAAACCACATTCTAAAGGTATGCTTTTCAAACTGAAGTTCACCATCTATTAGGAGGTCAGAAAATAGCTTAGTGGTATGTGTCTAATATTTTTAAAAATAACAATAAAACAGAAGATGCCAGCATGCATACATAGGAAAAACAGGTACTGCCTTGTTAAATTTTTGCTTATATGTATCTGAGAGAGACAGAGAGAGAAAGAGGGTGGGTGTGTGTGTGTGTGTGTGTGTGTGTAATGGGTTATTTCTTACTGTGGTCAAAAACTTGAAAGCCACTGGTGCATATGCTTCTGCCTGCCGGTGAATTCACCAGGTGCTAACAGCATTTATTCCTCCAAGAACTCTGGGTGAAGCTGCCCAAACCACAAGTAGGTGCTGCTCAGTCCTTTTATGGAAAAAAATTAGAGAAATCAAACAAGTCTAAATAATTCAAATAATTAAATAAAATACATGATCTCAATTACTGATGCTACATTTTGGGTTATAAGAAATTGATCTACCAATAACTCCACAACAGAGAAAGAAAATGTCCATTTCTTCCTTAATTCAGCATTCATCAGAATAATTACTGCCCTCTATAAAACTGAAGTGGAAGCAGTCTATAAATACCCTTCAGTTTTAGCCATGACGGTATTTAAGATGGAAAAAACAAAACAGCAAACCCCACACAGACATGCTTATAAACCAAATATGAAATCACTTTTTGTAAAACTTTAATTTCTAAGACATTTTAAAAGTCACACTGAAAGTATCTCATAGAAGCAAAGGCTAACAATTTGTAAACAAGACAATCTGTCAACAAAAATAACTAGTATGTCCAAATGTTATTTTAAAAAATTAACATTATACCAATTTTTTCAAGTTTAAAAAGTCAGTGCTGTATCTATGTTCACATTTTTTAAACAAACTTGTAAGAATTCTACCTTTACGCATTAAATAACATGCTACCAACCAAACAAGCATGTAAGGGTGTATAAATGATGAAAACCTGTTTCCCTGGCAGATGAGGTCATCACTGAGGCTGCCGAGAGGGCCACAGGCATCCAGCAGATTGTGGGGGGCCATGCTGCTGCCCAGAGCAGGCACAGGTGTGCCTTTAATGCGCCTGAGAGCAAAACGCGAGAGGCTCCATCCATCTCCACTCAGCAGCACCTGAGTGTAGCAATGTAAGGGGCTAACATTAGTGTATGATGATGTGTACAATTTTCACGTGAAGTGTCTTAGAGGTCTGTTTTTACAGAGAATGTACACAAAGCTACATAAATAGTAAATCTAAGAAGTATCTTGGAAAATCAGTAAAAATTAATACAAATGTTATAATCAGAAAACATAATTGTAAAACAATTTATTTAGGTATTGCAGAACCAATCAATAATAAATTGCAAAGCTTCCCCAAGAAGCTCTGGGACCATAGTGCCTAATGCCCTTGAAGAGACTGAAGGAAAGAGAATAAAACGACTGCTTGATTTAATGCAGTCACTGGTGCACCCCGTCCAGTTAGAAACGAAATTGTAGTTCCAGAGTGAATGATTCTGAGCATTTGGAGCTCTGGCCTTCCAGGGTCCATCTACTTCCTTTCACTGGTGCACAGGAACTGTAGGAGAATGAAGACCCCAGGGCGACTGTCCTTCCCAGGACGCAGAGTGTTTGCCCTCCTTATCCTGCCATCCATTTCTGGAGTTTGTCATATAGAGCAGCCTCCAACCTACGCCCAATGGAAGCACCTGCATTTGGAGTGAGTCTCTCAAGAGGCAGATGCCTGTGCATGTGACTAGCAAGCGCCTCGAGGAGCTGTGATTATGGAGCGGTCCGCGTCTGTAACAGTCTGTATGTGTTCTAAAAGGCATCTGAGTCCCCAGGTTCGAAACTGCCCTTCTACCCCTGACGTGCATCCTTTGCTTCCACAGCAGTGAGGACGCATCCAGTAAGTGTAAAACTTGATAATTCATTGTACTAGGTTTACAAACCCCAAACTGGTCCTCGGATGGAAAGAAACTTCCAAATGAACAAAGAGTTGCAATAGACATTGAAAAGTTTAATATTTCACTTAAAAATTTTCAGACATTTTACAAGTATCTAGGAACTCTTTGGATGTGCCCTGACACTGGGTAGTTAAAAGTGGTATTACTCTACTCCTGAGTTTCTTTCTGTTCTTCCCTTGACTTGGTCTGCTCAAAGTATGGATTCCAAGTTTCACTAAAAGTTAGACCCTGCAATTAATACTCCAATAAGCATAATTATCAATGAAATTGGAAAAGAGCTGAATTTTATTAACTTTCTAGGTATGTCAATCTTATGCTGAGAAATTCACCAGTACTACACTGGTGGTATTTACTGAACATTGTTTAGAATCCCAAAATGAATGTTCTTTTATTTTAAAACCAAGCTGCATTTTAGATAAATGTGAAGCTCAGAAGGAAATGCAGAGGGATAAATGAGGGGAAGTGTATGTACTCAATGAGGTTTATAAATATACAGATAAAAGTTTCTTATTTTGGTTTAAGTGGAAATTTCTGATGTCAAATAGACACAGCTTGTTTTTCAAAAATTTCTCCCAGAAAACCTTTACATTTAACAATTTGAAAAAAATCCTTTTGTCTGAACACAGACAATGTATTTCATACACATAGTGCATGTGAACATATTTCTATAGATTGCATAACTATGAATTGTGTGCCAATGGGCCCATCTTCTATTTTGCATGCACAGTTTTCGGTATTCTGTCCTAGCGGATGGTTAACACAGAGTGTAAGTTCATAGTTTTTATTCAGTAGACATAGCCAAGAAAGCATCCCAATAATTATGTACAATTTAATAACTGACTGATCATGTTTACGGCAAAACTATTCTTCCACCATGAATGCTGATGCTGTGAACTTTGGATGTTAACTGGAAAAACTTGGAGGCTTCAAAAGGCATATGCAAAAGTATAACCAAGCCTGAGGACTATGAGGAGAGAAGGCGTTTCTACCACCCGGCATTTGTAGTTTCCATAAGCATTACAGAAGCATGGGGAATCAAGTGATCTTTGAAAAAATGCTTTAAAAAACTGAGTATACATATAGCCTATAAGGCAAAAATCCAAGTTACAAGTGTATTAAACACTGGCAACTACGTTATCAGAGGTAATACTGAATTATATGCATAAACTGTCATTCAACTATGATTACATGACACTCCCTACCATAGCTTATTAGACTGTACAACAGAAGATATTCCTGTGGCTCTCTAAGGCTCTAGGTTTAAAAGAATTTAGTATTTTCCCCTTGGCTCAAAGTTTGATCAATATCATTCTGTAACAGAAATCAGAAACTATGCCTTTGCTTTTAAGGAAATAAAAAACATAACTGCCACCATTACCACTCCAACACACACACTGCAATAATGACATCTACAAGCAGTTCCTACTGCATTTGAAAAATGCATTTTCTGAAGAACCCTCACTTAATACCAAGGATGCCTTTCGGGTAGGCGTCTACATTCTGAATAAAGTATATAATGGGATTTAAGGAAATCTTTAGAAAGTCCCGGAGTTTGCCTTTTCTAACATTGTCATATCAGGTGAAAACAGTGTTTTCATAGGGATGACCGTATTTACCAATATGAGCAAATGTCTACAGAAGAATGTGCTGTTCTGTATGTCTCTAAGGAATCTGCGTTTAACTGGAAACTACAGGGTCTATCAGAAAGTGAAATTTAAAAAAGACCAGCCATGGCCAAGTTCTTCATAGATTATGAAAACAAAATGGCACAGATAGGCCTAGGATCTGAAGAGGAGCCAAGGTCGAAGTGGAAATGCTTCTACATGGGACAGGAATGTCATGAGTCTGGAGTTCGCGAGTCTCTTGGTTGCAGAAGACGCCAGCTGTGTGTCTCACAGTGCTTTCTGATGCCCATTTACAGAAGGCTTGGCTGTTTCTGAATCCCTTGAAGTATTTGATAAGTGAAGTTTATGAAGCCCTGCAAAAATTAAGAAAATGGTGAGAAATGATAGATTGCTGAGTGGCTGGGGAAGGGTGAGGGTAGGGAGAGGAGGAGACTGGCAAAGCTAAGTTGGATTTGGGAAGCTGTGAGGTGCTGCCCAGATCCCCCTGAGGAATGAAAGATTTCTTCTCCCTACTGGCAACCTCCCTTTGGGGATGGCCTAAGCCAAAGACAGCTGCAGGGCGGGAAGTCCTGCTGCTTCCAGGATAGCACAAGAGGGTCGTAAAAGTCTGCCCCCTCTTCTCAGTTCAGCGGAGCTCTGAAGGCTCACTGTAGCCACAGCATCCCCGAGGGCCAGCAGAGGCTTCTAGAGTGACTGCATCAGAGCACAGTTCTCTCTCTGCACAGCCCCTTCCTCCTTCCTTTCCCCAAGCCGGCTAATAAACCTCTTCCTGGCAAGCATATTCCCAGCTAAAGTGTGCTTCTCTGGGAACCTAACCCAAGACAGATATGTTCCCACTTTCATTTTTAAATACTGTATATACACACAGGCTGGGTGGGGTGGCTCACACCTGTAATCCCAGCACTTTAGGAGGCCAAGGTGGAAGGATCATTTGAGCTGAGGGGTTTCAGACAGGCATGGGCAACATAGTGAAACCCCACCTTCATGAAAAACAGAAAAATTAGCTGGTCACAGTGGCTCATGCCTATAATCCCTGCACTTTGGGAGGCCAAGGTGGGAGAATCGTTTGAGCCCAACAGGTTATAACTGCAGTGAGACGTGATCACACCACTGCACTCCAGCCTGGGTGACAGAATGAAACCCTCTGTCAAAAAAAATTTTAAATAAAGTAAAATAACACACACACACATGCAGGAAAATGTAGGGAAAGCCACACCAAAATATTCATATGTAATTAAAAAGAAAAGAATGGAAAACATTACCAAAAAAGAAAGAAATGACAAAAGAATAAATGGAACATAAATATCTCACTACC
The DNA here is from genome assembly GCF_001604975.1 of Cebus imitator. NCBI lineage: Eukaryota > Metazoa > Chordata > Mammalia > Primates > Cebidae > Cebus > Cebus imitator. Next base: position 2,486,494 of record NW_016107335.1, on the reverse strand, counting down.
CAAAAGTATTTCACAGAATAAAAAATTTATCTTTTAAAGTTACACTGATTTCTCGCTCTATCATATAACAACTATTTACATAATATACCTGATACGCAGACCAACACTGCACTCTCACAGGGAGAAAAGGCAGAAGAAAATGTAAGAGCTGTGTGGCACTGGGGCTTCAAGCACTTTAATAAAAATAAAATACAATGACAGACAGGAACATGGTCAGGTGTTGCTGAACAACAGGAATACATTCTGAGAAATGGGTCATCAGGCAATTTTGTCATTGTGTACTGTCAGAGAGAGCATCTACACATACCCTGATGGCACAGCCCATGACATGCCTGGCCGCGTGGCATGGCCTACTGCTCCTAAGTTACAAACCAGACAGCATGTTACCGTGCTGCATACTGTAGGCAACTGTGGCACAATGGTAAATATTTGTGCATCTAAAAACATCTAAACCTAGAAAAGGTTACATTGTGCCATGACACTACAACAGCTAGCGGGTCATTAGGGGACAGAAATTGTTCAGCTCCATTACAATCTTCTGGGGACACTGGCATATAGGCAAGTGGTCTGTTACTGACCAAATGATCATGATGTGGCTTGCACTTCTACAGGACAGATTCTGAGAAAATACTTTTCATGAAGCGCAGACCTTTTTGGCATCTCAACAGCTTACTTCAAAAACATGTTTCTCCCTAAAATTTCACATGGTGATTGACCTGTTAGACAGTTTTACATCACTCATAACCACAGCACCCCAAATTTTTTTTTTTTTTTTTGAGACGGAGTTTCACTCATGTTACCCAGGCTGGAGTGCAATGGCGCGATCTCGGCTCACCGCAACCTCTGCCTCCTGGGTTCAGGCAATTCTCCTGCCCCAGCCTCCTGAGTAGCTGGGATTACAGGCACGCGCCACCATGCCCAGCTAATTTTTTGTATTTTTAGTAGAGACGGGGTTTCACCATGTTGACCAGGATGGTCTCGATCTCTTGACCTGGTGATCCACCCGCCTCGGCCTCCCAAAGTGCTGGGATTACAGGCATGAGCCACCGCGCCCGGCCGAGCACCCCAAATTTTAAACTCACTTGCATATCTTAATGAAAGAAAGGTAAAATTGAGCCTCTCTATGTTTGAATGGGAAGAAAAAAAAAAGAAATCAATCCAACACAAAAAATGGTGGTCTCAGGAATGACAATAGGAAGACACAGCTGTTGAAGTTGAGGAAGTGTGCTAAAATCAAGCTTGTCAGAAACGGGACTGAGTGAACACAGAGGATCAGTGAGGTATTCACTGACTGAGCTGAAATGAAGTCACCCTTTCCAGACAGACGGAGTTCACATCTCAAACTTGAGTGTCGCATATATTATGCATTCTAAAAAACTCCGATGTCTTTCTTCTACAGACAACTCCAGAAACAATCCCGTCATCACCACCATCACCACAGGTAAATCGCTAGTATTTACTATGTGCTCGTTATCTCTGAGATGGATACTATTATTATTAATGGGCAGAGCAGCAGAGGGGGAACAAACTACCAACAAAAAGATGAGAAAAGAAAATAAAGGGGACAGTTACTTTACAATCAGTGAAATCCTTCTTAAGATCTCAGGTCATTCAAACATTACATATACTTCATAAGACTCTTTTTCTACGTGTAAATTGTCCCTTAGAGCACCCCAAAGAATACTGAAAAGCATTTGGGAAGAAAAGTAAATCTATTAGGTAGTTTTATACAACTCTTGCTGATTCTACTATCTCCTATGGTCAATGAACTGACATACATATAAGGCCTTTTATATCAGGTTATCTTTTATTACTTTAATAAAGGCTTTCTTAGCCAAATGATGTCCAGAATACCTAATTCAAAAGCTAAACTTAAGGCAGTTCATTTGCAACCATCTCATTTAGTGAATGGAAAGTGGAAATTTATCTGAGACCACGGCTGACTAATCTTGCTGATATTATAACAGGCTTAAAAATTAAGTTTTAATGCTAGGCATCTGACAGAAAGGCCTGTTTGATTTCCACTTCAAGTTGGACCAGTTTTATTAACCCTAAGCATTAAACTGTATACATTATCTGGTGCATCAGCTGAAACAAGCGATGGCTTTTTCCTGTCAGGCCAGTGTTTCATGAGCCACCCTGTCCCAGGCATATTCAAAGTAAAACGCATATGGAGAGCTCTTCTGAAATCCTTTCTGCCTCCCAAAGGTCACCCGCTCAAACACCAAGGCTGGAAAGGCCTGGTGGTGTGAAATGCTTTATTGCTGCTCATATATTTTCAGTTACTTGAAAATTGGACCTTAATGAATCCATCAATATGTGGCCTTTTGTAATAGCTAAAAGCCCCAATATGGAGTCATAAGCATTCAAATGATGTCAACTCAGGTAAATGCACTAATGTCAGAATTTTTAAAAACTTTTCTACAAAATTCACTGCCCTTCCCTTCTTCTGTCATAAAATTACACACCCCCAAACCAAGATAATTTACACTGTCCTGATATTCTTAAAGTATAAAACTTGAAATATGTTTAGCACTAATGTGGAAATAAGCATAAAAAATATATTCATGGGTTACATTTGTGCCCTTTAATAAACCTGTTAAGAGTTTTTAACACCATTACAATATGGGTGACTCGTGGAACACACAATAGTAAATCCCTTCTCTTCTATTATATCAATGCCAAGAATGCTAATATTTTCATCTTGAATTATTATTTGGCTTACTGAACAGAATTGTGGGTCAGCCAAATACCTGTAAAATCCAAAGCCTCAAAAAAAGCTTTAACTAAAAGGTACAGTTAGCAAAAAATAAGCCACATCAACCTCACCACCACCATGACCACCACCGTCACAATAAAGGGGCTAAGATTTACTGAGTTCTTATGATGTGCCAGGCACTATGGGAAGGACCTTACAAGAATTATTTCAGTTGATCTTCACAAAAATCCTAAAAGGAAGATGCTGTTATCACTATATTACAGATAAAGAAGCTAAGGCCTACTGAAGTAATTTTGCACAAAATCATAGCAAGTAATGGATCAATAATCTGACCTGTAAGGTTTTACAAATTTAGGAAACTAAATAGCTGAAGATGTAATATTAACTCAAATGTCAAAATTATTATTTAGTAGAAAGAGGAAAAAATACCCATGAACCTCAGGATTACCTAGGGCCTTGAAAAGTTCTTCTCGAACTGCAGAGGTGAATTTTCGGACCAGACACAATGTTGTCACAATAGCAAAAAGCAAATTGTAGGATAATACAATATAGAAATTTCCCAGCCAATTAAACCTTCCAAAGTCTCCAAGCAGATCAAATCTAGTGATTCCTGTTAAAAATAAATAAAATAGCCCTTAATGAAATCAGGTAAGACATATTTAGTGTGTTACAAGTAAAGCACAAGTTCGATCAAATTCTATGTACATTCTCACTTCCGTTATGTGAGATGATCTAATGAATAAATCCTACTTTAAAATATGTAACTATTATCTATTGGGACAACCTCAAGCCAGCCCTAACCTCCTTCACATACACACCACAGTCACCTGCAAGTGATGAGTAATGAGGTCAGAATGATGAATGCCCTTTGCATATTCGATGGAACTCATGCTTACGTTAAAAATTAAGCTCTTGTGCTACTTCCACGGGCAGGATGGCTGACTGCATACGCTACTGAGACAGGATGGCGGTGACTGATCACAGGAAGCAAGGGTCATAATGAAAATATGCCGAGAACATCCGATCCTGCGCTGCTGCCACCCTCCGGAGGAAATGCCCGTCCCCTCTCTTCATTCGGGTCTCTGTGCAAATGCTATCTCCTTGGAGAGGAAACTCTGACTCCCCTACCTAAAACAGTCGGACCTTCTATGGCCTTCTATACTAATTATGACTCTTCATAGCACACATAACCTGAAATTTTTTTTCTGTTTTCCCCACTAGAATGTAGGTTCTGTAAGAATAGGAAGTTTGTTTCACCCCTATAATCCCAGTGCCTAGAACAATGTCTTATATGCACTTAATATATAGTGCACTATATATTAATACTTAATATTAGTATTATATAAATGAATAATAATTTCCTTCCATAAAAAATTGTTAATCTGAGTTTAATACTTATAGGCTTCTAGAGTAAAAGGGCAAAGCAGAAAATACAGTAGAATGATATAATATATGCATCGAAGTTACTTAAATTCACCTATACACATTTTTTTAAAAGTCTTTTTACTTAAATATAAGTTTAATATAAGTCATTCTACTAAATGAGTACATGGCCAGGTCCAGTTAAAAATATTTATAAAATATTTATATAAATATATTTATAATATAATAATATTTATTGGAAAAAATACATGAATGGTGAGATTTTTCTGACCACGGATAGATAAATAAATCACATCATTCAGGTGTCAGTCAAATGAGGGATAAAGGGAGTGTCAACATTCTTCAAGAAAGAAAGGAGAGAGCTACTTGGGGGCCATATAAAATTTAAATTACAAAGAATTAGAAGAAATAATAACAATCGTCTACGGGATTATAGATGCAAAATTATGTACCTCATATTTTAAGGGTGATTTAAGGATTTTATGGGTGATTTCAAGAATAACTTTAACTATACTCAATTTACATTATCAGTTGACCTTTGAACTGAACTCTCATCCTCACTCCAATATGATGCCATCATCTACTACAGGTAGCATCTACAAAAGCAGCTTAGAGAGATAATAAAAAACTAAATATAAACATTGTCATGAAAACAGGAGATCTCAAAAGTAGCTCTTCTGTAGTCACTTCTACCCAGGACAAATGATGAAACTGAGAGACAATAATATACCAAAATATTTTTTAAAGGTAGATGATTAATGAAAACATACAATAAAATAGCTTTTTTAAAGAGGTAAAAACTCAGACACCAGAAGAGTACACAGCATCGGTCACGCATGGTAATGATGATGATGGCAGCAGTTTCTCAGCTATTCACATTAATAAAACTTTACTTTGATAAAGGGAATACATGTCTAATTATAATTATAATAAAGTACCATCTCATTTAGCCTAGGAAGCAATCTTTAAACAAGATGTACTCCTACCAAAACAAGCTTCAGTGGCTTCAGCCCAGAGATCCCAGTTAAGTAATTGCATCATTAGAGCCAAAGACTCCTTTGAGAATCTGGTGAGAGATATGAATCTTCACACACAAAAAAACCCACAGACACAGACACCCAAAATTTTACACAGCATGAAGCTCATTGATGGAGGAAATGGGAAATCCCAGAATCAAACTCTTGCCCAGATGTTCTATACGAGTCTTATCTGCTCTTGAAATTTTTTTGCTCATGTACTACTATTAGTAAAAACAAAATTTGAGCATCTATACCCAATATATGTGTATTGAATTATTTATAAGCTACAAATACACTATCCAATGACATCTTATATACAGACAAAACAAATAATTTAGAAATCATTACAATAAACATAAATACAAGTTATAACATTTCCTTCACATAGTCCAATAACTTGCTTTGTGAATGCACGGAAATGCACAAACTCCACTTTGGAAAGCACTGGTTTATGGTCTGTGGTAGGTAACTGAACCACCCCTGGACATGGCCTGCGTCCTAGGTGTGACAACACTACCCTATGAGAGTGAAGTCAGGAAGCTGAATGCATCATCACGGTAAGGATGGAAGACATGTTATGAAAAACAGGAAAGTGCTTTCACTAGAACTTCTTAGTGGACTCAACTTGGTATCTCGAGACTCAGGATCAAGACCTAATATGGAACATCCAGGCAAAGAACAGTCTCTATCATCAGATGTTTTGGTTTTCAGGCTATTTCAGGTTGATTTCATAAACAGAAATCCAGGGGCCTGCTGCTATCGTGCGCTGAAGAACTAGACAGGTATTACTCCGTAAAAACTAGTTCCAAGACATCACTGTGTTGAACTCAGTATTTTTAAAAATTCGATAGATTGACTAACAGATTACTTCAACCAACATACACAGTTCTTCAATTCTGAATATTTTCTATAAAGACTGGACCACAAGAAACCTTAAAAAAAAAACTTCTCTAAAATTCTGCCTGAGAGGTTTCTGGCATGGCAGTAATTAGATTATAAAATGTACTTTTAAAATTAAAAGCACCAACAATTAAGAAAAAGTGACAATACTCAGACAAACCTTTACTAGCAATCATCTGACAAATGTAAAATACTTTAAAACTTATATTTCTGTAAAAAGGTAAGAGTATTTCAAAAGCAAATTTTAAAATATTTTAAAATACTACTAACTATAAGAAAGATCTAATGATCAAATGCTGTGGTTTAACTGCTTTAGTCAAATATTTAAATGCCTATGCCCATCTGGAAGTTCATTTTGTTAAAAGGTAAGCAAAATATACTCCAAGCAAGAAGCTTAGTAAAAGCCATGGCTAAGCATAAGGTCACATTATCTAGATGATCGGTCAATTTAAAAAATTCTTCATGACAAGCTGCACATCAGCTCCCCCGACTACAATTCAACTGAAAATATTTTATGCATAATTCCTTGAATAATGATCTTTTTCTATTCATACCTAAAAAAGAACATACAGAATAAAATCTCGTTTAAGAAAGGGCTGGTTTCTCCACCTACAATATTAGTCAATGGAATTTATGTTTTTGTTTGTTTGTTTGTTTGTTTTGAGACGGAGTTTCGCTCTCGTTGCCCAGGCTGGAGTGCAATGGTGCGATCTCGGCTCACCGCAACCTCCGCTTCCTGGGTTCAGGCAATTCTCCTGCCTCAGCCTCCTGAGTAGCTGGGATTACAGGCATGCGCCAACATGCCCAGCTGATTTTTTGTATTTTTAGTAGAGATGGGATTTCACCATGTTGACCAGGATGGTCTCGATCTCTTGACCTCGTGATCCACCCGCCTCGGCCTCCCAAAGTGCTGGGATTACAGGCGTGAGCCACCGCGCCTGGCGGAATTTATGTTCTTGAGCCCACCTGAGTAAACTTCTACTTTTAGCAAGCCTATTCATCTTCCTAAAGCAGCAAAACATAGTTAGGAGAGAGTTTACAAAGCTTGACACATAAAGGGATCATTAATGTGACTTTATCAATAAATTATCTATGTTGGCATATTACACAAACAGCTGACATGAATATCCATGGCTTTAATGTAAGATTACCAGAAAGAACACATACATCTCGTTATTTAAAACAAACAAACAAACAAACAAAAAACATAGATTAAACATTCTTTGCTGAAATATCAGGATTATCATACTTTTTTCCTTCTGAACTCAAACAAAGGTTAGATTAAATTCTTATACTGTTTTCAGATCTCTTCCTCTAAACCAGACTTTTGAAATAATACTAAGACAGTGTTGAGGGAGGAAAAATTGGTAAAGAGTATGAAATAATAAAATCTACAATCATTTTAAAACAGGATAATTTAAATAGGTTCATTGCCAATTGTTTTACTCATTCAAAAACGAAGTCATTGTAAAACGAAAGAGGCTCCACTTCTGGGATAGAATGAAAGACAATGCTGTCGGAGCAAAGACTTCACCTTTTTTTTTTTTTTTTTTTTTTGAGACGGAGTTTTGTGCTTGTTGCCCAGGCTGGAGTGCAATGGCGTGATCTCAGCTCACTGCAACCAAGGCCTCCTGGGTTCAAGTAATTCTCCTGCCTCAGCCTCCCAAGTAGCTGAGGTTACAGCCGCCCACCATCACGCCCAGCTAATTTTTGTATTTTTAGTAGAAATGGGGTTTCACCATGTTGGCCAGGCTGGTTTCGAACTCTTGACCACATGATTTGCCCACCTCGGCCTCCCAAAGTGCTGGGATTACAGATGTGAGCCACTACGCCCAGCTGACTTTACCTTTTGACTAGTCTTACTGTGCAAGTATATTTTTCATGAAATTATATCAACTAGAGATATTGACTTCCAGTGCCAGCCTATGCGGAGTAAAAGAGACCAGATTTTCACTCCCAACTGAATAAACTAAAATACTGAACAAAGTACACAAAACAACAGTTTTCAAGACCCTAGATATCAGGAAATGAAGGACAGTGACCAATGAGAGATGAGAAACAAAGAAGGTGGGTCCTGTGATTGCCACAGTTTACTGCCTAAAGAGAGACTGCAGTGTAGAGAGAAGAGCAGAGGCGGGCTCCAGCCATCTCACTAAGTTGCTGAGATGCAGGTTGGAGCATAAGGATGACACAGCGGCCAGAGGGCTGCACAAAGGAAGAACCTGGCAGAGAACTGATGAGCACATGCTTGTGGGGAGCAACTAATCAAGAAATGAAGCAGGTGACAGAATGAATAGCAAAGACATTAAAACAGATGTTTTAACTACATTCCTTAATTCAAAAGCTAGAGGAAAGATAAAACTTGCTAAATAGAGATATGAAAGACAGAAAACAGACTGAAAATGACCATCTACAAAGGAAAATTATAATGTGGGATATGAAAAGTATACTAGATGGGATTAATGGCAGATTAAACACTGCAGAAGAAGCAATTAAATTTAAAGACACAGCAATAAGAAAACAAAATAAAACAAAGAGAAAAATAAGAAAAGAATGACCAAAGCATCAATGAACCATGATTTAATTTGAAATGTCTTAGGTACTTGTGATTAGAGTCCCTGAAGAAGAAGAAAGAGAGGATAAGAAAAAAACTATTTGAAAATATAATGGCTGAAAATCTTCAAATATGATGAAAATTAATAAAAGTATAATAAACTCAAAGAACAAGAAATCTACCAAAGCACATAATAATCAAACTGCTTAAAAGAAAGAATTTAAAAGCTGCCAAAAGAAAAGATCACATAAAATATAAGAACAAAAATAATGATCACAGAACATTTCTTGTCAAAAATGCAAATCAGATCATGGAGCAAAATTTTTTAAAGTAATGAAGGCAGGCCAGGGATGGTGGCTCACGCATGTAATCCCAGCAGTTAGGAAGGCAAAGGCAGGTGGGTCACTTGAGGCCAGGAGTTCAAGACCAGCCCGGCAAACTGAAACCCTATCTCTACTAAAAATACAAAAAAAAAAAAAAAAAAAAAAAAAAAAAAAAAAAAAGCCAGGTGTCAGGGCTCATGTCTATAATCCCAGCTACCTGGGTGGCTGAGGCAGGAGACTCACTTGAACCCGGGAGAGGCAGAGACTGCAGTGAGCCAAGATCATGCCACTGCACTCCAGCCTGGGCCACAAAGCAAGACTCTGTCTCTAAATAAACAAATAAATAAATAAATAAAGTACTGGAGGCAAAAAATAAAGTAGTCAATCTAAACTTCCATATCCAACAAAAATATCTTTCAGAAACAAGGAAAAATGGACATTTCAGGCATACAAAAGATAAAAAATATCATTACCAATAGGGCATATATTATAAGAAACATTACAGGAAGTCGTTCAGGCAGAAAAAAATGTTATCAGAAGGAAATCTAGATCTAACAAAGAAATAAAGAGCAACAGAAATGATCACTATGTGGGTAACTATAAAAGACTTTTCTTTCATACTTAAAATTTCTTCAACAGATCACTATATAAAGAAAAAACAGCTAATATATTTTGGGGTTTATAATACATGTAGAAATAAAACTGATGACAACATTAGCACAGGAATGTCATCAAAATGGCAGAGTAGGAAAGCCCAGCCCTTACTCACCTATAAAAACAACAATTAGATAGATATCCATGAATGAGACATAGCCAAGACATGTGGAACTAACTAGAAACAAGAGCGGAGGCCATCAACATCAGCAAAGTGGTGGTGCCATCAGTCACCAGAAGCCTACAGGAGGACTCAAGTGGGTTTTGCCACTAAGGAAACCAAAAGTCATCACAGCCACTGCAAATGCCCTGCAGCTTTTGCCTCCAGGGTCTCACAATTTTTGCCAATGCGGACCTGCCTGCCTAAGCCACTGTCGCCCCTGCACTGCTAGACCTACTCCCGTCATCATTACTAAAGACACTCCACTCCCATGACCTAGCATGGCCAGTACACATGCCCACAGGATCCCACCACTGGCCTTGACTCCCACTGCTGCACACCTGCTGCTGGTGGGAACGAGCCCCCAAAGCCAGTCTCTGATGTTTCATGCTTACTTACATTGCTGACCCTAGCCTCAGCCTATCCTGGCATGTTTACTGCTAAACCAAGAGGTAGCCTGAGGTTCCCAAAAGCCCTTGCAGCCATAAAGGACCTGCTGCTATAGATTTCACCAGTGAGGACCACAGTGCCTGAGCCACCAAACCCTTGGTCCCCACCCCCAGATCCAGAACTCCTCCCGATACCCTCACACTTGGCACTCCATATGCCACTATGGCTGGTGCAACGGTGTGCTCCAATGGGCTACACGAGTCAGTAGTCCCACACCTCCACTCCTGCGGGTGAAGATCTTTCCTTACCAAAGAGAGTCCACAAGGTCAGAAGAGGTGACGTTTGGACGCCAACAAAAGGATGCAAGAAACATGAAAAACTAGGGAAACATGACACCACAAAAGGAACACGATATACATTCAGTAAAAACCCTACAGAAATAGAGATCCACATATTGTCTGGCAAAGAATTCAAAGTAATAATTCTGAACAAGTTCAGTAAGATACAAAAGAACACATATAGACAATTTTTTTAATGGGAAAAAAATAAAAAACAAAATGAGTAGCTCAACAAAGAAATAAAAATATAAAGATTCCAAAGAAATTCTGGAGCTAAACGATACAATGATTGAACTAAAAATTCAACAGAACACTTCAACAGCAGATATGATCAAGCAAAAGAAAGATTCCACAAACCTGAAGACAGGTCATTTGAAATTATCCAGTTGGAGAAGAAAGTAAAAATTAAAGAGTGAAGAAGGCTTGCAAAACTTATAGAATACTGTACTAGTCCCTTCTTGCACTGCTGTACAGAAATACTTGAAACTGTAATTTATAAAGAAAAGAGGTCTAATTGGCTCATGGTTCCACAGGCTGTGCCAGGTAGCATGGCTGGGGAGGCCTCAGGAAACTTTCAATCATGGCAGAGAAGCAGGTACATATGGCTGAAGGAGGACGAAGAGAGCAAAGCGGGAGGTGCTACACACTTTAAACCACCAGATCTCTTAAGAACTCACTCTTACGAGAAAAGCAAGGGGGAAATCTGCCCCCCTGATCCAATCACCTCCCACTAGGCCCCCTCCTCTGACAATGGAGATTACAATTCAACATGAAATTTTGGTGAGAACATAAATCCAGACCATATCAAACACCATCCAGCAAACCAATATATGTATTTGGAGGTGTCTCAGAGGAGAAAAGGAAGAGAAAAATTTTTAAAAAGCTTATTTAAAGAAAAAAATCAGGAGTGTCTAATCTTTTGGCTTCCCTGGGCCACACTGGAAGAATAATTTGTCTTGGGCCACATATAAAATACACTAACACTAATGATAGCTGATGGACTTTAAAAAAATATAACACACACAAAAAAGTAATGTTTTAAGAAAGTTCATGAATTTATGTTGGGCCACATGCGATCTGCCAGCTATGGGATGGACAAGCTTGAAATAAATAAAAACTTCCTAAATCTGGGGAGGGATATAGACATACAGACTCAAAAAGCCTGAACATTCTCAAATAGGCTGAATATCAGTGAGGTCCAATGAGACACATTACAACTAAACTGTAAAAAGTCAAAGAGAAGATTTAGAAAACATCAAGAAAAGAGTCATTCATCTCATAAAAGGAGACACATAAGACTATCAGTGGATTTTTCTGCAAAAACTTTATGGGCCAGGAAAGAGTGGGTTAATATATTTGGAATACTGAAAGAAAAACTGACAAGCAAGAATACAATACTCTGCTAAGCTCTTTTTAAAAAATGAAAGGGAGATAAAGTCTTTGCCAGACAAAAACTGAGTGATTTTCACCATGTGACCCATCTGATAAAAAATGCTGTCAGGCATGGAAGGATCACTTGAGCTCAGGAGTTTGAGACCAACCTGGGCAACATGGCAAAACCCTGTCTTTATAAAAAATACACAGATTAGCCAGGTAGGGTACCATACACCTGGAATCCTGGTTACTTGTTGGGGGCACTGAGATGGGAGGACCACCTGAACCCAGAAGGTAAAGGCTACAGTGAGCCATGATGATGCCACTGCACTCTAGCCTGGGCAGCAGCGTAAGACCTTGTCTCCGAAAAAAAAGAAAGAAAAAAAGAAAAGAAAAATAAATGCTGATGGGAGTACTTTATATGGAACTGGAAAAAGATCAGAAATGTGAAAGCATATGAAAACATAAATCTCACTAGTAAAAATAAATATATATTAAAATACAGAATATATAACACTGTAATGGTGATGCACAAATCACCTATAATTCTAACATATAATAAAAGTTAAAATACAAAGTACTAAGAATAACCATAATGACGAAACTTTCCTAACAGAATCACAGCAAAAAAGAAACTAACTTTAAGAATACAGCTAGTGCTCGACTTATGACCACGATTGGTTCCGACAGACCAGTCGTAACACAATTTGGTCGTTAGTTGAGTTGGCTATACGTACAGTACTGTGAAATGATGTTATAAAAATCTTTAAGTCATATTTTATCATAATTTTCTTTCATTACTGTTATATATCATAATTTTCTTTGTTCATTTTATGCCATTTGTATCATTTCTACACCATTTTGTTTCTTATTTTTACATTCGTCAGGCTAAGTAAAACACTGCATTACCAGTAGTAAAGGCTGACCTGAATGCTTATTATGAAAGCATTCTTGTCAAATCTCATTTTTAAAAAGCCACCTTAACTTGTGGTAAAGGCACAGCCTGGTGTAAAACTGTGGAATATTCGCAGATCACTGAACCACCGTGGTCTATGGTTTGAAGTGAAAAACCACGGCACATGATGAGTTTTGAAAAGCAAGAAAGGCAAGAAAATGACTAACAATGATATGATATAGCATATATGTTTATTGTCCCGCACTGTCATACACCCAGCTGGGCAACGTTTGCGTTGCCAGACGTGGAGCAGTCGTAGCTAGCTATTGTGGTCGTAAAGTCGAATGGTCATAAGTTGCATAGGTCATAAGTCGATCAATACCTGTACAAAGTCATGGGGACAAAGTAAAAGTGTAGAGTGTCAGTATGCAATTAAACATAAGTTGTTATCAAATTAAAACAGACAGTTATAACTGCAAGACTTACAAATGTCCCATGATAACCACAAAGGAAAAGCCTTTGGTAGAGACAAAAAAGATAAAGAGGAAGGAACCAACCATTACCAAAAAATTTTTTTAAAAATCATAAAATAAGACAGCAAGAGAGGAAGAAAAACAAAACCAAACCATGCAAAAGACAGAAAACAACAAAATGGCAATAGTATGTCCTTACCTATTAATAATGACTTTAGTTGTAAATTGATTAAACTTCCAGTCAAAATGCATAGAGGAGCTGAATGAATTGGGGGGGAAAGGAGCCAGTGATATGTTGTCTACAAGAGACTCATTTTACCTATAAAGACAGACATAAATTGAAAGCAAAGGGATGGAGCACAGGAGTTCACAGCTGCAGTGAGCTGTGACTATGCCACTGCACTCCAGTCCAGGTGACAGGGTGAGATCCATGTAGAGAGAAAGAAAAAGAAAAAAAAAGTGAAAGAATGGAAAAAGATATTCCAAGCAAATGGTGACCAACAGAGAACAGGGGTAGCAATACTTAGACAAAATGGACTAAGAATAAGAACATGTCACAAGAGAAAAAGGTCATTATATAATGCTAATAGGGTAAAATCAACAGAAAGATAAAACAATTATAAATAGATGTATACAACCAACATCAAGGTATCTAAATGTAAAACAAATATTGACAACTCATAAGAGAGAAATTAACAGCAATACAATAATGGTAAGAGATTTTAAAACTTCACTTTTAATAATGGTAGAACATCCAGGCAGAAAATCAGTAAGAAAACAGCTGACTCAATAACATAAAATAAATGGACCTAATAGACATATACAGAACATTCCACATAATAGCACAATAACCATTCTTCAGGACAGATGATGTTAGGTCATGAAACAATTCTTAATACATTTAAGAACACTGTAATTAAGGCCGGGCGCGGTGGCTCAAGCCTGTAATCCCAGCACTTTGGGAGGCCGAGGCGGGTGGATCACGAGGTCAGGAGATCGAGACCATCCTGGTCAACATGGTGAAACCCCGTCTCTACTAAAAATACAAAAAATTAGCTGGGCATGGTGGTGCGTGCCTGTAATCCCAGCTACTCAGGAGGCTGAGGCAGGAGAATTGCCTGAGCCCAGGAGGCGGAGGTTGCGGTGAGCTGAGATCGCGCCATTGCACTCCAGCCTGGGTAACAAGAGCGAAACTCCGTCTCAAAAAAAAAAAAAAAAAAAAAAAAAAAAAAAAAAAAAAAAAAAAAAAAAAAAAAAAAAAAAAAAAAAAAAACACTGTAATTATATCAAGTATTTCCTCAGACTACAATGGAATGCCATTAGAAGTCAATGACAGAAAGAAAATAGAAAAAGTCACAAGAATGTGGAAACAATATACTTTTGAACACCCATTGGATAAAAGATGAAATCAAAAACATTTTCAAAAATATCCTGAATCAGAATAAAAACAAAAAAGAAAACAAACAAACAAAAAAAATACTCTGAATCAAAGAAAGAAGAAAACACAAATTACCGAAGCATATGGATGTAGTAATAATAGTACTAAGAGGGAAATGTATAGTAATAAATGCCTACATTGAAAAAGGAGAAAGGTCTCAAACAATCTAATTTTATAATCCAAGGAATTAGAAAAGAACAAACTAAACCCAAAGTTAGCAGAAGGAAGAAAATAATAAAGACTGAAGCAGAAATAAATGAATTAGAAAATATAAAAACATTAGAAAAATCAACAAAAGAGTTGGATGTGTTTAAAAGATAAAAGTGACAAACCCTTAGCTAGACTAAGTCAAAGAAAAGTCAGAAATAACTAAAATAAGAAATAAAAATAGAGATATTCCAACAAATGACACAAATAAAAAAGATCATAAGGAATTATTATGAACCATTCAGTGCCAACAAATTGGATAACCCAAAAGAAACAGATAAATTCCTACAAACATACAATCTGCCCAGACTAAATCTAGAAGGATAGAAAACCTGAGTAAACTAATAAACAAGAGATGGAATCACTAATCAAAACTTTCCAACAAAGAAAAGCCCAGGACCTAAATTCGACCAGATGATTCAAAGAAAAATTAATATGAACCCTTCATAAACTGTTCCAAAAATAGAAGAGGAAGGTAAATGTCCAAATTCATTTTACAAGGCAAAAATCACCCTATTTCCAAAGCCAATAGAAAGGCAACACAAGAAAAGAAAACTACAGGGCAGTATTCCTGATGAACACAGATGCAAAACTCCTCAAAACAATGCTAGCAAACCTAACTCAACAGCACATCCATACGCTCATACACCCTAGCCAAATGGGGCCAATTTATTGCTGGGATGAAAGTATGGTGCAACATATGAAGGTCAATCAATGTGATATACCACACTAACAGAATGAAAGACAAAACCACATGAGTATCTCAGTAGATATAGAAAAGAGCAACTGACAAAATTCAATATACTCTCATGATAAAAACTCAAAAAAATAGGTGAAGAGGGAATTTATCTTACCATAACAGAGGCATTTTTTTTTTTAAGAGATGGAATCCTACTCTGTCACCCAGGCTGGAGTGTAGAGCCTCAATCTCCTGGAAAGTCATCCCTCTCACCTTAGCCTCCCAAGTAGTTGGAACTATAGATGCATGTCACCATGCCAGGCGAATTTTTGTATTTTCTGCAAAGACAGGGTCTCATTTTCTTGCCCAGGCTGGTCTTGAATTCCTGGACTCAAGCTATCCACCCACCTCGACCTCTCAAAGTGCTGGAATTATAGGCCTGAGCCACTGTGGCTGGCCAAGGTAATATACACTTTTAAAAACCCACAGCTAACATTATAATCAATGGGAAGAAACTGAAAGCTTCTAAGGTCTGGAAGAAGGCAAGGATGTCCACTCTTGCCACTACTATTCAACATAGTACTGGAAGTCCTAGCCAGAGCAATCAGGTTAGAAAAACTTTAAAAATCCATCTAAACAAGCAGGGAAAAAGTACAGTTATCTACACATGCAGGTGAAATGATCATATAGGTAGAAAATCCTAAGGACTCCATTGAAAAAACTATTAGAATAAATGAATTCAGTAAAATTACAGATTACAAAATCAACATTAAAAAATCAGTGGAATTTCTATGCACCTAAGAATAGACTATCCAAAAAGGAAATTAACAAAATAATTCTACTTGCATAGCATCAGAAAGAACGTTATAATAATAAACTCAACAACTTAGATGAAATAAATTCCTTAAAAGACACTAACGAAGTTCACTAAAGAAGACCTAAACAAAACAAACAAAACTACAAACAAGAAAAATTAAAAGACTTTTAAAAGACTCAATATTGTAAAGATGTCAATCCTCTCCAACTTGTTTTATAGATTCAACACAATCCCAGTCAAAATCTCAGCAGACTTTTTATAGAAAATGACAAGCTAATTTTAAAAGTCATGTGAGAATACAAAGGACTTAGAATTACCTAAAACAAATGAAAAAGAACAAAATGTGTCGAGGCCAGATGTCTCAGCCCTTTGGGAGGCTGAGTCAAGAAAATCACTTGAGGCAGGAGTTTGAGATCAGCCTGGGCAACACAGCAAGAATCAAAGTCTACAAAAAATTAAAAAATTAGATGGCCATGGTGGTGAATGCCTGTAGTCCTAACTACTAGGAGGCTTAGGCAGGAGGATCGCTTGACACCAAGAGGTTGTGGCCACAATGATCTATAATCATACCACTACACTCCAGCATGGGTGACAGAACAAGACTTTGTCTTCAAAACAAACAAACTGTATTAGTCTGTTCTCACACTGCCATAAAGAAATACTTTAGACTGGGTAATTTATAAAGAAAAGAGGTTTAATTGGCCCATTGTTCCATGGGCTGTAGAGAAAGCATGATGCTGGCATCTGCTCAGTTTCTGGGGAGGTCTAAGAAAGCTTTCAATACTGGGGAAAGCGAAGGAGAAACAGGCACATCTTACATGGCTGGAGCAGAAGCAAGGGGTTGTGGGAGGTGCCAAATACTTTTAAACAACCAGATCTCACAAGAACTCACTATTGCCATGACAGCAGCACCAAGGGGATGGTGTAAAACCATGAGAAGCAGCTCCCAAAATCCAGTCACCTCCCACACAACCCCACCTCCAATACTGGGTATCACAACTGAACATGAGATCTGGTGAGGACACAGATCCAAACCATATCACACACATACATACACACACACACACGACAATTTTTCAAAAAGCTAAAGAACTTCTATTACCTGATGTCAAGTCTTACAATCAATCTACTGTAGGCCAGACAGTGTAGTACTGATGTAAAGAAAAAAAAAGGCACTGATGGGGGAAAAAAAAGAGAGAGAGTGCCCAGAAACAGAATCATATCCACACATATGTGGACAACTGATTTTCAATGAAAATCCAAAGGTAATGCAGTGGAAAATGAATAAAGTTTTCAAGCAATAATGCTGGAATAATTGGCTACCAATATGGGAAAAAAAAAACCCTACAATCTATATGTCATACTATATTCAAAAATTAACTCAAAATAAGTTATGGACCAAAGTGTAGAAACTAAATGTATGAAACTTCTAGAAGAAAACATACAGGACAGTCTTTGTGATCTCGGGTTAGAGAAAGATTTAGCAGATTATGACATCAAAAGGGCAATCCATAAAAGAAAATTTAATAAATTTGACTTCTTCAAAATTAAGAATGTCTGCTCATTCAAAGATATTGTTAGGAGAATGAGAAGACAGGTCACTGAATGAAATAAATATTCACAAGTCACAGGTCTTGATAAAGAACTTTTACCAAGAATATATGAACAGCAAAGAACAAGAAAATAAATCCAATCTTTAAAAATATCAAAAGATGTTAATAGACACTTTGCCAAATAAAATATACAACAGTGTATCAGTCTGTCTTCACACTGCTGATAAAGACCGAAACTGCAAAGAAAAACAGGTTTAATGGAATCACAGTTCCACATGGCTGGGAAGGCCTCACAATCATGGTGGAAGGCAAAAGGCACTTCTCACACAGCAGCATCAAGACAGAGTGAGAGCTTGTACTGGGAAGCTTCTCTTTTTAAAATCATCAGATCTCATGAGACTTACTCACTAACACAATAACAGCATGGGCAAGACCTGCCCCCATGATTCAATTACCTCCCACTGGGTCCCTCCCACAACACACGAGAATTCAAGATGAAATTCGGGTGGGGACACAACCAAACCATATCATTCTGCTACTGGCCCCTCCCAAATCTCATGTCCTCACATTTCAAACCCAATCATGCCTTCCCAATAGTCCGCTGAAGTCTTAACTCAATCAGCATTAACTCAGAACTACACCGTCCAAAGTCTCATCTGAGACAAGGAAAGTCCCTTCTGCCTACAAGCCTATAAAATCAAAAGCAAGTTAGTTACTTCCTAGACACAATGGGGATAAAGGCATTGGGTAAATATAGCCATTCCAAATGGGAGAAACTGGCCAAGACAAAGACACTACAGGCCCCACACAAGTCCAAAATCCAGCAGGGCAGTCAAATCTTAAAGCCCCAAAATGATCTACTTTGATTCCATATCTCGCACATCCAGGTTATGGTGATGCAAGAGGTGGGTTCCCATGGTCTCGGGCAGCTCTGTCTCTGCAGCTTTGCAGGGTACGGCTTCCCTCCCAGCTGCTTTCACAGGCTGGTGTTGAGTGTCTGTGGCTTTTCCAGGCTCACAGTGTAAGCTGTCAGCAGATGTACCATTCTGGGGTCTGGAGGATGGTGGCTCTCTTCTCACAGCTCCACTAGGCAGTGCCCCAGTAGGGACTCTGTGTGGGGGCTCCAACCCTACATTTCCCTTTCGCACTGCCCTAGCAGAGGTTCTCCATGAAAGCCCTATCCTTGTAGCAAACTTCTGCCTGAGCACCCAAGTATTTCCATACAACTTCTTAAATCTAGGAAGAGGTTCCCAAACCTCAACTCTTGACTTTTGTGGACCACAGCTCAACACCAGATGGAAGCTGCCAAAGCTTGGGGCTTTCACCCTCTGAAGCAACAGCCCAAGCTGTACCTTGGCCCCTTTAGTCATGGTTGGAGCAGCTGGGACGCAGGGCACCAAGTTGCTAGACTGCACACAGAAGAGGAACCCTGGGTCCAGCCCACAAAACCACTTTTTCCTCCTAAACCTCTTGGCCTGTGATGGGAAGGGCTGTTGCAAAGGTTTCTGACATGCCCTTGAGATACTTTCCCCGTTGTCTTGGTGAATAAAATTCAGCCCCTCGTTACTTATGCAAATTTCTGCAGCTGGCTTGAATTTCTCCTTAGAAAATGGAATCTTCTTTTCGATTGCACTGCCAGGCTGTAAATTTTCCAAACTTTTATGCTGTTTCCCTTTTAAAACTGAATGCCTTTAATAGCACTCAAGTCACCTCTTGAATGTTTTGCTTGTGATAACATTCAGCATCCCTTCATAATGAGAGCCCTCAACTCATTAGGTATGCAAAGAGCATACCTCAAAATAATAAAGATCATATACAACAGTCCCACAGCCAACATCATAAGAACCAGAGAAAAACAAGGATGTTGATTTTCACCACTCCTATTCAACATAGTACTGAAAGTCCTAGCCAGAGCAATCAGGCAAGAGAAAGAAATAAAAGGCACCCAAATTGGTAAAGAGGAGGTTAAGTTATCCCCGTTTATTCATGGTATGATCTTATATCTAGAAAAACCTAATGACTCTCCTCCACAAAAAACTATTAGATTTGATAAATAAATTCAGTAAAGTTTCAAGATACAAAATCAATGTAGAAAAATCAGCTGCATTTCTATAGAAAAAAAAAAAAACATTATCCTGCTGAGTAGAAAATCAAGAAGGCAATCCCATTTATAAAAAAAAAAAAAAAAAAAAAAGGAGGAAAATGGCAAATAGAAGGCAGGGCTAATGTGCAGTTCCCACCTGGAAAGACAGAACAGCATGTGGAGACTCATACCGTGAACTTTTGCTCCAAGAACCACTATAGGAATGTAATAGGAAAATGGAAAGAATTCATAGATCCTTTAAAAGCAGCAGCATACCACTGCAAATACCACGAGACGGGCGAAAAACTGAGTTCACAGTATGTGAGGTGGGAAAACCTGCCTCTGAACACATGTCCTCACGGAGGTAGCTGAAAATCCAGGTCATGGGAAAAGGATCTAACCTTACTTAGAGTTGAAATAGATTTAGGGAGCCACACAAAAAATAGAAGTGGCATCAGTGGCAGGAAGAACCTTGTAGGCACTCCCAGTCTCCAGTGTAAGCCCAGGGAAGCCATCCCTGACTATATCTCACAGGGGCCCCTGGGAAAGGCAGACAGTGGAATTAGGAAGGGGTCACAGGCTAAAAGAAGCTTCCAACTAAAATCTGTAATTCTGACGGGGCACAAATTGTATTGAGCAGAATCTGGTGGGGGGCAAGGTGCAAACAGGAACTGCTGCAGATACGAGTGCAGAAGCCACCACCAACAGCGTGGGCAGACGGGGAAGGGTAAAGCCTGAAAGCCACGACTGCTTTCTCAGCAGGGAAGTTTATGTCCTAGGGCAAGGTCTGAGGTAGGCACTGCAGGAGTGAGACCAGCCTTGCCAACTGCATGGGAGTTGGATGAGGTCTTTCACTACTGGCTCTCCCCAACTTCCCTGGAAAACTATATAACACAGCACAGGTGGCCAGGTTCCCTTCTGGAACATAACCCCATTGGCCTGAGAACCATCTTACCACAACCACAGAGGCTGGAGCAAGCCCTGACTAGGGAGAATCTGAACCCACACCCACCTAAACATGACCCCAACTGATGGTATATCTACCTTCTCTGGTAGCCAAATACAAAAGACATAAACTCTTGGGAGCTTTATGGCCCTACCCATAGCCTGAGAAACCAGAATACTTACCCTGGTCAACTTGGGACAAGCTTAGATACCTCTACTACTACAGCAGCTGGCACTCTCTTGAAAGCGAGGCTAACCAACTAGCCAACCAACTCAGGCCATTACAGCAACTCATGACAGAATAACTCTGCTCCCAGGAAGGAGAAAACAAAAGCTAATTCCACTGCCTGCAACACCCTGGCTAACCAGAGGTTCTGAGTCCATCCACATGACACCTTTACTGCTGGCATAACCAGCATTCAATAAACAAAACATACTAACATATCTACAACCAAGAACTCTAACAGAGTCTACATCATTTCCCTGCCAACTTTACCACAGCAGATGCTGGTATCCACAGCTGGGAGACCTGAAGACAGACCACATCACAAGACTCTTTGCAGGCATTCCCCAGCACCAGCCCAGAGCCTGGTAGCCCTCCTGGGTAGCTAGGCCCATAAGAACAATAACAATCACTTCAGGCTAGCTCTCAGGAAGCCCCAGCACTGGGAAGGGGAGAACACCATATCAAATGATCACCCCATGGAACAAAATAATTTGAACAGCAGGCCTTGCGTTCCAGACCTTTCCAATGAACTAGTCTACCCAAATGAAAAGGAACCGAAAAGTAATTCTGGTAATATGACAAAACAGGGTTCTATAACATAGACATCCTAAAGAAAAAACAATCACAACTTCTAGAAATGAAAAACACACTTAGAGAAATACCAAATGAATGCACTGGAAAGTTTCAACAGTAGACTGGAACAAGTGAAAAAAAAGAACTTCAGAGTTCAAAAACAAGGCTTTCAAATTAACCCAATCAGGCAAAGACAAAGAAAAAAGAATTTTAAAAAGCCTCCAAGAAACTTGGGATTATGCTAAATGCTCAAACAAGAAATTCGTGTTCCTGAAGAAGAGAAATCTAAAAGTTTGGAAAACTTATTTGAGGGAATAACTGAGGAAAACTTCCTGACCTTGCTTGAAATATAAACATCCAAATACAAGAAGCTCAAAGAACACCTGGGAAATTCATCACAAAATGAGTCATCAGGTTACCTAAAGTCAAAACGAAGGAATCTTAAGAGGTATGAGACAAAAGTATCAGGTAATCTATAAAGGAAAATATACTAGATTAACAGCATATTTTTCAGCAGAAACTTTATAAGCCAGAAGGAGGGACTGGGGTCCTATCTGTAGACCCTTAAACAAAATAATCGTCAGCCAAGAATTTTGTATCCAGCAAAACTAAGCTTCATAAATGAAGGAGAAAAACAAAGAAATACCTAGGAGAATATTTAGTAAACAAGGAGCTGAAAGATACCTTCAACAACAATTTAAAAAAAAAACTACAAAAACACTAGTGAAAGAAAAAGTGGATAACACAAACAAATGGAAAAACATACCATGCTTATGCAGAAGTATTAATACTGTAAAAATGACCATACAACTGCAAACAATCTATAGATTCAATGCGATCCCTACCAAAATACCAATGTCATTTTTCACATAATTAGAAAAAACTACCCTGAAATGTATACAGAACCAAAAAAGAGCATGAATAGCCAAAGTAATCCTAAGGAAAAGGACAAAGCTGGAAGCATCACATTACCTAACTTCAAATTATACTACAAGGACACAGTAACCAAAAGAGTATGGTACTGGTATAAAAACAGACACATAGATCAATGGAACAGAATGGAAAACCCCAAAATAAAGCCACATATTTACAGGCAACTGACCTTTGACAAAGCTGAAAAAAACACACACTGAAAAAAAGGATATCCTTTTCAATAAAAGGTGCTGGGAAAATTGGATTGCCACATGCGGAAAAAACAAGCTGGATCCCTATCTCTCACCATATATAAAATCAACTCAAGATGGATTAAAGGCTTAAATGTAAGACCTGAAATTATAAAAATACTAGAAAAAAACCTGGGGAAACTCTTCCGGACATTGGTCTAAGAAAAGAATTCATCATGACCAAGACCTCAAAAGCACAGATAACTAAGCAAAAATAGACAAATGGAACTTAATTAAACTAAAAAGCTTCTGCACAGTAAAATAATCAACAGAGTGAACAGATAACCTGCAGAATAGGAGAAAATGTTTGCAAATGATGCATCCAACAGGAGACTAATATCCTGAATTTACAAGGAACGCAAACAACAATAACAAAAATGACTTCATTAAAAAGTGGGCAAAGGACACACTTCAAAAAAGGGGCAAAAGACACATTTCAAAAAAATTCATACAAATGGCCAACTAGCATATGAAAAAAATGCTCCACATCACTAATCAGAGAAATGCAAATTAAAACCACAATGAAATATCATCTTATATCAGTCAGAATGGCTACTGTTTAAAAGCAAAAAAAACCAAAAACACACGTTGGAGAGCATGCGGACAAAAAGGAACACTTATATACGGCTGGTGGGAATGTAAATTACAACCTCTATGGAAAAACAGTATGGAGATTTCTCAAAGACTTGAAAATAGAACTACTATCTGATCCAGCAATCCCACTACTGGGTATCTACCTAAAGGAAAAGAAATCATATCCAAAATTATGCCTGCACTCCTACGTTTATAGCAGCACTGATCACAATAGCAAAGATATGGAATCAACGTAAGTGCTAATCAACGGATGACTGGATAAAGAAAATGTAGTATATATACACAATGGAACAGAATTCAGCCATAGCAAAAAATGAAATCACGTATTTTACAACAACATAGGTGGAATAATCATCTTAAATAAAACAAGTCAGATACAGAAAGACAAATGCTGCATGTTCTCACTTATAAATGGGAGCTAAATAATGCATACACACAGATGTAGAGTACAGAATGATAGAAAATGAAGACTGAAAAAGGTGATGGGGTAGAAAGGAGGTTGGGTGATGAGAAATTATTTAATAGGTATAGTGTACATTATTCAAGTGACAGACACCCTAAAAGCCATGACTTCACCATTATACAATCTATGCACATAACAAAATTGCACTTGTATCCCCATAAATTTATACGAAAATAAAATAGACTGTGGTAAATCCAGACAATAGAATCTTATTCAACATTAAAAATACCTGAGCTATTGGCTAGGCTCATTGGCTCACGCCTGTAATCCCAAAACTTTGGGAAACTGAGGCAGGTGGATCATGAGGTCAGGAGTTCAAGACCAGCCTGGCCAAGACGGTGAAACCCCGTCTCTACTAAAAAATACAAAAATTAGCTGGGTGTGGTGGTGTACACCTGTAGTCCCAACCATTCAGGAGGCTGAGGCAGAAGAATTGCTTGACCTGGGAGACAGAGGTAGCAGTGAGCCAAGATCACACTGCTGCACTCCAGCCTGGGAGACAGAGCACGCCTCCATTTCAAAAAAAAAAAAAAAGATATGAGCTATTAAGCCATGAAAAGCTATGGAGAAACCCTAAGTATATGTTAAATGAAAGAAGCCTATCTGAAAAGGCTATATACTGTGTGATTCCAACTATATGACATTCTGCGAAAGGTAAAACTACCGAGACAGTACAATTAGTGGATGCCAGGGTTCAGAGAGAGAGGGGGGGATAAAAAGGGCATAGAGGATTTTTAGGGCCATGAAACTATTCTGCATGACGCCAAAATGGAGGACACGTGACATTACACATTTGTCCAAACCCATAGAATGTACAACACCAAGAATGAACCCCAATGTCACCTCTGGACTCTGGGTAATAATGTGTCAATGTAGGTTCATCAATTTTAACAAATGTGCCGCTCTGGTGGGATATGTTGACAAGGGGGGGAGGCCCTGCAAGTGGGGGACAGGAGGTACATGTGATATCTCTGCACTCACTTTTCTTTCAACTGAGCTGTGAACCTAAAACTGCTCTACTTGTCTGGAAAAAAAAACAAAACAAAAAACAAAAGGCAAGTTATTGGCTGCCTGGAGATGACGGTGGACAGGGGAACATGAGAGTCTGAGGGAAGAAATGTTTGTGGGTGATGAACATGTTCACTACCTTGACCGCAGTGGTGGTTCTACAGGTGTACATGTAAGTCAAACCTTATCAAACTGTCACTTTAAACATGTGCAGTTTATTGTATGTCAATTATATATACCTCAACAAAGCTGTTAAAATGCATTTATTAGACTTCAGACTATATACCCAATGTCATGCATTAATATATTAATGTATGGCTATACCAATTAGATTTATTTAGAAACTCTGTGTTTCTGTTTTTGTTTTTGTGTTATAAGTTAAATTTTTAAAGAATTTTGAGTCTCTACCATATTCCTACATTGTACTGTACATGTACTCAGGAGCTACAAAATAAGTATGTAAGACATTTATTCCCTTCATGGTATTGATAGGCTTCCTAGGAAGACAAGACTTCCAAAACAGGCAATATTTCCAGAATGGCCAAATGTTTATATACAAAGTCAAGTGAAATGGGAAGAGTGAAGTATGTCGACCTCCCCCTGCTTATGTGTGCTACGTGTTGTGAGGCCAGCCAGCCCTTTCTTCAAGGAAAATACAGCTTTATGGAGGAAAAGAAAAGCCATTAGGATATAATGTAATAAGTGACCCGGTAGATAAGTAGAGAAGTGCACCCAGTGTTACGAGAGTACACAGGAGATACCTCATGGAAAATTTCATTTGTGGAGTTAATGGCTGAGCTGAGTCTTGAATGACACGTTAGGTTTTGCCAGAGAATGGCTGGTGAAGAAAATTATTCACAGTAAACAAAGCAATGTGTTCAAAGGCACAGAAGGCACAGCAGTCATTTTGTTTCTAACACACTTGAAGATTATGTCTTTATTAATAATGCCTCAGAATGTGAGGTTTGGAATGGCAAGAGACAGACAGGGGTTAGGTACATACAGATCTTATGTGTTACCTTAAGGAGAGTGTACAGTATTTGAATGGCAAATGTCTTTGCAGCATTTGCAGCAGGGAAATGACAAGATGACACTTTCACTGTGCATGTGTATGTGTGGTGGGGATTGAACTAGCCCTTAAATAACAAGTAGACTCTGAATGGAGAGAAGAGACAAAGGAGGTGCCCCAGGTTAGGAGTTCATACACCAGAAAGGCTACCTTCAAAGGTCCTTCCACCTGCTCCCTCTTCCCTTATCAGGCGCATGGCACTGAGAAGAGAAATGCAAACACACAAAACTGACTTACTAAAAACAATTAGGCCCTGGCATTCGTGAGATTGCCATGTCAAGGAAACAGAGAAGGCGACAAATATTTACTGAGCATCTACTGACTAAAGGCTTTATCAAAAATTCCTTTTTTTGGGGGGGGGGGGACCGAGCCTCACTCTGTTACCCAGGCTGGAAGTGCAGTGGTGTGATCTCAGATCACTGCAGCCTCTGCCACCTGGGTTCAAGTGATTCTCCTGCTTCATCCTCCCAAATAGCTGGGATTACAGGTGCACGCTACTATGCCTGGCTAATTTTTGTATTTTTAGTAGAGATCAGATTTCACCATGTTGGACAAGCTGTTCTCAAACTACTGGCATCAAGTGACCTACCTGCCTCAGCCTTCCAAAGTGCTGGGAATACAGGCATGAGCCACCGTGCCCAGCCAAAAAAATAACATATTAAGATGAAATTCACGTAACACAAAATTGACCATTTAAAAATAAACAGTTCAGGGGCTTTGGATGTATTCCAAAAAATTCTACTTACTGTCTATGGATTTTCCTATTCCAGATATTTCATGGAAATGGAATTGTATAGTACAACAGCATAATGTTTTCAAGGTCCGTTCATGCTGTAGTATGTATCTGTCTAGTCATTCTTTTTTCTAACTGTGATAAAATACACTAATATGATGCCAGGCACAGTGGCTCACACCTGTAAACCCAGCTACTCTGGAAGCTGAGGCAGGGGAATTGCTTGAACCTGGGAAGTGGAGGTTGCAGTGAGACGAGACTGTGCCACTGCACTCCAAGCCTGGTGACACAGCGAGACGCCATCTCAAAAAAAAAAAAAAAAAAGAAAAGAAAAAAAAACAAACAAATAACATGAAATTGACCAATTTAACCATTTTTAAGTGTACAGTTCAGTGATAGGAAGTATATTCACACTGCTGTGCAACCATCAGCACTATCCATCCCCAGAATTCTTTTCATCCTAAAAAACTACAAATCTATACTCACTAAACAAGAACTCCCATTCCTCTTCACCCTAGCTCCTGGCAACTCATGAAACGAACTGCTCTAGATACCTCTTATAAATGGAATCACACAGTACTTGCCTTTCTGTGACTGGCTTATTTCACTTAGATGTCATTCCTTCTTATAGCTGAATATTCCATTATTGTTTCTGTACCAAAATCTTATCATCCACTCATCCACTGATGGACACTTTGGTTGTTTCCACCTCTTGGCTATTGTTGTAATGGTCTTTGAAAATTTTAATAGTAAAACCAAAATACTTGGTCAAAAAACCTTAGAACATGGAAATAAAGACAACCAGGGTAAAAGCAAGACAAATGGAGTATCTTAATTCATCTATTCTGAAAACACGATATATATTCAACATGGTGGCACCCACTGACATCAAGGTACTTACTGACTTCCAAAATACTTATTAACTAGATGCTGTGAAAAATAAAAAGATGCAGAAAATATGGTCTTGTCCTTTCAGGAACATCAAGTTTCATGAGAAAGTCAATACAGATAGGTAAGTATAATACAAGATTGAAAGTGCAAGACTCTGAGATACCTTCATGTGTGATGCAGGATTTGACGCTGCCTCAGAGAATAAAAAAGATTTGGATAGGTAGAGAAAGATGAATGGGAAAAGACTGTGGGAACAATGGGAACCAAAGCTTAGAGATGGAAAACTGTATCTGCAAATATCAAATCAATTTTAGTCATGAGTATTTACATGCAACAATTTCATTTTGTTCTAATCTGGAGGCAATTTAATTTAGTCATCCAGAACTAGAGTATGTGAACTTGAAGACAAACTAAAATCCAACGAAAGAGAATTACAATCTCAGTCCAAGAAAGAACCTTATGTGCTAATTTTCAAAGACATTCGTGAATGCCTAAGCCCTCCAGTGTGGATGGTAACTGGCTGCTCTCTTCCTGAGGAAAGCTCTCCAGAGATGGGTCTCCACGGGATCGCTCAATCACACTTTCTCACTTGGAAGATTAAATAATTCCTTATTTCTTTTGGTTTGGTTTAATGTCTTCTTACCCTATCCTTCACAAAGAAAAGGACATCCGCTTAGAATCTACTTCACAGACACTACTCTCACAATAAAACACTACAATGATATACTCAGCTCTCTGTTTTTTATGCTATACAAGCCTTTTTTTTTTTTTTTGAGACGGAGTTTCACTCTAGTTGCCCAGGCTGGAGTGCAATTACACAATCACACAGTTGCTCACTGCAACCTCTGCCTCCCAGGTTCAAGCAATTTTCTTGGGATTACAGGCAAGCGCTACCATGCCTGGCTAATTTTGTATTTTTAGTAGAGAGAGGATTTCTCCATGTTGGTCAGGCTGGTCTCGAACTCCCGACCTCAGGTGATCTGCCTGCCTAGGCCTTCCAAAGTGTTGGGATTACAGGCGTGAGCCACCGCGCCTGGCCTCTTTTCACTTTTTAAAAAGGAAAATGAGAAGAAAGAGGTAGATGTGAGGCCAGGCGCGGTGGCTCACATCTGTAATCCCAACGCTTTGGGAGGCCTAGGAGGGAGGATCACTTGAGCCTAGGAGTTCAAGACCAGCCAGGTAGCAGAGTGAGACCCCATTTCTACAAAAAATTAGAAAGTTAGCTGGTGTGGTGGTGGGCGGCTGTTTACCCAGCTACTCGGGAGGCTGGGGTGGGAGGATTACTTGAGCCGAGAAGGTCGAGGATGTAGTGAGCTGTGAATGCTTGTGCCAGTGCACTCCAGCCTGAGCAAGAGAGATAAATCTTGTTGCAGAAAAAAGAGGCAGATGTGAGAAATATTACCAAGATGAAACTGAATACTGCTATGAGGTACTGGGGCATTTACCTTAACTCTCAAGGTTCTGGTTTGGCCACTTGGATAGAAAGTGTCCCAGAGCCTGAAAGGAAAGACAGCAGAGAGAGAAAAATGACAGGTTCTGTTTTAGAAATGACCAGTGTGCTGTGGCAGGAGGACACTCATATGTAGCAAAGAGCTAGATTTCTCTGTTTTAGCTCAGGACAGGTGATGGTTTGGAAGTCTGGTAGTTGAGGAGCAGTAAAGGAGACAGCTCAGGAATGGCCAGAGAAGAAGGACGGAAAAAGAGAGGATCAGTGACCAGAAACGAAGACAGACAAGATTGGAGGGATGAAATTACAAACAGTAAATGCTATGGAGAAATTAAAATAAAAATAGAACTAGCAATTAGGAGGTCACTGGCAAACAGTTAATTATCTCTTTCTATAACTCCGTTCTGGTTTGAAAATAATGTTCAGGTGACTGAGATCTGACAGAAGAAATGATTTCAAAACGTTTTCTTCTTTTAACTCCCTCTGGGCAGCACACGAAGTTAAGAGTCATCAGAAAGAAGGAGAATGCCAATAAAAATTAGAAACAGAGTAAAACTCAGGTGAGATTTTTAAGTTTTCTACAAAGTGCACATACTGTATACACAGGCAAAAACATGCATACATATGCACAGGAAATGGTTTGAAGAGCTGTAAACCAAAGACATTTCTGGAAACTTGGAAGAGGAAAATGAAATCAGAAGTGGCGGCTGGATATCTAATGTTTAGTTTTCTTTATCAGGACTATTTATTCATGCATTTACTTATAAGATTAAAAATTAAAAACACAATTTCCTACAAATGAGCTAATCTGTTCATCTATCTCAGAGATGACTGTGCATATCTATTATTAAGAATACTCGCCTGGCTAGGCGCTGTGGCTCACACCTGTAATCCTAGCACTTCGGGAGGCCAGGTGGGCAGATCACCTGAGATCAGAAGTTCAAGACTAGCCTGGGCAACATGATATAACTCCATCTCTACTAAAAACACAAAAATTAGCCAGGTGTAGTGGCAGTTGCCTGTTCAGCTAGTGCTCGACTTACGACCACGATTGGTTCCAACAGACTGGTCGTAACACGATTTGGTCGTAAGTTGAGTAGGCTATATGTACAGTATTGTGAAATGATGTTATAAAAATCTTTAGGTCATATTTTATCATAATTTTCTTTCATTATTGTTATATAGCAATTTCTCCATTTCATGGATGGGCCCGCTTCGTTGCTTTGTTATAACTTTTGATCGCATGGGTGCAGAACCTTCCACAGCTTCACGAATTCTTTCTTTATCTTTCAAAATCGTCGACACAGTCGAGTGTGTTAACTTCGTATCACGTGCAATCACATTCACTTTCTTTCCTCCTTCGTACTGCTTAATTACCTTCATGTTCGTGTCGAGATCGATGGCCTTTCTTTCCCTCTTGGCAGGCTGAGGCGTAGACAAAGACAATTTCCTCTTGGTAGACACCTTGGGAGGGGTTTGATGAAAAATATCCAAGACACAAAACACAAATTGCTGTACCGAGTCTGGGATAACAGCTGAAATGGTGCACGCGGAGATGGTAGTGCGCCCAGCTGGGCAACGTTTGTGCTGCCAGACGTGGAGCAGTCATGGCTAGCGATTGTGGTCATAAAGTCCAGTGGTCGTAAGTTGCATAGGTAGTAAGTCGATCAATACCTGTAATCCCAGCTACTTTGGAGGCTGAGGCAGGACAGTCGCTGAAATCTGGGAGGCCGAGGTTGCAATGAGCTGAGATCATGCCATTGCACTCCAGCCTGGGAAACAAAAGCAAAACTCCCAGAAAAAAAGAAAAAGAGAAAGAAAAAGAGGGAAGGAGGGAAGGAAGGGAGGGAAGGAGGGAGGGGAGGGGAGGGAAGGGGGAGGGAAGAGAAGGGACAGAAGAGAAGGGAGGGAGGGAAGGAGGGAAAGGAAGAAAGGAAGAAAGAAAGGAAAAGTCGGAAGAAAGGAAAGGAAAGGAGAAAGGGAGGGAGGGAGGGAGAGATCCTCAGTGAGGCTGGGAGTGTGAGGGAGGACGGAGGGAGGGAGGGAGGGAAAGAGGGAGGAAAGGAAGAATACTCAGTGAGGCTGAGCATGTGGCTTCTGCCTGTAATCCCAGCACTTTGGGAAGCCATGACAAGTAGATCACTCGAGCCTAGGAATTTGAGACAAGCCTGGGCAACATGGCAAAACCCCCTCTCTGCAAAAAAAATACAAAAATTAGCCAGGTATGGTGGCATGTGCCTGTAGTCCTAGCTATTCAGGAGGCTGAGATGGGAGGATTGCTTGAGCCCAGGAAGTTGAGGCTGCAGTAAGCTATGACTGCGCCACTGCACTCCAGCCTAGGTGACAGAAGGAGGCTGTTTCAGGGGGAAAAAAATAAAGAATACTCAGAGAGGTTAGAGGTCTTTATTCTGAGGACAAATTAGACCCTTACTATCGTTGTCTAGTTTTAATTATAACATTTGAACTGTAACATTTTTCAAATTACCTCTTGAGGTTCCCCCCAGCTAAATGGTCCTAAAGGAAATTATTTTTGCATAAAAATTATTTTATAACAAAGGAAATTTAAAGTATCTGAATATCAACAGGTAACTAAATTTGGATATGGGTGACCCACAGACATTTTCTCAGACAGGTGTGTGTGCCCTGAAAGAAGTGTAATATCAGGAAACACATCTTGTAGATATAAGAAAGATGAGATTTTAGGGTGGTATCATTAACTGCTCTCTTAACTGTTTTAGACATTTTATACAAAATATTTTTAGGAATTCTTTATTCTTAACAATCTCAGCTGTACATAAAAGCTTATTGCTCAGATGTAAAAACATTAGTAATCAACCAAAAGTTTATTCATATTATTCATTATTTTCTATAATATATCTGAATATAATTAAATCACATATATTTTTGGTGAGACATTTTCAATGTAGGTTTGAAATTATTTTTATATCAATGTCATAGTTAGGAATATGGATTTATATTTCCATTTCACATTCGTCATTGCTAGGCCTCTGTGAAAGCATCGTTTATTTCTGTTTCACAACAAGAGCTGGAGAGAGAAAGCCCAGGGTAAGTAGGGATTACCAAAACCCCAAATAAAGACCTCTCCAAAAAAGACCAGTTATAAAACAAGGTCCCTTCATCAAGAAGGAAAAGAGAACAATCTACTTTACCTCCTGTAGGATAATAGACTGTATGGGGCCCAGATGAGAAATATGTGAAAATACTGAAAATAAATTCAAGCTGATTTGAAAGAGTAAGTGTTTTTGTTTTACTACCATGAGTACATTAAAAATGAATTGTATTTGGACTCTGCATAACTTACAAATTATAGAAAGAGCTTCCAAGATGAAAAATAACTATAAAAGTAATTTTAAAATATAAACTATTAAAAGCATTTCAAAGACTATCATTTGCATCTGAGAAAAATTTTCCTCTTTAAAGGAGAATTCAAATAAAGAATAACACAAAAACCTCTCGATTGTTTCATGACTAAGCATAACAAAGAACAATCAGCAATCACACAGAATCTATTCTTATAAAATTCACTGCAACATTTAAAATATTTTATTACATAGAAGTTTGGATATCTATAGATAATCAGTTGATCCTGTTCTATTTTCACCTTGTTTGCAAACATCTCCTTTAATCACCTTGAAAGTCTATTAATCTACACAGCAAATTGTTTACTAAAACTATGGACTTCAAATAGCCCCAAATTTTAGATTCTGAAAACTTAAGTATAAACAGGCAGCAAAACAATGATTTGAAAAATATATTAATTTACATGGCATTACTTTTTCAGGGTTCTAATTAAAAATTTTAAGTACAGATTCTTTGTGCTTCCTATGAAAAATAAAACTATCAATTATACTAATTCTATTTAACCAAGAATACATGGTCAAAATTTTTCTCACAACTTAATTCTTTGTGGCAAGTAATATGCTTGTAAAATTTACTTAGGGGTGATTTTTTAGTTAGTACAAATTTTTTCATTCAAATATAAGAAGCTATTTAAAAGGAATTATTTAATAAACGTGCCATATCACACCATGTGCTTAAACCTAAAGCCTGTGTTGCCACAACAGTAACGGTAGGCAAGTTTTTAAAAAGGAAACATGTCCATTGAACCTTTCATTTTTGAAGCAAAAACACTGTCGAATTATTTCTTTTATACTAGGTTCTATGTATTTCAATTTACAACCAAATTTATACCCCTCACTAAAATAATTGTTGAAATAATAGAAAAATTATGTATATAGAGGTAAACTATGATTTTTCTTGTTACTGCATTTCTCATTTCATTGTAAGTGACGGGGCACTGCTGGTTGGTTTCACAGGAGCAAAGGAGACCACACTAGGGTCAGGGTTTCCTTGAGAGAGGCGACAAGAAAGAGTGAAAAATGTCACAGCTTGGAATTTGGCTGTTTAAATACATCCTCTATTCTAGTCTTATAAGCTTTTCAGCTGGCAAATCAAAATCCTGTTATACACTAGGATAATATTCATGACAATTCTCTAGATTTTATCTTCTTAAAATCAAAGACTCAATTCTAAAGGGTTAATAGAGGAATTACAAAGTAACTCTCTAGTTTGCATTTCCCATAATGCTAAAATAAAGCTTTTTCTTTTAGTCTAGAAATTTGCTTTTTTAATACTGTGAAAAGCCTCTATGAATCTGTTTAACGTATTTATTTCTTTTCATCTATTCAATGCCACTGGGCATAACATGTAATGCAGTGCGTGTTGATATTTTGCAAAGCACCACATGACTCACTGTACCCTAATGCACTCCATTAATCCTGTTTGGACAGCTGGGTCCAGGCATTTGTTAGCTGCATTTTAATTGTTCCATCTTTCTTTTTTTTTTTCTTTTTATTTATCTCTATGGCAAACTCCTCTGGAATTTAATTTGTTGGCCTTCAAAAAATAAACTTTATCATTAGTTTGTTTTCTTTGTATTAAAACTATACTCAGCATGTAATTTTCTTCCATAAAATCAGTATATATTAATGATTAGCAATTAATCTTAAATAACAGTACAGTAAATGAGTTTCATAAGTGTTAAAATGATAGGGTGGTTGAAATATAACAGAAATTATTTAATAGACGGTCATAATATAAATGATAACATTTAATATCAAATCAGGTTACTAAAGAGGATACTTTTGGCATTTTCAAGATTCACACACCGTAAGCAGATGTCAAAACAATAACAAGTCCTTTAAAGCAAACACAACAGAATTAAGACTATCACACACACCAGTTTTCTATTAGTTTATGGAACAGCGGTCCCTCTTACATGTATATTTTATTTGCTATTAAAACATGAAATCCTTTGTAAGAATTATGAAGATAACTACAAAGTTTACTTTCTTTGCACAGCCTGCATTCCTGATATCTGTAAGTCTTCAATAAATAATGGAGGCAATATGAGAGCTAACTCAAAAGCAACTCAAAGTTACTAGTAATTTTTGTTATGAGCAAGTAGCTAAAATTTAATGATCAAAATTTTCCAATCATTTCTGGGCACTCTTAAGTCAAACTCTTAAGTCAAAACCTAAGTCTAGAGAATCAGATAGAAATGCTTAACAGAAATTTTTGCCTGAAATAATATTTAGTGAAGAACTGAGAATACAGTCTATGATAGCATTTTATAAAAGACGACCAAGTGAAGACTTATTCGACTATTTCAATGACAAAGTGAAAATCTGTTTTACTTTTAAAAGATGATCAACTTCTCTGTAAACTGAAACATTAAGAAAATGACAGGAATGAATGACAGGCAAGTAGAAACTCTCAAGGGTGTCCTTTGAATCAAAGTATTTTCTCAGAGGTTACACTGCTTTCACCTCTATTTCGTGGACACAAAGCAGCTTAAAATCATTTACAAATTTTCAATTTTTAAAACCACACTAAATTATAAATGCTCAAAAACTCTTCTATAGAAAAATTAGTTTAACATACTTTCCTCACTAGAGGACTCAAACGCCTAACTTATGAATGTGTCAGTAAAAACAAAACAAAACAAAAAACCAGCCCATTGTTTGGAGAAAGAAGGCTTGTAAGTGTTTATAAAATAAATGGTCTTTATTTGACAAAAGTATTTGTCTTGGTATGGCCCTATACATAAAGTACAGAAGTAAAGGTGTAAAATGATGTAGAAAGAAACACTGTATTTCAAAGGTAATCTTTTTGAAAAAGTTTGTAAAGTAAAAGTTAAATAAGTTTAGTAAAGAGTGTTTTATAAAACATGGATTTTTAAGTAAAAATTTCTCATTCCAACTTACCCAGTGTTCTTGACATCACAGGCAGAGCGGAGCTCAAGACCAAGATAGACACACAATTTCCAATGATCTGTTATGAGAAATGAGAAAGAACATTGGGCAGTTAAACAGCAGGATGACAATAAAACCCATTAACATTCTGAGAAATTATTGTCCATTCTAGTTACCTAGTGTACTTTGCCGATTTCTTAAGGATACTATTTAGTATAGAATTTTCAAAGAATAACAAACTTTTAAAATAGATATTTCAAGTTATATCTGTAGGTTCTAGAAGATGTTTACAATACCTAGCACAAATATAGTTATAGAATACTTAAATTACTTGACACCTAGATAATGCATTTTACATTACTGATTGCAGTTGCTAGTTTCAAAAGGCTCTGCCTGTCAAGTAAACAATAATTAACATATTGGATATTTCTGACTACATTTTTAAAGCCAGATTATTGCTTAAGATCTCTTCTATCACATCTATTTCTAATACGCTTATTATAAGATTTTAAAAGCACCTGAAATCCAAAACCTCTAAACTCTTGTAATAATGTATCCTATGTTTATTCTTCCATAGTAAATAAGAGGAGTTGAAAATACTGATTAATATTTATGATCACTTAAACTAGATACTAAATATCTCAACTACTTATTAAGTTTAAAGAACTAGCTGTGTGTGTGTGTGTGTGTGTGTGTGCGTGCGCACACGCGCATGCGTGCGTGCATGTGTGTGTGTATAAAATAACTTCTCCCCTTTAATAGGCTAAAAGTATAAAGTAAAAACAAAACAAGCTTGCAGCTCTTATTAGTTATTCTTCTTTGTCAGCCTATGGGAATATTTTAGATTCAGTCACTATATACGGCCTTTTTATTCTGAAGCCAATGACATGTTGTGGAAAAAGTCAAATTAGCCTCAGACTACAAAATGTTTCTGAATAGAAGTCTTCCGTCTTACTTTAATTATTCAAATTTGAAATACTTTGTCTCTACTACTTGTAGCAACTAAGTTCTTCAGATTTCAAACAAGCTCCCTGAAGTACAGTTAGGACAATCAAAGTTACTTATTAGCAGTACGTTTTCTTTAGAGGAAAAAGAGTCCTTTCAGGAGCCCTCTATAGCTAGTTAACAAGCTCTGCGGTTCTACGCACTGACAGTGAATGGACGCCATCCAAACTAAACAGGGTACATCCCTTTCCCACTCACTCAGCATTTTGAAAATCTTCCAGTTTTTGTTTACGCATGTTACAAACAAATACCTATCACTGCAAATGAACCATTCAGGATGACTATTAAATAGAGCAGTCTGGGAAGGCAAGAGAGAGGCCACAGTCACCTAAGATTCTATCTTACCTTTGTCATAGTTGTGTCATCTTTCTTGGGAGTAAAGTTTCCAAAAAATCGAAGGCTATAGAAACCGACAACAGAGGAAACCATAAGATAGCTGTGAGAATCAAGGAAAAAAAACTCTCCAACAGAATGCAAATTTCTTAAGTTCTCAGCAGTCTGCAAAAAGTCTTAAGACCCATAAGAAAAACAAAACAAGCCATCTTAAGTATTTGAGGAAGACTAATCTGTTTTTTCTTCTAGACAAGTGTCTTAGTAAATAACCACTGCCCCAGAAAACTAGATATAAAATTTGTGGATAGGCTGAACATTCAGTTAAAGAAAGGATACAAAATTAAAATGATTTCAAGTGCAGCTCCCACAAAACCAAACGTAGAAAGAGACGCATTTCCTATTCCAGGCCCCTGGAGTGAGAGAAAGACACTTTTCAGAATTTGATGACACCATTATATCGGTTTCCCTAAAATAGCTGTTTCATAAATATAAAAGAGTTGAAATTAGGAATGTTTAATACTTTGAAACAACATCTAGACTTTCAGAGGCCAATAAAACATGACATTAGACTGATTTTATCAACAAATTCAGGCACCGTGTTAACAATTTTAACAAGCTCAAGAAAAATTACTTACCCCAAATGTAATTTAAGTTACTTGTCAAGATGATATATGATCATGCTTATTACTATTTTAAAATGGGGCAACTGGCTATTTGAGGAAAAATAAATCCTGAATATTTTTGGGAAAGAGCTTTAAAAATACAATAGAAAAATAAGAATAGGAAATATAGCTATCTGAATCCTGAGGCAACATACAAAGATTATACAAAGTATGTCAAAATTAAGCTAACAGTAGAAAAGAGAGTAAATGTGCATATCCTGTTTCCATACCTGATAGTTTCTTTTTCCCAAATCTTCCTTGGGAATTCAGAGTTACAAAAGATATAACTGTTAACACAGATTTTAAAAACGTAATGCTATAAATTTTTTCCTAAATAACTATATCTATCTCAAAAACCATATCTAGAACTTTAGAAAAAACACAAAAAAGTTAATATTTTTATAATGAGCTCTGAAAAAGTCATTCCCTGCTGAAGAACAGTATTTTCAAAGATTACTAATAAAGGAAACTATCTGAACCTTCTACTAGTCAGTAAAAATTACATCTAACAGAAGCACCAGGGATAATTAACAACGTACAGTCAGCCCAATAATAAATAACTTTTTGACAATCTTTTGAAGAAGAAATAAATAATGCTGGTAGAAAGTGATGGGGTTCAGGACACACTAATCCAAAATATGGAGCCTTAGTATTTGAGAAAACCTAAGAAGGTCACACACTGATCTGCCCCTCTTCTCCTGTGAAGCAGGCCGTGAGACCCCCATTGGAGGTGCCCTCACCCCGACCCAGAGGAGAGACACAAGTTTATCTCTGGAGACACAAGGACACTGAGAAGAATATGAACAGGCCTTGCTAAATTCCCCCCAGTTTATAATCATTAGATCACACCCCCATCTTCCAATCATACTTCCGCACTACTGTCCACTCTTCATCAAGCTTGAACATAAAAATACACAGGTCTTTCTGTTTCTTTGGTCTTCTTCATTTCTGAAGACCCCTGCGATATGTAAAACTTATCTTAAATAAATTTGTCAGCTTTCTCTTGTTAATATGTCTTTTGTTATAGGCATCTCATCCATGAACCTTGCAATAGGTTAGGAAACAATATTACTTCTCCCCTACAAAGCTTATTGATCAACATAGAAAATATTTTGGAATTACGCTGTCTCAAGAGAAGGCATGTAGGAAGGATTAAGATGATCTAATTTTTTACACAATTACACAGCGAGCTCCTATAACGTACAAGTCATTCTCTACTAAGCACTAAGGGGGATGGGTACAAAACAGTAGGGGCTTGAAGTTTGTTTTGGTATGTTAGAATGGGTTAAAAGTGAAGAGGAAGTCAGTACAGTAAGTGACTTCTTGTGCTATCAGTGGGGTTGGGTATAGAACTGAAGAAAAAGATCAGACTGTACATGGAAAGGATAGTTTCCTGTCTGTCTGTACGATGAGGCACCTGAGGCATGATGGGGCTTACACTCGTGGAGGAGAGGCTGTAACTGAACGTAGCAATGGCAGTAACAGCCGGCACAGGGTCCTGGAAAGGCTGGGGTGGGGCATCTGAATCAAGAATATGGCTAAAGGAATTTCATATAGTTAAATGAATTTCAGTAAAATCAAGATAAGCTCTGATAAGAAATCTAAAAGGAAACTCCAACACTTGAAAAAAAGGCCCTGTCAATCCAAAGTAAAAAATCAGAAACAAAAATCACGGTTTATTTATGAAGGCTCTTTGCGTAAAAAAATTCATACAACTTGAAGTATATACATGCACAAAGTTGAATGTTTTCATTTGCTTACTTGAAATACTCAGGGTATAGGCACAGAACACTTTTGCAAAAGAAAGACATTTTAAAGGATTTTACATTACCCTTGTTCCTTTTGGCATTGCTGTTTCATCAACCAATAGGCAAAGAATATTACAAGCCACCAAGAGGACCGAGATGGACTACAAGACAAACAGCAAGCTGTCAGCTCTCAAGATTTTTTACCAATACAAAACATTAAAATCTAAGTAACCAAAAACTGTGTTTCAAAATAGAGGGAAAGCAGCCAAGACCAAAACACTATATATAAAACTAAAGTGATCAGACTACAAACAAGAACTGAAGAAATTATAAAAAATTCTGTAAGTTATTGCAATTTCAAAGCTTGTGATAAAAGCTAGTAGTATAGATCCTTTTACTAAGTAATCTCACCAATTGGAAACACACAACTCCATAGACTTAAAAAAGTGGTAAAATATTATTGGAACTAATTTCATAATGTAATTTTCATATTTTATCATAGAATTTAAAGCAGGGTATCAGCAACACCTTGTCGTTTTAATTTTCAATGATAAAAAAGGCTGAATTTCCTGCTTTCATGAAGAAACAGATAATCTTCAGAATTTCTAAAAAAAATTGCTATTAATTTCCATTTTTGTTTTGTTGGGTTTTCATAAATAAAGGCATAGATGGATTTGAATCCTGTTGATAGAAAACCAGTTTACTAGAAACCATTTAGCTGAGGGAGCTGCCATACTCAAATGCTGAAGTAAATAAAATATAATTTGCTTTTATTTAACTAGGCAAATAAATTCTTACTGTCTCAATAAGAAGGAGAACCATAACAGCGGGATACACCAAATTTCGTTCCCACGCTGAAGCCTTTTTTCGCCTCTCTATTAAAAGGAAAACAAAACAGTTTTCTCCAGATTAACATTTTCATTCCATAATGTTATAATCTGTTTTTTTACATAATTTCTTTTTTAAAAAACATAAATTACTTTTAATTTTCCCCCACAAACTATAAAAACTAGACATAGGGCCTCACTCTGTCACCCAGGCTAGAGCACAAGTGGTCCAGCCACAGCTCACTGCAACCTCCTGGGCTCAAGTGATCCTCCCACTTCAAACACTCGAGTAGCTGGGAATACAGGTAGGTGCCACCATGCCTGGCTAATTTATTTATTTAATTTTTTGTAGAGACAGGGTCTTGCTATGTTGCCCAGGCTGGTCTTCAACTCCTGAGCTCAAACGATTCTCCTGCCTCAGCTTCCCAAAGTGCTGGGATTTCAAGAATAAGCTAAAAATCAGAGTTTTAAAACCAGTTCAAAATACCTCAATCCTGTGATGCTTGAATTAGCTCTGTGAAGACATCTCAATCATTAAGGAAATATACTGTTAATATACAGCTTCCTTTGAAAATATAGAAATACAGTAGGCCTTCTATAGCCACAGGTTCTTTAATACTTTTCTATCATATATGGATTTTGGTATCCATGGGGCTTCTGAAACCAGTCTCCCTTGAATACTGAGAACCTGCGGTATTTGCATTTAATATAGATCTACATATTGATATTGATATATATCCAAATGAATAAAGTTACATGAGTAAAAATCCCTTCTGTTCTGAATATCCCAAAGATAAACACTTCTGGTTTTCTAAAGGCTGAAAGCAAAGTACTTTTATCTACAATGGACTCTCTTATATCAACACCAATCCTCATGCTAAGAACAAGTAGAAAAGATAAATCCAACTTAATTTTTTTAAAAATCTGTATGAACACATCAGAGAGCTACCAAGAAAATGAAAATTGAGGGGCCAATATTCTGTGCAGTGAACTGAGCTAAGATCTCCAATTTGTACCACACCTTCCACTGCCATGCATTTCCCAATATATAAATGGCAGGGACCCGAGAGGTTGAGAAATCAATGGGTGAAAGGCAATGATTCTAAAGCAAACCTTTCAGCAAACTCAACAGAACCAAAAAGACAGACACTGGCATTTCGGGCTACCAATGCAGTCAAAATTTGAGAGGCTATGAGCATAAGAAAAGAAA
This sequence comes from Cebus imitator, assembly GCF_001604975.1. Lineage (NCBI taxonomy): Eukaryota > Metazoa > Chordata > Mammalia > Primates > Cebidae > Cebus > Cebus imitator. The sequence goes on along the minus strand of NW_016107335.1, from coordinate 2,445,363 downwards.
AGGGCAAGGAAGTGAGCCTGGCATACAGTGCCACTTTCCCTTCAAGACATCAGTGGCTAAGAGGCTGAGGAGAACAACAGAAAGATGCAACTATGAGGCTGAGAAGCCAAGCAAAGCTCATCAGGCTCATGTTTCTTAAGAGGTAAAAACTAAAATTCATTAAGAAAATGGGGCCACAGTCAATAACTAGACAACCAGGCTTTCAATTAGGACCAATGAAAAGCTATACCCTAGTATGAAGGAAGGCCAAAGTGGAAATAGACCAGTCCTTATAAAGACCAAAACCTGGCTTTGAATGATCTCAAGATCTAACGGATTAGATTGATATATCCCTATTCTAATTGTCTTCCAGAAGCAAAAGTAAATTCTCCCAAAAAGAAGAAAACATCAAAGTTTCTACAGTTATAAGAAATATCTGGCATTAAATTAAACATTACCAGATATAGGAAAAAGAGGCCAGGAGTAGTGGCTCATGCTTGTAATCCCAGCACTTTGGGAGGCCAAGGCAGGCAGATCACTTGAGGCCAGAAGTTCAAGACCAGCCTGCCCAATACGGTGAAACCCCATCTCTACTAAAAATATGAAACATTAGCCAGGCATGATGGTGGGTGCCTGAAATCCCACTATTTGGGAGACTGAGGCAGGAGAATCACTTGAACCCAGGAAGTGGAGACTGCGGTGAGCAAAGATCATGCTATTGACAGCCTGGACAACAAGAGCGAAACTCTCTCTCAAAAAAAAAAAACAGAAACAGACCTCCAGTTGATCCACATGTTGGATATGTTGGATTTATCAGACAGAGGCTTTAAAGTAAATGATTATATTCAGTACAATAAATGACAAATGGAAAATTTTACAAGTAAATTTGAATCTATAAAAAATAAACGGAAAATCTAGAACTGAAAAAATTATGTAACTAAAATGAAGAATTCAATAGTTATGACAATAGTTATGACATAGCTGAAAGAAACCAAAATGGAAGACAGACCAGTAAAAAATATCACAGATTGAAGCATGAAGATAAAAAAGGAGATAAATACAGAAAATAATATAAGAATGAAAAAGTCTAGCATATGTGTAACTGCGGCCTGAGGAAATAAGAGAGACTGGGCAGAAGCAATATTTGATAAGATAATGGCCAAGAATTTTCTCAAGTAGATAGAAGACATCAAGCCACAGAATCATGAAGTAACACATAGATTTCAAGAAGGAAGAATATCCAAAGAAAACCAAATCTAAGCACATCAGAGTAAAATTGCTAAACAAAGACAAAAGGAAAATCTTTAAAGCCTTCCGAAAAAGAAACAACATGACTTTTAGCCAGAAACCAGAAGACGGCAGAATGACATCTTTACAATGCTGAAAAACACCAAACAAAAAGTTTTAGTATGTTTTCCAATAAACAAACACTCAGAGAATCTATTGCCAGCAAACCTGTGTTTTTCAAACAGAAGCTAAATGAACATTAGAAATGTAAAAATATAAATACAATCAGGGACATATGAATTCAAATACCAATGAAACACCATTTCACATCAACTAAGTTGGTAAAAATTTTAAAGTCCAACATTGTCAAGTATAGGCAAGGATATGCAGCAACAAGGAACCCTACTCATGCCTAGCAGGAATGCAAATTAATAAAACTATGTGAGAAAACCATTTGGCTTTATCTGCAAAAGTTGCACAGGCACATATACAATGATCTTGCAGTTCCATATCTAGTATGTACCCTGAAAAAATATATATACCAAGAGATACATACCAGAATGATTATAGCAACATTATTCATAAAAGCAAAAAACTAGAAACAGATCTAATATCCACCAATTGCAGGACAACTGAAGTAACTTCAGGTAACATAATATTATTAACAGAAATGAAAATAAATGAACACCGTATCTGATTTTCAAGAACATAACACTGGACTCCCACTTCTGAAGCTGCAAAAACAACAAGGGACCAGGTTTGTCATCCAGCCTGAAACAATTAAGAAACCAAAAAGCACACAGATATGAAACAACAGCTTTCAAGACACTGGACGTCTGCTCGTGGAAGAACAATGATGCCTGAGACACAGAAAACAAACCACACAACCCTTTCTGACCCAGCTTAGTCTTGAGAGTTTCCAGGCCATGATGTAGGAGGGAGCAACACAAGCTGGGCCCAGCTCATCCCTTGAGTTGAGAGCATGAAATGGGAATCTGGGGAGACTAAGTCAGCTGGAGTCTGCACAGCAAAGTGCCAGACAGGAGACTGAAGCACAGAAAAAGAACTCCAAGGATCTGCAAAGAGTCACCCTTGAGTATTCAGTAAAGAATTCAGTAAAAAATTCTCAAGTATGTCGGTTCAGGCATGTGAAGAAACAACCCATGGCTGAAGAAAGAACCACCCAAAAATATGAGAGGAAGCAGCACAGTCACAAAAGGCGAAAATAGTTCCTTCTCCCACAAGACAGTACAGAACCTCATCAATCACAGGACACTGGATAGAGTTCATAGGAGGGTCTTGCCTTAGCAGTAGGGAAGACTTAGCCCTAGGTGCAGTGACGCCCTAGTCCAGTCTAAAAAGTCTTCAGAACAAGACTCAATAATATCAAACTGTTTCCAAGTAACTTAACTGCATTCCAGAACAAAGTTCCTCACTTGCAGAAATACTGTAAGTCGCCCCTATTATAGATAATGGCTAACCCCTATTATCCCAGTACTTTGGGATGCTGAGGTGGGCAGAACACTTGAGTCCAGGAATTTGAGACCAGCCTGGCCAACATGGCAAAACTCCATCTCTACCAAAAGATACAAAATATTAGCCAGCTGTGCTGGCATGCACCTGTGGTCCCAGCTACTCAGGAGGCTGAGGTGGGAGGATTGCTTGAGCTGGGGAGGCGGAGATTGCAGTGAATTGAGACTGCACCATTGCACTCCAGCATGGACAACAGAGTGAGGCTCTGTCTCAAAAAATAAAAAAATGAAAAAAAAAAATACTATAAGTGAGGCATCCAACAAGGTAAAATCTCATCTGACAAGGTAAAATTCAAAATGTCTATTTTCTAATAAAAAGTTCCCAGGCATGCAAAGAAGCACAAAAATACTACTGATTATGAAGAGAAAAATCAATCCATCAAAACATATCAAGAATTAATACAAACATTAGAAGTAGCAGACAAAAACATTAGAAGTGCTGTCATAACTATGCTCTATATTTTCACAAAGATGGAGGACACAGATTGAATGTGTTAATTAGAGACATAATAGAAGATACAAAACAGGCCCAAAAGGACCCTCTAGAGATGAAAACTGCAGTTGTAGAAAAACTAAAAGGCAAAAACCACTAGATGAGATTAAAGGCAGATTTGACATGCAGAAGAAAAGATTGGTGAAAGTGAAGACACAGCTATAGAAACTAACCAAAATGAAACACAGCAAAAACAAACAAACAAAACCTAAAAAATATAGCAACATCCTTGAGCTATAGCCTAAAATACTTGTAATTGGAGTCCCTGAAAAGGGAAGCATGAAAGGGAAAGAAAAAATATTTGGAGAAGTAATGGTCAAAATATTTCCAAATTAGTTGAAAACTATAAACTCCTAGCTCTAATAAACATGAAGAAAACTACTTTAAGGCATATCACAATCAAATTGTTCAAAATCAATAATAAAGACATCTTAAAAGCAGATAGAGAAAAAAGACACATTAAAAGATAAGTATGACAGATGACTTATCAGAAATAATGTAAGTGAGAAGGTAATGGAGTAACATCTTTGAACATCAACCTTTGAAAAGTCATTTTGTATATACATAAAACAAAAAAGTCAGTAAATATAAACTTATCCTCTCCCCAAACTAAAAGATAGTCTTTATTAATGATTCGGGACAGGTTGAAAGTTTTAACACAAAGATTTCATAAATTTTCTAATGTTTCCGACTACAGTAAAGTCTTTAATAAGAAACCAAGACCAATATATAAGTCAACAAAAAAAAAAGTACAATACCTAATTTTGTCTTAAGAGTCTTCACATTTTCAAGTTCTTGTTCCAGCTCCATTACGTTGTATTCCACCGAGGAAGACAGCCCTATTCAAAGCAAAAATATTTAGAAGTATAACAGAACCCCTAACACTATAGAACAGGTAGCCCTTTAATTAAAATATAAAATAACACGTCAAATCCTGCTAATTGAAAATAAAAACAAATGCTGCTGTGATTCAGAGGAAAGCACATCCATATATTTACCAATTAAAACTTCCAAGTTCTTGCTGATTAAACACTACACGTTTCTACAGAGTGATACAATGGACTGTGGAGACTCAGAAGGGCGAGGGTTGGGTGGGGGCACGGGATAAAAAAACTACATATTGGGTACAATGTATGCTACTCCAGTGACGGGTGCATTAAAATCTCAGACTACACCACTATAAACCACTACACATCTATGTCACCCAAAACCACTGGCACCCCAAAAGCTATTGAAATAAAAATATTAAAAGTAAACACCACGTTTCCAAGAAAATTTCTTAACGTGGTAAAGTTCTAATTTGATCTATTAATAATCTTTTCTTAATTACAAAAACATATTGGGCTTACTATAAAAAGTGAAAAAAATCAAGATCTCCTTTTCTCCATCTCACCTTCTTAAAATAACAATTATGAACAGCTTGGCTGATGCTCCCATACCTTCCTTCACATTCAGAAGCACATTCATACATACATATCTATCATATACATGGTTTTTATTACATATTTTATATGAATGGGGTCAATCAGACATATTACTTTGCTATTTGCTTTCCTAGTCAATTGCATGTCCAAGTTGATAGCTGAATAGCATTCCATAATACAGATGTTCTACAACTTTATGCAGAATTATTCCCTTTACAAATATTCAAGTTTTCAACTTTGTTGCCACTATAAACAGTGTTGAAATAAACATTCTTGTATGCATATCCAACACATTTTGGTTATAATTATTTCTGTAAGACAGATTCCCAAAACTTAGATTGCTGAGTCAAAGGGCATGAACATTTACAGGTTACTTCCCCAAAACACTGTATAGACTATTGTAATAATTTACATTTCTATTAATAGCTTTGAAAGTATCTATTTTCCAATATCTTCTTGAGCACTGGATGATATAACTCTTGAATGCTAGCAATATAATGGTTGAAAAATGTTTTCTTATTGTTACTTTAATATGCATTTCCCTAAATGTGGTTGAACATATTTCTGTATGTTTATCACCTAAAATTTCCCTATTCATATTTCCTGCTTGTTTCTCTAATGGCAGATCTTTGCATTCTTTCTATCTTATCTGTTAAATTGCAAAACAGAGAAATTAAAATCCCCACTACAACTGAACTTTAAGTTCTCTCAGTTTTTAAGAGTGTCTTTTTTTTTTTTTTTTTTTTTTTTTTCCAATAAGCATTTGTATTTGACTGCTGAGACTGGGGGATTCTGTTTGCTAGGGGTTGTTTTCTTTTTTTTCCCATCCTAGACTGTTACATCTTCCTTATGAATCATATATTTTATAATTTCATAATGACCCTGTTTGTTTTTAATGCTTTTCAACTTAAATTCTGTTTTGTGGACTTTAAGTTCTACTTTCTTTTGTTTTTACCTATCTTGCTTGCTTACTTGCATACATTTATACACACACCTTTAATTTTAATCTTTCTTTTTCTCTTACCCAGCTGAATCTTCCTTGAGGTTTAACCTATATCAGTTAGAGTTCATTGGCTATAGGCAACTGAAATAGACTCACTAGTTAAAACAGAAAGGGAATTCAGAAGATAGATCCAGTAGGAAAATTTTCCAGTAAAGAAAGTAGAGGAAATGGGCAGCTGGGAGTTCCAGGTGGCAGAGCAGATGGATAGTCTCCTCATATTGTAACAGCTGGGATGACTCAGTCCGAGTACTCTCCGTCTGTATGTCACTATGATTAGGAATAACAGTCTAGGAAGCAGGCATCCTAATGGCATAGCTTAGAGTCACATGCTGGTTTCATGGAGAGCCAAGAACTTTGATGAGCAGTTCCACCAATCTCATCTAGCCAGGGAAATCCACAAATCCAAATCAGATGCCCTTTCTCTACTAAAAGAAAGGGCAATAGATGCTTCTAGCAAAAATGATAAATACAGGTTGAATAATCCAATATGATAACCTGTTCTTTCACAGTCAAATTCAGTCCGTTTACACTTAGCAAAACACAGAGCTTGCATTCAGTACAATTTAGTTTAATAGCTGATAAACTTCATTTTATACTTTCTATATTTTAAGTGATTTTTTAAAGACTCTGTCTTTATAAAATAAAACATGCACATTAGTTCAAAGTATCAAACACATGCACGGGTTTGCTGTCACATGTCTTCTCCCTCCTGAATCCACTTTCCCAAAAGTCGCTGTCCAGCTGGTTCTTCTGGCATTTGTCTTCTTACTGCAACTTATGGATGTCCTGCGTAGAGCATTCCCACTGTGGCAAGTGAGGAGGCAAGTGTCTGAGCCACACACCTCTTCACTCCTCCCTTTCTCTCAATTTGGCCATGACGATCATTTTAGCTAGATTGATATTCAATGTCTACGTTATTATAACAACCAAAATGCTCATCCACAAAGTGAACTATGACCAGCTGTCCTTCCTTCCTTAACATTCTTCCCACCCCGAGAATTAGCAATAATTTCTTTTACTTAGTTTTCCACTACATACTTAACACAAATTCAAACCCAAAACATCCTGCCAAACATCATTTTCCCTTGGTTTTTATATTCCTGGGTTATACTATCAACTTCATTTTCTTGAAGAAATTTCTCCTGGTGTCTTTAGACCTGCCCACCCTAGATGGACTGCCCTCTGTGCCTCTGGCCCCCTTTCACCCTGGGACTGCCTGCCTGCCCCTCCTGTGGGGCATCTCTTATTTCCTACACAGCCCATATCTTTTCTTATTTGCTCCCTTGTTTAGATGGTGCATATCCTCCAGTGGTTTGCTCAGAAAAGCTGATTGTGAGGTAAATTTTTAAAGACTATGCAAGTCTGAATACTTTACCTTTGCTCTTACATTATAGTTTCAGTATAAAAATCAAGGTCAAAACTAATTCTTTTTCAGAATTCTGAAGGCATTGCTTCATTCTTTTTGAATGTGAACTGCTTTTCATTTCCCTTTCAAACTTTGTAGGATCTTTGTCCCCTGTGCTCTTGCTGAGAGCATTTTCATGTATTGTGTTGGGCACCAGATGACCCTTTTCAATCTCCAAATTCATGTCCTTCGGATCTGTGAAATTTTCTTGATTTTATCACTTCCTCCACCACATTTTCTCTCCTCTATTTGGAACTCCTGTAAGTTGAACATTGGATCTCCTGAGCTGGTTCTCTAATAGTTTTAATTCTTCTCTCCTATTTTACCTATTTTTATCATTTTGACCTATCTTCTGGAAAAGTTCTTCACCTTCCAATCTTTTTGCTTTGTTATTTCTAAATTTCAGGAATGCTTTTCTGCTCACTGAATATCCAATTTTTATGAAACCTGGTCTTTCTCATGAATGGAATCTCTATATCCGCCTGCATACTGACGGATTTATTTTGAGACATTCTTCTCCCATGCATATTTTATCTCCTCCAAGCACTCTTGTTTGATGCATATAGGAGGCTTTCCTTGGATGTTTGGTGAGCCTTAGTTGTCTGCTCACATTTAACACTGAAACAGTAGGAGGGTGGAGCAAGATGACTAAACAGAAGCCTCTACTGATTGTCCCTGCTGCAGGAGCATGAAATTTTAACAACTACACACAAAAAAGCACTGTCATAAGAACTAAAAATCAGGTGAGCACTTACAGTACCTGGTTTTACTACATATTGCTGATAGAGGCACTGAAGAGGGTAGGAAAGACAGCCTTGAATTGCCGAAGCCAACCCCTCCTCCATTCCAGCAGTGGCCGTGTGGTGTGGAGAAAAACTGTATACTTGGAGTAGGGAGCGCACAGCAAATGGGAGACTTGGCATTGCACTCAGTGCTGCCCAGTCACAGCAGACAGCAAAGCTATGCTGGGCGTAGCCAGTGCATGCCCACAGAGGGAGCATGTGGACCAGCCCTAGCCAGAAAGGAATTGCCCATCCCAGTGGTCAAAACTTGAGTTTCTCAGCAAGCCTCACCATCGTGGGCTACAGTGCTCTGGGACCCTAAGTAAACTTGAAAAGTAGTCTACGACACAAGAACTGCAATTCCTAGATAGCCTTGGTGCTGGGCTGGGCTTAGAGCCAGTGGACTAGGGCAGCCCATGACCAGGCAGAGTGGCTAAGGGAGTGCTTGCACCACCCCTCCTCCAACCCCAGGCAGCACAGCTCACAGCAAGGAAAGTGACTTCTTCCTTCTGCTTGAAGAGAGGAAAGTGAAGAGTAAAGAGGACTCTGTCTTGCATTTTGGATACCAACTCAGCCACAGTACAATAGGGCGCTGGGCACAGTCATCAGGGCCCTATTCTAGGCCCTAGCTTCTAGATGACATTTCTGGATATGTCTGGGCCAGAAGGGAACCTGCTACCTTGAAGGGAGGGACTCAGTTCCAGCAGGATCTATCACCTACTGAAGAGCCCCTGGGTCCCAAAGATCCAGGAGTGATACCTAGTTAGTATGCAATGGGCCTTGGGGAGACTCTGAGACATGCTGGCTTCAGGTCTGAGGCAGCACATTCCCAGCTACGGTGGCTACAGTGAAAGACTCCTTCTGCTTGAGAAAAGCAGAGGGAAAAGTAAAGGGTACTTTGTCTTCCAGCTTAGGTACTAGCTTGGCCCCAGTGAGACAGAGTATCAGGTGAGCTCTTGGGGCCCCTGAAACCAGGCCTAGGCTATTGAACAGCATTTATAGACCTGCCTGGGACAGAGGGGAGCCCGCTGCCCTGGCAGCATTCACCACAAGCTGACTGCAGAGCCTCTGTGCTTTAAGTGACCATTGGCAGTGGCCTGGCAGAACTCCCCATGGGCTGCTGGTGGTGGTAGCCTGTGGGAGAGTCTCCTCAGCCTGTGGAAGGAGGAGGAAAGAGTAAGAAGGACTTTGTCTTGTGGTTTGAGGGCCAGTTTAGCTGCAGTAAAACAGAACACCAGCTAGATTTCTAAAGTTTTTGACTCCAAACTCTGCTCCCCAGACAGCATCTGTGGACCCACCCTGGGTCTCAGGGAACTTTTCACACTGAAGGGAAGGATACAACCTGGCTGGCTTCCCCCCTACTGATCATAGAGCCCTAGGGCCTTGAGAGAACACAGGCAGAAGCCAGGCAGTGTTTACAGTGGGCTTTGAGCGGAACCCAGTGCTGTGCTGGCTTCAGGTCTCACCCAGCATAGTCCCAGTGGTGGTGGCCACTGGGGTGCTTACATCACCCCAACCCCAGCTCTAGGAAGCTCAGCACAGAGAGATGCCATTTATTTGGGAGAAAGTAACAAGAAAAACAACAACAAGTAACAAAGAACAAGAATCTCTTATTGGTAATACAGAGAATTCTTCCGGATCTTATCTAAAGCCACTGAGGCATTACCACTATGAGTCTGCAAGAACCACAGCATTATTGGGCCACGGGCCCAAGTTCCTTTGAATATCCGGAAAGCCTTCCCAAGAAAGACAGGCACATACAAGCCCAGACTGTGAAGACTACAACAGATATATAACTCTTCAATGCCCAGACACTGATGAACATCCACAAGTGTCAAGACCATCCAGGAAAACAAGAACTCACCAAACAAACTAAATGAGGCACCAGGGACCAATCCTGGAGAAATAGAGATATATAACCTTTCAGACGGAATTCAAAATGGTTGTTTTGAGGAAACTCAAAGAAATTCAAGATAATACAGAGAAGGAATTCAGAATTTTATCAGATAAATTTAACAAAGAGATTGATATAATTAAAGAGAATTAAGCAGAAATTCTAGAGTTTGAAAAATGCAACTGACAAACAGAAGAATACATCAGAATCTCTTAATAGCAGAACTGGTCAAGCAGAAGGAAGAATTGGTGAGCTTGAAGGCAAATTTGAAAATACATAGTAGAGGAAAAAAAAATAAAAAAGAATGAAGCATGCCTACAATATCTAGAGAATAGCCTAAAAGGGGCAAATCTAAGAGTTATTGGTGGCAAAAAAAGAGTTAAAGAGAGACCGGTTAAAAAGTTTATTCAAGGGGAGAATATCAGAGAACTTCCCAAACCTAAAGAAAGAAAGAATTTCAGTATCTTTATACTGAAATTTAAGAACAAGAAGGTTATAGAATACCAAGTAGATTTAACTCAAAGACGACTACCTCAAACAATCAAAGTCCCAAAGGTCAAGGACAAAGAAAGGATCCCAAAAGCCATAAGAGAAAAGAAACAAATAACATACAATGGAGCTCCAGTATACCTGGAAGCAGATTTTTTAGTAGAAACCTTGCAGGCCAGGAGAGAGTAGCACGACATGTATAAAGTGCTGAAGGAAAAAAACTTACACCCTAGAATAGTATATCTGGTGAAAATATCCTTCAGGTATGAAACAGAAAGACTTTCCCAGACAAACAAAAGCTGAGGCATTTCATCAACATCAGACCTGTCCAACAAGAAATGCTAAAGGGAGTTCTTCAATCTCAAAGAAAAGAATGTTAATGAGCCATAAGAAATCACCTGAAGATATAAAACTCACTGGTAATAGTAAGGAAACACAGAAAAACACAAAATATCATAACACTGTAGTTATGATGTGTAAACTCCTCTTATAATAAGTAGAAGTACTAACTGATGAACGAATCAAAAATAATAACTACAATAACTTTTCAAGACAGAGGCAGTAGAGTAAGACAAAGAGAAACAACAGAAAGTTTCTATGGTGCAGATTAAAAGTGTGGGGATGAAGTTAAAGTGTAGAGTTTGTATTAGTTTTCTTTTTGCTTGTTTGTTTACACAATGTGTTAAATTGTCCTCAGTTTAAAATATGGGTTATAGGATATTATTTGCATGCCTCATGATATCAAATTGAAAAACATACAATGGATACTTTAAAAATAAAAAGCAAGAAATTAAATCCTACTACCAGAGAAAATCACTTTCAGTAAAAGGAAGACAAAAACGAAAGAAGAAAGAGAAGGCTATACAAAACAACCAGAAAACAAATAACAAAATGGCAGGAGGAAGTCCTTACCTATCAATCATAACTCTGAATGTAAATGGACTAAACTCTCCAATCAAAAGACATAGTGATTGAATGGATAAAAAAGCAAAACCCAATTATATGTTGCCAACAAGAAATACACTTTACCTATACAGATACATATAGATTGAAAATAAAGGTACAGAAAAAGATATTCCATGCTAACAGAAACAAGAAAAATGCAGGAATAGCTATACTTGTACCAGACAAAATAGATTTCAAGACAACAAATTTAAGAAGAGACACAGAAAGTCATTATATGATGATAAAGGAGCCAATTCTGCAAAAGGGTATAACAATTGTATATATGTATGTGCCCACTGGAACATCCAGATATATTAAGCAAATATTATTAGAGCTAAAGAGAAAGATAGACCTCAATATAAGAATAGCTGAAGACTTCAGCACCCCAGCACTGGATAGATCTTCCAGTAACGGAAAATCAAAGAGAAACATCAGACTTAATCTGCACTGTAGAACAAATGGACCTGCTATATATTTACAGAACATTTCATCTAATGGATATCAGAATAAATATTCTCCTCGGCACATGGATCATTCTCAAGGACAGACCATATGTTAGGTCACAACACAAGTCTTAAAACATTCAAAAAATTGAAATAATGTCAAGCATCTTCTCTGACCATAATGAAACAAAACTAAAAATCAACAAGAGGAATTTTGGAAACCATACAAGCACATGGAAATTAAACAAACTGCTCCTGAATGACCAGTGGGTCAATGAAGAAACTAAGGGGGAAATTGAAAACTTTCTTAAAACAAATTATAATGGAAGCACAACATACCAAAACCTAAGAAATACAGCACAAGCAGTACTAAGAGGGAAGTTTACAGCTATAGGTGCCTACATGAAAAAGAGAAAAAACTTCAAATAATCTAATGATGCATCTTAGAAAAGCAAGAGGAAACCAAACCCAAAATTAGTGAAAGAAATAATAAAGATCAAAGCAGAAATAAAATTGAAATGAAGAATACAAAAGATCAGTGAAACAAAAAGTTGTTTTGAAAAGTTGACAAAACTTTAGCCAGACCAAGAAAAGGTAAGATCCAAATAAAATTAGAGATGAAAGAGGAGACAGTACAACTGATATCACAGAAATTCAAAGGAGCATTAGTAGTTACTATGAGTAATTACATGCCAATACATTGGAAAGTCTAGAAAAAAATGGACAAATTCCTAGACACATACAACCTACCAAGATTGAACCAGGAAGAAATCCAAAACCTAAACAGACCAATAATAAGTAACAAGATCAAAGCTGTAATAAAAAGTCTCCCAATAAAGAAAAGCCCAGGACTTGATGGCTTCACTGCTGAAGTCTACCAAATATTTAAAACAGAACTAATACCAATCCTATTCAAACTATTCTGAAAAACAGAGGAAGAGAAAATACTTCCTAACTCATTTTATGGGGCCAGTATTACCCTGATACCAAGACATCAAAGAAAGAAAACTACAGGCCAACATCTCTGATGAATATTGATGCAAAAATTATCAACAAAATACTAGCAAACCAAATTCAACAATACATTAAAAAGATCATTCATATGAAGTGAGATTTTCCAGCAGGTCAACAATGACATCAAGGGACTAAAAGTACTGCCATCCACAAGCTGACTTAAACAGGAAGACTGGTGCTCTTTCTCTTTTTTATGTAACTTTGTAATTTCTGCTTATTTTAATTTGTTCTTCATTTCTTCATTTTCTTCTTTCCCAGCTAGTGAAACTTTTATCCTTTCTCCTCCATGTTAATTTGGTAGTTCAATGGTTACTTTCCCATTTTTAATACTCAGACATGCTTTTCATTATAATATCAGCATCACACAATACTAGCCTCCACAGGGATACTTTTTTGAGTAACTTACCCCACACCAAGGTGAAGTTCTCACCACGCTTTAATGATTCTCTCACTGCTTCCCACCCATGCCCTCAACTCCTGGATCTTGCTGAGATTGTTTTAAAAATATTTAGTTCAAGACTATTGCCAAATTTTTCCTTCAATATGGAAGTTAGAATAGTGCTTGGCACAAATTAGATAATATACAAGTGAAAAATGAACAAAAGAATGACATCTTTGGGAATATATGAACTTTTTTCTTTTCTTTTCTTTTTTTAAGAGACATGGTCTTACTTTATTTTAGTGCCCAGGTTAGACTCAAACTCCTGGGCTCAAGCTTATACTCCCACCTCCCGAGTAGCTGGGACTGCGGGTGCACACCACCACACTCAGCTGAGTTTTTAACTGCAGTCTTTATTCCTCCCTTACCACTACAGGTACTATTCAGCAACCAGTAGCAGGTTGCAAATGGGAAACTTGTTGTTCATCTCTGTCTTCTTTGTCTGGAATCTATGTGAAAGTATGTCAGGGCTTTTTCTCTTTCAATCATTCTTGGAATTCAGGAATCGTACATATTAAATCCAGTTCTTTTTATTTTCTATTGAATAACCTTGCCTAGGACTCTGTGGCCTTTTAACCTGAACTCAAGTCTTTCTTCAGCTCATTGATATTTTCTTCTATTTTCTATTTACCTATTTTTTCTACTTGTTCTTTCTATCCTTCTAGATGCCAATTATTTACATTCAGTATCTTAGCTCTGCCGCCCACATCTACTGTTTCATTAACAGTTTCCTTCTCTTTGTACTTTTGGTGTGTGATACAAAATAGTTCTTCCTCTTGATTCTGCCAGATGATTAATTCAATCTTCAAAGGACTACATTAGTTTCCTGTTGCTGCTGCAACAAATTACCATAAAGTTGTGGCTCAGGACAACATAAATTTGTTGTCTTACAGCTCTGGAAGTGAGAAGTCCTAAAATCAAGGTGCTAGCAGGACTGTAATCCTTCTGGAGACTCTAGGGGAGAAACCATTCCTTGTCTTTTCCAGCCCCTGGGGCCACCTGCATTCTTTGATTCATGGTCCCTTCCTTGAATCACTCCAACCTCTTCTTCCATTACTAATGTCTCCTTTCTCTGACCGTCTGTCTTCACTTATACCAACACTTGTGATTACACGGGGCCCGCTACATAACCCAGGATAATCTCAAGATCCTTAACTTCATCCCACATGCAAAGTCCCTTCTGCCATGTAAGGTAACATATTCACAAATTCTGGAAATTAGGACTTGGACGTTAGAAAACCATTATTCTGACTATCACAAGGACTATTTCCTTTTTTGTTTTGTTTGTTTGTTTGTTTTGGACGGAGTTTCGCTCTTGTTACCCACACTGGAGTGCAATGGCGCGATCTCGGCTCACCGCAACCTCCGCCTCCTGGGTTCAAGCAATTCTCCTGCCTCAGCCTCCCCAGTAGCTGGGATTACAGGCATGCGCCACCATGCCCAGCTAATTTTTTGTATTTTTAGTAGAGACGGCGTTTCACCATGTTGACCAGGATGGTCTCGATCTCTTGACCTCGTGATCCACCCGCCTCAGCCTCCCAAAGTGCTGAGATTACAGGCTTGAGCCACCACGCCCGGCCCTCCTTTTTTGTTTATCTATTAAGCTTTTAATTTTTTTCAAGTTCTCGGCATCAGTCTTTTTCTGTTCTAATGACATTTCCTTGGACGTTCTTATGACTTTTGAGGATTAGGTACGTCTCTCCCATTAATTGTTAGCTTAAATGGAAAGCACTTGTTCTAGACATTTATCTTGGTCTTCCTCACTCAAGCTTAAACAACTGGTACTTTTTCTCTATCCACCTCTGTTGGTCCCTTCATCTCTAATCATATCAGACACTCCCCCAAACAATGACAAACCAGCAATTCCTGTTCCTAGGGACTAGGGATCAACTGGCCAGAGAAACTGACTTAGAAGGAGGAAACCTCACTGGGTCTGTCTAGGTGCAAAGTGTGGTCCTTTCTCAAAGGGAAAGACTGAAAATAGAATTCAGCCCAACAACGCAAGGCCAGCAAGTTCAGACAAACCTTTGCAACACAAGGGCAAATGCAATCTCACTAAGGGAATTCAAAGTCCTCTTTTTCTAAGCCTCTTCAGGGAATCACAAAACTCCAGTCCTATCCCAGGTTTCTAGGAGAAGTAAATCCCATCCCTTTTGTATTTCTTTGCTCACTTCTGCCCATCACTGAAGAGACAGCAATCGAGTACCCTCTCTTTTGAAGAACCTGAGGTCTCAAATCCAACAGAAATGTTATACGGTATTTTCAGAGCTCATGAGTTTAATCGTTTTACCTGTTAATATATGATGGATATATTTATGACAGGAGGGATAAAGCTAGTACAGAAATATCCAGGTAATGTGACAAAAGCTACTAAACTTTGATTACAAAATTAGTTTTGAGTTTCTGGCAGCCAAAGCAAGGGGGAAGCAATTAAGTTACAGAATGAATGGGCATTTCCATATAATGTGATTTACAGAAAGACAGCATAGTTCTGTAAGATTTTCAGGGGGCTCTGAATCAAAGTTTAAACTGTATAATAGTTTTAGTAATAAATAATTTTACTTTTATCTCCATTCTTTAAAATTTAAATTGTGTATATGTAATTAATGCTCATTTAACTTCTATATCTCATTAAATAGAAATATAATTCCAAACTACATTCATTCCCCATTCATGCAAAGATGTATCATTCTGGTAACCAGTTGAAGGCTAGAAAAAAAAAATCTCATAAGTATTCAAAATTTCGAAAGAGAATGGATATCAGAATAGACAGTATTCCTGCTGCCAATTTGAAATTAAGTGAAAAGACATAACTGCCTACTTTGTGGGTATGTTTACAGAGCTCAATACAAACGTCTAGACCACTCAATGTATGATTTTTCAAAGGAAAATAACTAAAATGGCATTTCTGAGATGCTATGCTTCTGTCTGCAGGTGATACAACACTAGGCACACAATAGGGTAATATTTATTGGCTGACTTGCATATAAAAATCAAAACTGCATTCTTGTCCTCAAATAAATTATACTTTTATTAAATGACTAGATTCATCTGGGATGACACATTATTCAAGGACAAGACCAACCTTTATCATAAGGTAATAGAGCAATACCTAAGGGAGAAATGTAAGCTTTTTTTGAGTAGAATATTTCATTATAAATGACCAGAAGAAAACAATGACTATCATAAAAAACTATGACATACTGCAAACAAACACTGAGGTATTATGTGGATGTAAGTTGCACCAAAATTTAAAATATCCTGAGGAACTGCATTATCATTACTTTATTTCCAAATGAATCTAAAATGTTCAATGTCAGCATTGTCTAGTCAATAAGTCAAATTGGTAGACAAAACCTGTTTAGACAAGTCATGAAAAATAAAAAGGGATTCTCCAAGAAAACCACAAAGCAGCTCATTTAAGGTCAATTTAATGGTATTATTCTGTTTTTCTTCTAGCCCCAACATAAGATTTCACTACCTCAAAGGAAATTGTAAGAGTATCTGTTTGCATTCCCCTTAGGTGATTGGCAGTTCAACACCAATTAGTTCAAAATTACACTGTTACTAACATGCAATAAAACAACACCTTTCATCTTTCTTACATAGGTAAGAATACCTTCCGAGCCAATAACTTTGATCAAATAAGTATTTTTGATCCTGCCCCACCCGTCTGTTTGGATTCAGGAAAACTAATAGCTGAAGGCAACTTTTCCCAGCTTTATTCTTAAGCTGAAAAACTAGTGTGGTATTAAAAATATTTTGCTTCCAAGATAACAGAATTCCCCAAAGTCCAGTATTTATTCAGTAACTAAGCTGTCCTTATAACTTTCTTAATATATAAGATAGCCTACATATAAAAGGGGAAATTCTATTTATTTTTAAAATATAAAATGTATTTTTTAAAACAAATACAAATTTCCAATTAGATATGCAAGCCCTTCAAATAACTGATGCAATACAATTATCTTCCTAAACAATGTCCTAAACTTTGTCTCATAATGAATACTATTTGGCAGTAGATACCTCTACCATAAACAGATTAATGTTACATTTAACTTTTAATTTAGCATATAACCAAAAAGAAGTTTGATTAGAAAATATTATCCAAGTAGCTCTTTAAAAATTTGATTATACTTATTACTTTAAGTATGACCAAAGTGATCTCTATTGCCAAGAATGTGAGGTCACTCAAATACTATAAATTATTTCTAATCACTTACGCAAACAACGTTGTTAAAGCCCAAAGCTCCTAATAATTCACAGAGCAAACAGTTTCCATCTCTCTTAGCAAACACTACTTACTGTATACCATAGAGCCAATGCTGATGAGGCGAACTCCAGAAAGCATTTGGAAACTGAAGCCAGGACACTCAAATCTCTAATGTATCTATTTCAGCATGGACTAACACTGTTACTATCTACAAAGGAGACAGACAGCGCATACATAAACACTATCTGTGTCTATTCCACTTGTAACACTATAATTATTAAAAAATAGTTTCTTTTTACTTGTGACATATCCACAAAAATATGGCTATTGACCCAGTAATGTGAAACTTTTGAAATCCAACACAATTGTGAAAATGCAAATATACTTTCATTATTAATGACTGCAAGATGGAAATTATTAAACAATCAACTTTAGGAACATTATATAATGCTATGTACAACTAAAATAATGATTTGGCTGTTTTTCTACTTTAGATATAAGCTACTAGATTTAAACTGGATGTTAAGATAATTTTTTAACCTTCATGTTTATATAAGATACTATTAGGAATACCATCATCTATCTAGGTTGTAGTTGAGAAAGTAGCTCGGGTATATTAAATTCATCTTCCATTACACAAATTTGGATTTTTTTTTTTTTTGAGGCAGAGTCTCGCTCTATTGCCCAGGCTGAAGTACTTGGCATGATCTCGGTTCACTGCAACCTATGCTGCCTGGGTTCAAGCGATTCTCCTATGTCAGCCTCCTGGGTAGCTGGGATTACAGTTACCCACCACCATGCCCAGCTAATCTTTATATTTTTAGCAGAGATGGGGTTTCACCATGTTGGCCAGACTGGTCTCAAACTGCTGACCTCAGGTGATCTGCCCGCCTTGGCCTCCCAAAGTGCTGGGATTACAGGCATGAGCCACTGTGCCCAGCGAATTTGGATCATTTTTCTAGAACAATTCTCTCTCTCTAGATTTCATAAAATATAGGACATTTAACTCATTCTATAGTTTGTTATTCCAAAGTGCTCCTCGTTTACTGATTTTATATTAGCATATATCTCTTACAGTCACCTCATCTCATCTTGCAAAAAAAAATAATTTATTTGGGCCACATTTTATTGTCATAAATTGTGATTAAAGGGCCCAAGAAGCTGAATAAATTACAACAAGGAATCTCTGACTATTTCAGATTCTTGGACACAAATATTTGTTGATTATATTTGATCCCTTTCACACTAATCCCAGACATTTCTCAAAGTGGTCCAGAGTCTGGTAAATTCAAAATATTCTCCCTTCAGTGATGTAACTAACAGCAAGTAGTATTTGTAGGACTGTCATTGCCAGAACCTAGAAGAATGCCTAGATAAAAGTAATTTAGAGGACATAAGAAAATCTGACGTGAGCTTCCATATATCATTAAGTGTGTTATATGAAAGAGTGTAATGACCAAATTAGCATATCACCTTGCCAATGATAACTGGAAATGCCTCTGACTGAATGCTACTCTAGATAGTCTAAAGAAGCAACTACTCCAAAGAAGCATCCATAAATACCACCCTAAACCTTGGCACCTTCCTAAAATTCCCTGGCAAATTCAACTTGGTTATAGACAGGAAGACTCAAGGACTGATGATAACACTAAGTGCTTCTGGCTGGTCACAAGTTCCATGAAAAGGCTGTAGAAGACATGTCTTTTTTTTTTTTCAATCTCTTTATTTTTATTTTTCAGGATAAAAAGATATTGCAATTTGATACCCAGCAAAAATGAAACAACTATATTATCCGTGCTCTTAAGAGTAATCGAAGACTTTTTAAAAAGATTGGAATCAACAGGAAAGTAACTGCCACAAAAAGTGACACACTAATTTTTTATCATGAAGATGAAAATAGTATCTAAAACAACTGAGTTGAATTATTAAGTTCAAAGATGACAGTATTTTAAAATAAATTAAAAGAACTCTGGAGGTTTTAAACTTAAACAACAAAAAATAATTTATATTCATTATGGTACTACTTCTAAGGTTACCCAGTACACCCATAGGCTATACACACACAGAAGCTAATTATTTCAATTAATGCTGCTGCATTACTGAAACATTTAAACATGTTGAGAGAGAATAAGAGAGAGTAAAAGAGAGAGACAGAGGAGTGTGTGTCTGTGTGTGTGTGTGTGTGTGTGTGTGTGTGTGTGTGTGTATCCTCTTAATGCTGGGAAGGAATTACAAAAGGTTTTCTACCACAATTACTATAACGGGACTTTCTGTTTGGCTTCTCTTTAAGGGTCTTGGAGTAGAAACGGCGTTTGACGACTCATATTTCATGGCCATAACAGGAAGGGGAAAACCACCTTATTTCTGCCTCTTCACTAATACTCCAGTGCATATGGTCCTCCTGCCTCTCAACCTTGGTATGTCCTTAGCAGTCTCCACTATGGGCCTTCCTAAGAAATTTCTCCAAGTGATTCTGTCTGGTCTTGTCACCAAATTTTGCTTCCTCTTCCTTCTTCACTTCTATGGTAAAATGACTACTCTCCATTATGTGCGTTTTTCATCTGTTAATTTGCTTATGAGACAGATTTACTACACGTCCACCACATGTCTAGCAACATTACGGAAGCAGGGTACAGAGGGAAGGAAAAACTAACAAAAATCCCTGCCCCAGCCAGGTGCAGTGGCTCACACCTGTAATTTTAACACTTTGGGAGGCCAAGGCTGGCAGACTGCTTAAGCCTAGGAGTTTGAGACCAGCCTGGGCAACATGGCAAAACCCCATCTCTACAAAAAATACAAAAATTAGCTGGGCATGGTGGTGGGCACCTGTACTCAGGAGGCTAAGCAGGGAGGATCACCTTAGCCCGGGAGGTTGAGGCTGCAGTGAGCTGTGATAGTGCCACTGCACTCCAGCCTGGGTGACAGAGTGAGACCCTGCCTCAATAAATATAATCAAATAAATAAATCCCTGGAGTTTATGTTCTAATGTGGAGAGACAGGCAATACACAAAAAGACTTAACATGCGAGATAGTGAAAAATGCTATAGAAAAAAATAACACAGGAAAGGGGAAATGTAGGGGGAGGCAGGGCTTAGTGATATCCAATCGATATCCACAACGCTCACTCCAGAGTGTGGGAAAGCTCCACGAAAGGATACTCAGGTAAAGACCTGAAAGAGAGAAGGCGGAGGGAAACACAATACAAATGCCCCAAGAGAAGGGGCTCAGTGGGGGGAAGAGCAAAGAGACAGCAGGCATCAGACATGGGGCAGGAGTGAGCAGCCACTGCAAGGACCCTTGCTGTTATCTAGACTGAAACAGAAAGCATCATCTGAGGACTTGGAGCAAGTGGGAAGATCTGACTCACATTTTCAAAGACTCTCTCTCTGACTCCCAAGGCCCAAGACAGATATGCATGGAAGCCACTAGGAAACTCCCGCAAAAATCTCTCCAAGGGGTGACTGTTGCCCAAACCAGGGTGGTGGCAGCACAGGTGGTGAGGCCTGGTCAGATTCTGGAGCTACTCTGAAGCTGGAGCTTTGCAGAAGGATGCCATATGGTAATTAAGAGAAAGAGACTCCAAGGATTTGGCCTGAATACCTAGAAGAATGATATGTCACCTGTACAGATGGGTTGATGGCAAAAGAAGCAAAATCTATGAGTAAGATCTTGAGTTTATTTTAGACATATGTTTAAGATGCCTATTGGACATCCAAATGGAAACACCTAACTAGGTAGTTAGATCTTTAATTTCAAAGAGTAGAGGTCAGCAGCTTATAGGTGGTATTTAAAGCCATGAAATGCCACAGGAGTAAAAGCACACAGAATTTTAAAGATGGAGACACAAGACTTTCCAGGTGAAGAAGTTATAGACACAGAAAAGTCAGCAAAGTGGACTGAGAAAAAGCAGCCCATGAAATAAAAGGAACAGGAAAGTATGGTGAACTGAAAACCAAGTGGAATAAAAGATATTTCGAGGAGGAAAGAGAGTAAGATAAAAACTATGAAGTCACAGACCAACTAGACCATGGCATTTCATGGAGCAGTGGAAGCAAGAGTGAGTTTCAAAACAAAATGTGATGCTTAGAATCGAAACCTGTGAGCACACAACTCATGTGAGCTTTGCCATAAAGAGCAAAGGAATGGGTGGTAAGCTGGAAGGGATATGGGGTAAAGGCAGATTCCTTCCCCTGTCTCTTTCTGGGAAAATGATAGTTATCGTTATGCTGATGTAAAGGATTCAGTTGGGGAAAAATTGGATCATGACAGACAGAGAGAGAGGCAGAAACAGACAGAAAGAGAAAGAGAGAGACAGAGAGAGAGAACTGCTAGACTGTGTCCTTGAATCAGTGATAAGAGGAATCCAGGGCACCAGGGGAGGGCTGGCATTAGCCAGGCACACAGACAATTCAGCCACAGCATCAAGGGAAATGGCAGCAGATGTGAGGGGAGCTGCAGGAAGGTGGGTTGGCATGAAGGAAAAAGCTTGTGAAAATTCTCTTATGATTGCTTCTATTTTCTTAAGAAAACAGAAAACAAGGTCATCAATGGAGAGTAAGGATGGTCAAGATCTGAGGAAAGAAGACAGAACAAAGTGATCCTGGAGAATGTAAAGTTAATTGAGGATATTGGTCACAGATACAAAGGAAGGCCAGGCAGGTGGGTCAGTCAGCCACCGAGGAGTGGGAGCACAGAACAGGGAAAGGCAAGCAGAATGAAGGCTCAGGTTTCGCTGGATCCAGTACAATACAGTGAGACCACCATAGGGGGCTAAGAGTGTTTGCAGGGGACTGATTCTAACAACAGCCCAGGAATGTGAACTGTGCAAGGAAGTCGGGGGATGGGGAAATGATGGGGTGACAAAAGGTGTTAGGGTCAGGGCATGTTAAATCTCCACAATGAATAACTGTAGGAACTGGGAGTACTAGAAGAAGTGATGTGGAAAAAGAAGAAGTGGTAGGTGGAGTAGGATGCTTGACTGTAAGATTATGCAGAAGAGCTCGAGTGGGTTATGTCACAGGCACAAGCGGGTGAGGCAGGCTACCACAGGGACAGGCAAGGAGTGTCCCAGAGTGACGGGAAAGACATGCGCACAGACACAAAATCACCATGAAAAAGGCACAGAATCAGAGAAGGATTAGAAACGAGGAGCAAAAATCCTCTAGAGGGAAGTAGAAAAGGCCTGGGAGGTGAGCAAACGACAGGAATTGGTGATGTTCTATATGACATGAGATCCAAAGTGCTGGAGAGCAGTAAAAGGGAACAGGAGGGTACCTACTCTAGCTCCAGGACCAGCAAATGAGGGGTGTGGGGAGAAGTGAGCCCTCCCATGAGTGGGTGGCAGGAATGCATGCCAAGTTTCTTTGAGCAAGAAAATGGCAGTTGAAGATACAAGGGTTTTGTTTGTGAGTTAACTCTCAGTTCCGAATAGCACAAGCAGAAAGTTTCAGGAGCTAGAGGGAAGTGGAAAATGAGGTCAGAAATGGGATGTATAGAGACACGGGGGCAGTCCAGGGTGCAAGGAACCTGGATGTTCTGGGCTCCATGTGCTGACCATGATAAAGAGGAGTGGTGGACAAAATGTACCCATTAGTCCTGAGGGTCCCAAAGAAGAGGGCAGGGGGTTGTCTGCGTGCTGCAGGGCAGGAAGGGGAAGGCCGCCTGCCGGGATCACAGTGAGTTCTGTGGACATCTCTCTACTCCTGTCATGACAACAGGGATGTGAGGGAGGCACTGTCTCAGCCGAACAACAGGTGCTCTGGCACGCCCTCCTGTCTCAGGAACACAGAACTCCTTCCTCTCTATACCTTTTTTTCAAGTAGTTAAGTACTAGATAAAAATCTATAAATTCTTGCCCTTTCTTCTCCTTCTTCAGTCACCCAGTCTATGATCTCGAGACTCAGAGTCTTAATTCATCTGCACAATATCTGGTGTTTAATTAAGATGTGCAATAAGCAGAAACGGAAAGCAGAAAGGGTAGAGAGCAGCTGATAACAGGATGGCTTATTCCGGATACCAATTAACAGTATCACAGCACAAGCTTTGCTTTACTTTCTTAACATTCCATGAAACAATAATAATGCTAACAAGAACAAAACCTCCCAATAGCTTTACACCCATAGCACTATCAGTGTCAAACAATTGAGAAGTCAGGCATTCTAACACAAAGCCGTATTGATTATTGTTAAAGCCAGGCATGAAAATTCAATTCCAGTAATATCATAACTACCACAATAACTCATGTTACTTAAAAAAAAAATAGTGTTATTTCTACAGTGAAGCACTTCCTTGGTGCTGGCTGTCATGTTTTTTTGCATAACTGCACAACTGAGCTCAGAGTAAGCCACACTGACACCCTAAAGATTCCTGCGACGTGCACCACACATTCCAACACACACTAAGAAAGTGCCACTGGGAACTCTGATGAATCGGCAATGGAATCTGTATTTTTTAAAAAGTCTTTTACCCTCATTATTCTGGAATTCTTTTTAATAGCAAGAGTAAAACAATAAAAACTTTACTTTTGTTTTATAATTTAAAATAGAAAGTAACAGTTCTAAACACAGAACTGCAGGAGTTCTGTGTTCCTGAGACAGGAACACACTAGTCTTAATACTAGATTAAATAAAATCAGGGGATGATTTCTCTTACTAACCTCCTATTTCTATTTTCTTAAGAAATGGTAAGTCATGATTTTTTTTTTTTTAGTTTTGCTTTCCTACACATATTTATAAGCATCCTCTACTGAAGCTCACAATTCTTAACCTGTATTAGTCAAAATGTCCATTTTGCCATAGAACCATTTATGTTATAAACATAAATCATTTAGCTCTTTATTTTCCACCTGAAATAGTACACAGTGACTAACCAGTAGCAAGCAGCAGAATCATAATTATCGTATCATACCACTTAAGAGTTTCTTCGAGCACCACGCTGGGCACCAGGCCAGGCACAGTGGATCACACCTATAATCCCAGCACTTTGGGAGGCTGAGGCAGGTGGATCATGAGGTCAGGAGTTGAAGACCAACCTGGCCAATGTGGTGAAACTCTGTTTCTACTGGAAAAAATACAAAAAATAGCCTGGCATGGTGTCACACACCTATAGTCCCAGCTAGTTGGGAGGTTGAGGCAGAAGAATCACTTGAACCCAGGAGGTGGACATTGCAGTGAGCCAAGATTGTGCCACTACACTCCAGCCTG